>NW_027468774.1:36233687-36443687 GCF_046254945.1 Alosa pseudoharengus
CTAGAGAGTAAATGGTACATGACAATATAATAATAATAATAATAATAATAATAATAATAATAATAAGAGTAGCCATTGAGGCCATGGTGCTGCTGGGGGTGCTGGCGGTGGGAAACTTACGCTGCGCTGCGTCGTCCTGCCGCCGTTCCATCTCTAACTCGGCCAGCTGGCTGAGCAGGGTCATGCCCTCCAGGGCTGACGACTCCAGAGAGGAGATGCCAGCACTGCGGTCAGCTGCCAGGACGGACAGGGAGCCGGCCTGCGGCAACTCGCTGGCGGCCAGCAGGGCGATCATGCCCGCCATGGGGTCCTCGGGCAGGATGGTGAGGACAGGGGCACTGGCCGGGAGGGGGAGGGCTGGATGCAGGGGCACGGGAGAGGGGTACGTGGGGAACAGATTGTCGGATTGCGGGGCCTCGTCGTCTGGACACGCTGACGCGGAGGAAGCGGACGCAGACACGGGCTCCTGTGGCTCACGGCACGCACTGAGCTGCTCTGGTGTGGGGGCGGCCTGTTCGGACGGACGGACCGGCTCGGTCTCCTGAGGACGGGCCTCAGGTGGGCCCACAGAGGGCTGGAAGGACGAGTCCGCCAGCCTGATGTACCTCTCCGAAACCTCCACCTTAGGCCTGCCATCTGGGAGCGGGGCCTCTGGGATGGAATACGGTTGGGTGCAACCATACGACGAGGACGCCGCCACTTCCACTTTAATGCCTCCGCCAGATGCTTCCTTGCTGCCTTCCATGCGCTCGTCCAGTCTGGGTCGATCCTGGACCTCCAGGCGCGCCGGGCCGATGGCGTCCTCCATGCAGACGGCTGCTGCGGCCTCTGCTGCGTCCCTGGAGTGGCGCAGGGCCCCCAGGCCCTCCTGGCTCAGGCCCTCCTTGCAGTCCTCCAGCTGGGGCTCCTGCTTGGGGGAGGGGGCGCCGCTCTTCCTCTCCGGCGTCTCCGGCTCTCGGGAGGCCTGCAGCGGCTCCACCACCACCGGAGAGCACAGGTGCCGGGGTTTGACGTCGGCCGAGGCCACAGCCGCGGCGGCGGCGGAGGATGCCAGGCGCTCCAAGGGCTCGGTTGGTAGAGGCACGTCTGGGGCCAGGCCATCGGCGTCCGCGGCTGCTGCCGGCTGGAGGAGGTAGGGGTAGTGGCTGGCGAACGGAGCGGCTAGGGGCTGGTACGGATAGCCGGGAGGAAGTTCTGGGAAGAGAGGAAGGAAGAAGAGAGGGTTAAATGAATGAGAGAATGTGAGAGAGAGAGAGAGAGATAGAGAGAGAGACTAAGGGGCTCGGAGTGCTTATGTAGAGCGGCAGACAACAGAGAGCTTAGTTCCCTGTGACAGAGTGACAAAGTGATTAATCGCCCATGTGCACTTCAGGACTGAGGCTTTATGAAAGTTTCATGAGCCAAGTGGCCTCAGTGATGGCATCCCAAATGCCCAAGAAAACACACACACACACACACACTCGCTCAAGAGTCCTTCCACACACACTAAGAGAAGCAACATAAACAAGATCACAGATATAAAGTTATTCATCTCTATTCTGACACAGTACCATTTATACATTTTTTTACCATTCACAAATCACTCACACAGAGAGAGAGAGAGAGAGAGAGAGAGAGAGAGAGAGAGAAAGAAAGAAAGAAAGAAAGAAAGAGAGAAAAAGAGAGAAAGAGCCAGAGAGTGCAAGAGAGCGAGAACTGTCAGGGGACTAGTGGCAAAAACTGCTGCTTTGGTAAGAAGTCTCTATCGCAAGCAAGCAAAGTGGCAGCTGGTAATCCCAGATGTGTGGGACTATTTGCAGCCTCCTCATTAAGGCAGCCCAGCCCAGCCCAGCACGCTTTGACATGAAGAATGGGCATCTAAGCCTCCGCGCCTGCTGTCCTGCCCAGATCCCCAGGCCCCTGCCCAACATGCTCTTCAAATTTGTTACCGGAAGATCAATAGCCAGGGCTGCAACAATGACTGCTTCTGATGTGCTCTGTAGTTTTAATTACAAGCTATATGCAGATTCATACCATCGTTAATTAAAAAGCTACATGCATGCAAAACATATGCATCAATCATGGACTTTGATGTAATAATAATAATTCAAGTACAATAACTCTGGCTTTCTGTTAGACTCCCAAAAGTTATTCCAGTAACAGTGACTACAAAACATGACCAGGTCATCAGCATATTTACATTACACTATCGACTATTAATAACAGACTACTTACACAAACATCGCCTGGAACGTCACAATAACAACAACAATGGTCTGATGGAGAGATTTTTTAAAACTTCTCTTCTCCTAAGCCCAGTAAATACACACACATTAGCAGCTGTTTTAGCTCCCAAAATCCACTTTCCACTCTTGTGGGCCTATGATGTTATGAGGATCCTGATGAACTGGTGCAAACTGCAAAGCATTAGCTACTCTTTCAGGGGTCCATAAGACATTTACAGAATTAACAACCACCTATAGGGAAATTAACATATAGGCTCTTACCACCTTTAGTACTATTTAAGGTTGCAATATACACATACAGTACATTACATTACATTTATACAACATACATACTGTACATTCTATACATATACAGTATTCATTATACATACCAAATGAAAGCCAAGCTCAGGCATATGAGAGAGAGATAAAGAGAGAGAGAAAGAGTGAGTGTGTGTGTGTGTGTGTGTGTGTGTGTGTGAGGCTGACCTTGATACATGGACTGAAAGGGGGCTGAAGCCTGCTTCTGTAGCTCCAGTCCTTCCTTCTCAGCCACCTCCACAGACTCCTCTTTGGGCCGGATGGGCGAGGGGGGCGGTGGGGAGGCCGAGACCGGGCTGGGGGGGTGCGGGGCTGGGGTGGACGGGTGCGAGTAGGACTGCGGCGGGAACGGCTTCTCGGCCTTGAGGTGCTGCTGCTCCTCGGACTTGAGCGTCGTGACGGACGGGGACGGCAGCGGGGCAATGGGCAGCGGCGTGAGGGCCTTGGTGTAGGACGAGGTGGACGGCGTCGGCGAGCGGTGCGGCGGCTTGCGAGGGTGCAGTGGCGGGGCGGAGACGGCCGAGAGGCCCGTCTTATGGGTCCCCTCGCTGCCTCTCTTGTCCACTTTGTCCTCCATGTCGGCCCTTTGTTCGCTGGCCTTTAGCCTCTCCTGTGAGCGGAGAGAAAGCTGTGGTCAGGACGTGCATGCTGAGAGAGGCACCACGAGCACAGACACCCACTGGAGATGGTCCCGAACACAACCAGCCGAGAAACTAGCAGGTGCCATTATTCACACAGATTTAGGCAACGACAACAAAAAGGCATATGACAACAAACGCACGGTTCGTCCCGACTGCTTCTCACAAGCTTCCGATTTTCACTCCAAATGGCAAAAGCCCATCAAAGACACAGCTAGCAGCAGGGTGCCACCTTCAACATCTCTATGAACCCCCTACAGAGAGCATTTTAACAGACGTCTGGCACAGGGTATGGAAAGTAGTGCGAGTGTGTGTGTGTGTGTGTGTGTGTGTGTGTGTGTGTGTGTGTGTGTGTGTGTGCACTGAATGGAAGGAGGACTGAGCCATCCAGACTCAGAATGAACGCAATTTTTCCTTCGTCTTCTCTGCATTTAGATGTACAGTAAATGCTCATGTTTGCGGAGTTTCGTCCTGTCACTTTGCACAAACATGCATATTGCAAACACTGCAAACTCAGCAGAAATTGTGTGTTTGTCTGTCGCACAGTCTGTATGCACAGTGGTTTGAATGCATACAGGGACACGGCAAATATTTAATGACTGCACATACACCAAAAACCTCCGGTCTGATACCGTGTATTGTGGCAAATATTTGACTAGTAGTTACTGTACATAACCGTAATTAGAAGTCAGTCAAGTAGTAGTGAGTAAAATGAAATAAGTGCTAAATAAAAGATGTGCTGTGCGATTGCTCACCACGAACTGTGCGTTCCTCTGCATCTCCATGACCTGGGCGGCCTGCTGCTGGATCATGTAGAGCTCCTGCTGGCGCACGAGCTGCTGGTGGGAGAGCAGCTGGAGCTGGTGAGCGTGCTGCAGGGAGCTGCCCGCCGGAGGGTACAGCGCAGGCCACAGAGGGGGCGCGCGCTCCATCAACTCCGCCGCAGCTGGGGGGGGGAGGGGTAACAACAGGAGGAGGAGGTGAGGCTCAGGTATGTTCAGTATGGTGGGGAGTTTCTGCATGGGTGTAGTAGATCTTAAATAAATGTCCATTATTTACATGTTTCACAGTATGGAAAAGATTGTTTCTCTGGCTAGTATTTGCATTTTCACACATAATCGTATGGAATGTCCACAATGATAGAAACATACGTACAAGACATACAAATACAAGTTATACATGGGCAGGACAACTACACAGCCCATATTTGCCTATATCAGAAAAGCCAATATACAGAAAAAAACAGGGGTAGTGCAAGTTACGAGTAGCGTACATATGGATATGAAGAATGCAAATACTAATCCATATATGGAGGTTAAAGAAAGTATACATATTTTGACAAGACATTCATCTGAGACTCAGATATACGAATGTATATAAACCACAAGATAACATAACATTCCATTTCCAGCCCTTACCCACACACTTGTAGAGAAAAACAGACATGTCAAAAATGTCTCTCTAAAGGCCTGTGGGGAACCTACCATAATGGGAGAGATGCTCCGCAGGAATGACAATCAGCTGGCCAGACTGGGGATCGCGGGCAAACTGGTACGGTGCTGGGATGGAGCCCGGCATGGCAGGAGGGTAGCCAGGGGACAGGCCCTGGTGCATTGAGGGGGGTGGCAGGCCTGCATGGATCAAACAAACAAAAATGAAAACTACTGTTAGATTACCAGCACAGGACTCCTACGCAAAGCCTGGAGTTGATGGTCCATTTGCATCGCAACTGAAGTGGTTTTGGCAACTGCTCATAGCTCCCTTTGTAACGCCATAATGCCAACTCTGCACTTAACTTGAACAGCTTTTTCTTCATCTATGCCAGGAATGGAAGCCCTTTTGAACTTGTGCTAGGCTAGGGGCATTCTTGTTTTGGGAGTGCTGTCTAGACTGCAATCTCAGTGTCAGGGAATCGCAAAGGGAGCACATTGGTTTGTGCTGTTATTTTTGGATGAGGAACATGTACAGACCATGACTTTTTTTTTTTTAGGTTTTTTTTTTCTGTCTGGGGCAGACAGTTAGGACATTCTTAGAAGCAGAGTTGGAACAAAACTGGCAGAAACACACCAGACAGGCCCACAGAGACGAATCAGAGGAAATGAAGCAGCCGTGTGACACTGCAAACACGGCAGAACCACCGCAGCGCCCATCCCAATCTCAAGGAGTGGGGAATTACAGCACAGTGAAAACGGTGAGGCAAAAGGAAACCAAACCAAGCAAAACAAAAACAAACAAACAAACAAACAAACAATCAGACTGCAAAACACCACAACATTCTTTGGAAATAAAATAACCTTGAAGTGCCCCAGTACAGAAACACTAAACTTTTAATCACGACTTCGCCAGCACGGCGACACATTGAGAAGAGTCCGTGGTCTTACCGTAAGGTGACCCCTGCAGCCAGACGGAGGGAGTGGCGGAGCGCGGCAGCCAGGGGTGCGAGGCCAGGTGGGAGCCCGGGTCGCCGGGCCAACGCCCCGTTCCAGCCAGGGCCGGCCCACCGGTCACCACCAGGTTAGGGTTGAGTCCACTGGCCGACACCATTGGGGGGTGCATCTGAGTGTACTCAGCCAGCTCCTTACTCTCCCTGCCGATGGAAAACCAAGAGAGAGAGGGAGAGGGAGAGACAGAGAGAGCAATTTAAAAAGTGGTTACACAGAATAATGAGGCTTTCTGTCATTTGTTCCCTTTTTTTCCAGGACAAATTAGACACAGACACCACAGCCCAGGATTCAAAGTCTGAAAAACTCAAAGTAAATAGATTTTTTTTTTTTTGCATAATGTAAGCATGCTTCGGCCTGGGAACAAGGCCAAAGTTCGCAGTACCGTGTAGCTGTCTGTGTAATTGCTACTCAAGCAATGGGAAAAAATCTCATGCTCCCTTTTGCCAGCTGACCACTGCTAATTACGCAGGTCCTTCATTAACGGTCACCCTGGTACTTTATTTCATATTTGAATTTTTTTAGAACAACTAGCATCTGGACCCACGCTGTAGTAGCATTGCTTTTTAAGCGACTGTGGCATATAAAGGCATTACCAAGACATGGGGCACTAACTCTCGTTCACCCGGCCATTCATCCATCCAGGGTTAGGCAGTGGGAGCAAAAACTGGAGGCCGATCCCCTGCTGGGAGAGCCAGTCTCTTTTATAAGCAGCAATTTCCACAGTGGGGAAGGCAAGGCTTTTTCTGCCACTCTAAATGAGTGCAACACTTTGAAAATAGACTCCCATGAGCATGGGGAAAGTACCCATAAATCCATCTGCTCCTTAAAGAAACCCACGCTGCGAGGGAGACCAATAAAAACATGCCCTGTTAAGCCAATGAGGAGCCATCAGAAGGAGTCGAGCGGCTTTTCTGAAGCAGAGCGGAAGTGCTCACAGCCTTCGGCAGTAAACTAAAAACATTTTCATAACGAGGTGCAATTAATTACGTGCGCTCTCCGCCATTTTTACTCTTGGCTACCTCTGAAGGCAAGACGACATACTTAAATTCATTTCGGGGCAAAAATTATCTCCGTTTTTGGCAAGAACCACTACTGCTGCTGCTGCTGCTCGGATACAGGCCTCACAAGGCACTGTATATATCTCGTTTGGATCCTCTTTCGGAGCGCCTTCACTGGTAGCTTATGAGAACTGTGAGTTACTTTAATGAGTAACCTTCAAAGGACAAACATCCTATCCTTTAACGGCTCTTATCGCCAGTTTACACATAACTGCGGGGGGAGAAAAATCAATCTTGGCCACAGAACTGTGTGGTGCTGCTCCTCCCCATGTCTCTGTGAGAAGATTGGGTATAGACTTTCGGTTCCATTTTACCCAAATTTCACCCAGTGCAAGACAAAAATCCAAAATGCAACAGCAGACACAAAAGACTTCAAAGGCTTCCAGTACGAGATTACATTAATGAATACAAGAACGCAGAATAAATTATGCTGTATTACATTTTATGGCCTTCATCTAGCTACATGTTAATGGTTACAATGTCAAAAAGTAACATTCAGTAACTGAGTGGTAGAATTTCATAAAAATTAGACATAATGCATACTTGGTCTTACAGTGTTAGGTAGACAGACTTGAATTATATATATACTGCCATTGTACAGACACCAATACAACAAAACTTGGTTTGCTACAACTGAGGGTGTACTTAGGATAAAAACAATAAAAAACAGATAAATAAGAATGTCTAAATAAGTACAGGTGATGTTAAGATAAATAAAATAAAAGAAGGATAAGACTGCATCTGTTGCCCATTTGAAATGTTATTGCACTTGTTATATATTATTGCGCTTGTTGATAACTGCGTTGTTGATGTTAATTGAGCATGTTAAACGTCTCACCTCAAAACCTTCTCCTGTTCTCGCTCGAGGCGGCCAGTTAGGAGCCGGTCGTCACGGTGACGTGTGCGTTCATCTCCTCGATCGTCCTCAGCGTGACCCGAGTCTGTGAGGGGGCACAGATAAAAGAGGTGAGGGGTCAGATTTCAGATGGGGGCTGGTGGGGGGGGGGTAGGGTTTATGTTGGAAAGGCACAGGTGGTTTGCATGAAGCCTCAATTGTGAACTCTGGAATTCGCAGACCCATAAATCAAATTCATTTGGGAGAGCCATTCAAAGGAATGTCGTTTCGGCAGACTCAACCTGCATTTTAAGCTCAATAACCTCAGACAACAAGATAACTATGCGTATATTACAGCGAGCACCTATGTTCCAGAATTATCTAACACATAGCAGGCCACTGTAGTGTGTTATTCCATCTCTGGTGCGTTCTGTGTTCACTCCACTCTCAACAGGACTTCAAAAGGGGTCTGGACTGTGCCTGGGTGTCAGAATGTGTTTGCATTTCTCCGTGGGCATGGACGAGTCTAAAGATAGCCACAGCTCTTAGTGACAGAGCTTATCAGTCAATGGGCTGATTCAGTTTGCACAAGTCAAGTGGGATGAGTTAACACAACATGGACATTACCACCCCTCAACAAAAGCCGATGACGGGCACATCAAATTGACTGTACGGTTTCGTTGCTGGAGGGCTATGGTCAGTACAAAGCAAAATCTAGTAAAATACGACTCAAACAGCAGTCTGCAATAACACTATAGCTCACTCTAATCCACTTTAAAATCAAATGCACATCCAGCAGCTGTTGTCGATACGATATGTGAAAAAATAAAAATAAAAATGATGCGACTTGAACAACAATGGTCAATATTCTGTTTAAAGCCAGGAGGGTTCCATGCCAGCATTTCAAAATAGCCTGAAATAAATGTCACAGTGAGTGCAGGCTCCGGGTGGCTGGAGAGATGCACCCAGGTCCCCTCAGTCATTTTTACGAGTGTATTGAACCCTTCAGTATTGACAGCAGGCCGAGACTGGAGGAGGAATACGCTCTTGGCAAACCTCAGAGGGCCACACGAGAGGAGCACTCCGATCGCGGTCATGCTCCCGAGCCAGAGGTTTTTCCCACTCGTTTCCAAGGTTACTGAAATCTAGTCCCGCAAAACGCTATCCGTCAGCCATCGGCGGAGGAGGAAAGGGAGGGGCATAAAAGGAGAACACCCAAAACAAACATGATCAGAACCCACACAAAAAAAGGCACCGTTCTCCATTTTTTTTTCTCTTCGGACACATTTATGATTTCAGAACGTGCCCGCGGTTCAAAAGGGGAGCTGGTGTTATTACTACAATCCCTGCGCACACAGAAGGAAATAAATTAATGCCTCGCCCCCTCGCTCAGTCAAGGCTGATTCTATTGCTTAGCAACAAACCTAAAGTCCTATTAGAATTCAGCTCTTGTTTGGAGCTTTTAGTTCTGCTCTGTAAATTACATTTATAATGCAGGCAGGAAGGCAGGCAGGCAGGCAGGCAGCGTCTTAGTCAGAGAAAAGGCTTAGTATACTCACACACACACACACACACACACACACACCTCCCTACACTGGCAGGCCCTACTGTAAGAAAAGCACACTGACAAGACCTCAGCCATCTCTTTTACATAAGGTCCCTGAAATGGCTTGGTAGTAAACAGGAGGGGAGGCTCTTAGGCTTGGGGTTTCTCTCCGCAACACAATCAAAGGAAAAAAGGTCCAAAAAAAAAGCACTCAAACAGGTGAATTGTTAAGATATGAAGAGAACTTTTTTTTATTCCTAGTGAGAAGTCTACTGTTGAAATATTACGCAAAGCCATATACACGTGTTTCCCGTTTACCAACAAAACTAGATGCGCGCACTGCCATGGGGCAGAAGACGCTTGGTGGCCGTCCACAACGTTATAAACTTAACCTAAATAGTCGGCTGCTGTAAGCTACAATCGGATTTTTTTGTATACCCCTGTTGTCTCAATGATAATAACATCTCATTTCAGACTATATTTCAAAGTTTGCCGTTCATTTGCTAGCCTGGCGGGCCATCCTATATCATTGAGATGTATAGTCTGGCATCGAATCATTCACCTCGCTTAATCCAAGGGGCGGGCAGAGAATTGTCTTTCAAACTGCCTAGGCATGCAATAGGCCAGCGCTACGACCATATCCGTATCCGGTCGGCAAAACGGCAAATACATCCTTCTTCGAAAGGAATGACTTAAGTGCATTGTGTTGATCTACTTTCAAAGAAAAGCACAAGTCCAACTCCTCCAAAGTTGACGCCAACGCCGATTCAAACAACCGCTCTTCGTTTGCCATAGCCACCTGTCTTGTTGTTCACCGTCGCAGGATGTCGTTATCCTGTTAAGCCCGCCTTAAGACGCTCTAACGAAATAGAGCGCTGTGATTGGCCGTCATCCACGGTGTTAAGCCAATAGAAATTCCTATGGTTCGATACTAGACGTACAAGCTGAGCAAATTAATTTGCCGCCGCTAGGGTGCGTCTAGATTTCTAGGCTATTCATTTGCATTATTAATATAACATCATATTTTGTCATTTTTGGCGACATGCATTCCGTTAGGGATATTGAACATATTTAACATTCTCAAACCATCGTGATTTCAAATTGGTGCAGTTTTCAGCACAAAATCTCATTTTATTCTTTTGTTCTTTTGCTCTATGCTGTTCTATGGTGCTTTCTGCCTCTTGGTTGCACACGCATGTTTTCATGACGTTGCATAGAAATCCATGTATTGACTTGAGCTGGAAATGTAAAACGACTAAATTCATTCTTACTTTTGATGCCTCCTCCAGGGATGGTCCTCTCACGGTCCCCTGGTCCTGAGCTGGGTTTGCTGTTGTTGTCTCGCTGACGCGCCACAGCCACAGCGATGCCCACAGGCGGATGCCGGACCTCCACCTCCCCCTGAGTGCTGCCGCCGCCGCCGCCCGCGTCTCTGCCGAAGGACTTGGCGCTGTCGGGTCTCTCCGGGTCCCTCTTCAGCTGCTTACCGGGCTGCTGCGGGGGAAGGTGCTGTACCTTGGACACGCCGCCGGGTCCAGGGCCGTGTCCATGCCCATGCCCGTGCCCGTGCCCGTGGTTGTGGCTGTGGCCAGCCTCTAGCTTCATGCTCCCGAGCCCACCGAACGGGCTCCTGCCACCGCCAGAGGAGGCGGAGGAGGAGGAGGAGGAAGAGGGGTGCCTGGCGCCGGGCTCGCCAGGGAAGTTTCCGCTGTACTTGATGAGACTCTGCATGGCCGACACCTCGCCCGCGGGGTGAGGGTCCGGCTGGAGGCCCTCGGGGCTGTTCCTGCTGCCGGAGGGCCTGTGCTGGAGGCCGGAGGGGTCGAGGTACATTCGCTTGCCCCCGTCCTCGTCCCCTCCGCGGCCCACGTGTCCGTGGTGGGCAGCCAGAGCAGCCATGTGGCTGGTGGCGTAGTTGCCCATGTCAAAAGGTTTCCATTTGGGCTCGGCAGTCGCAAAGCCCTTCAGGGGATGTGGATCTGTGTGCATTGCAGCTGGGTCCATCCCCGCAAAGGGGTGCGCAGGCCGGGCAGTCTGCTCCCGCTCCCGCTCTCGTTCCCGCTCCTGGATGCGGCTCTCTGCCTCCAGGTCCATTTTAATGGGGTGTCTGGAGTAGTCCCGGATGTCGGGGCTGTGCCTGGATTTGCTCGTGCACATGTCGAAGGGTGGGGGTCGTTTTATGGCTAAACCGTTTGACCTTATGACGGAGCCTTCCTCCCTCAAGAGGTCTCTTTTGTAGTCTGAGTGAGGGGGGGACTCATTTCTAACCAAGGGCCGCCCGTGGTCAACGTGAGTCCTGTCAACCAGTGGCACTGATCTGTAGGCTTCCCGGTCCCCCTCTCGTTCTCTATCACGTTCTCTTTCCCGCTCTCTTTCCCTGTCTTTCTCTCTTTCTCTTTCTCGCTCTCTCTCCCTCTCCCTGCTTTTGTCGTTTTTATTGTCTCGAGCTTGCGAGGCAATCTGGATCGGCCCTTTCCTCTCGTCGTAAACCTCGACAGAAGGCACATACGTGGGAGCGATCACTCGGTGTTCCTTTCCTGGCTCCTTGGCGGCCGAGTAGAAGGGGTACAGGCCAGGCGGCATGTGGTGAGGGGGAGGGTAGGTGCCAGAAGACACCAGCCGGGGAGGCAGGTGGGACAGCGGGCTCTGCAGGGAGGGGGGGACGGCGTAAGACATGTGCAGGGGACCTCCGGGAGAGCCCGACACCGAGTCGCACCGCTTCTGTCGGTCCACGTGGCTCCCGAGGTGGTGGCTGGCGACGCTGGGTCGAGCGTTCTCGTCGTCACGGGGACCCCGGTCGCGGTCGGGTTCTCCGCTGCCACACCGGGCCGAAGAACCGCACTGCCCACTGCCGCTTCCCCCGCTCCTGCAGTTGCTGAGCGACGATGTCTGCAGCGGATGCTTGGGCTTGGCGTCGGGCGCGCTCGGCCCAAATGGGTGCTGGTGGAAGGCCGGCCACGCGTGCTCCATGCCGCCCTTTCCTAGCCGCTCTGACCCGGAGAGAGGGTGCCGCTCCCGCTCGTCCTCGGTCTTGACATCTTGCGTCAGGTCCACTACGCTGTGGGGGCGCTGCTCCTCCCTGGACCGGTCACGCTCCCGTTCCCTCTCCCGTTCCCTCTCCCGTTCCCGCCTATGCAGCGGGGTTCCCAACTCAATCTTGAAGGCCTTTTCCTTCCCCATTTCCCGCTCCCTCACAGGGTCCCTCAGGCTTTTGTGGGCAGGCAGAGGCTCCTTCTCCCTGGACAGGGCGCTGGGCATGTGGGCACCAGGGCTGCGGGAGAGGCTGGACTGGGAGTGCAAAGACTGTTGCCCCACGGGACTGGGCAGGTAGAAGCCTTCTGCAAGAGAACAAGACAGCATGATCAAAGCTAAGTCATTGGGCAACAGCTCAGTCATTTGCAGCATCTTGGAAAGGAAAACATACACTGCCGTTCAAAAGTTTGGGTCACCATTTCCATTCCACTCCATTATAGACAGAATACCGGCTGAAAGCAGTTGCATTGTTTTTTTGATCAGGGCAGCAGTTTTCAGATTACATTATGTCCTTACATAATTGCAAAAGGGTTCTCCAATGTTTTCTCAGTTAAGGAGTTGCCCAGTAACTAAGCAAAAAAAATACCCAGTCAATTTTTGATTGAAAAGCTAGATGTCATTGCTGTTAGACTGTGCAGAAGGAACAACAGCAACAACCTGAAGTCAACTGTGTCTGTCTACTGTGTAGGAGGTAATGCTAGGACCTTTATAATCAGCTAACAGAGAAATAAAACCTACTAGAAATACTTCATTTATCAAACAAAAAAGGAAAGGAAAAAAAAACAACTCCCACACACACAAAACCAAGACAACTGCCTACACATGCTCTTCACATGGACTGTTAAACACAAAGTGGTGGTTTTGTCTCTAAGCACTCAGTATAAACAAAAGCTTAGCGTTACATATCAGTGTGGGTGCTACCTGCACAGACTGGCAGATCAAGCCTTCAGTTATAATCAATAGAGCACCTGACCCTTTATGGAAATCACGGTGCACATGAATGCTTCGGAGGAAAAAGATGGCAAACCTTTTTGTGAGTCGAAGAGTGCATGCTGGCCCAGCTGTGGGTGTTCCATATGGCCGACGGGAATGTAGGGGCTGGAGTACAAACTGCCAGGCAGATGTGAGTAACCTGAGGGGTAGAACGCAACATTTTGTCAGCCATTTTGATTTTTTTATTTTTTTTTTATTTAAATCACCATATTGTACTCTTCAACTCCATGTTTAACTGTGATTTTTATACAGATTATTTCTGCTCTTGTCTTTGGTCAGCTTTTTTTTTTTTTTAACAAAACACTCTCACACACATCAAAACAACAGACTTCAAAAAATGTAATCTGGTATCGGTTCATGAATCGCCTTTGGGCCAGCAGACTGCGTCGTGTGCTGCTGGAATCATAAAACTGAATTATGTTGTAGCAACTCAGGAAGGGGGGGGGGGGGGAGATATATTTTTCTCTCACATGACAGCTGGTCACCAGGGAGTGTCCACCCTAACATACTCAAAGTCATGAATTTTATCAAAGATTTCACCAATGACAATGAAACACAGCCAGCTCAAGCACACATGCATGCTCATACTCGCTCAGTCAGAAACATTCCCTCTAAATATTAATTTTAACAAGTACCACAAATCATTGGAGGCACTTAAAGTTGCGGCCGTGATGGGGCAACGATAATGTCACCGCCTGACTATCAGCCGGCTGGGTTGGATTCCCGAACACGCCATTGCGAATCTCTATGACTTTACATAAGAGCGTCTGCTTAATACCAGTCAACTTTAACATTTCTGAGTTTCTTATTCTCAGTCCCCCAAACATGGAAATAATTGACATCGTCTTCTTTAGTTCCTTCTTTCTTATGTGTGTATGTTTCAGTGGAATCTGTCGCCCTGCAGGTGACCTATGGCTTCCCTGACATAACCCCCAGGCTCTAATTGGGTAGAAGGTTCAGCAGCCATCCAGCTGAAGCCAAGTCTGTGCACCCAGAGGGTGGGGTAGGGTGGGGCTATGACTGTTCTTATAGTGGCACACTGGAGGGAAATGGATGAGGGAGAGCAAGCGATAAACAGAAACAGCACACAGAGGAAGACAGAGAACCAGACAGGAATAGAAAAGAAAGAAGGAAAAAAAGGAAAGAGAGATTGGGGCCGAAAGGGAAGAGAGAGCCGGCCTGACCTGTTGGCGTATGGATTGAGAAACATTGGTGAAGGGGAGGGGAGGGAAACAGGGGGAGCAGTCACTCAGGCCTGAGGCGATGGGCTGAACCCCCGTGACTCTTCCCTCCGAGCGAGGCGACGACTGACAAATGAAATGTTTGTTTTCAAAGCCACCGCCATCCCAAGCATGCAATTATTCAGAACACTCGCAGGCGTGTCAGACGAGTTTAGCGGTTTTAGCAAAAAGGTCACAAGATGATGGTCACGACTCAGCTAGTGAATCCTCCCCTTTAAAGAGACACAAGAGTATTTCGGCGCCACAAACATCTCCCACAAAAACAACACAAATATACTGCAACAACACACCATCAATAGGACAGGTGTGCGTGGCTGCCTTTGTTTGTTCCGATGAAGGACCTTAGCAGGCTTACAAAACGCATTTAATGAGCCTGGAGTCCAAGAGCCAATTCAGCCCCAGGGCTGAGGGCATAATAAATGGGAAAGGTCAAACAGCCATCGCATCCCCCTGACTGCCATGATAATGGGCTCAAGTGCTGCGCCACTCCTTAAGGCTTCCATTCAACCCCTGCCATGGCCAGATCAGGCCAGGACAGAGGTTAATTTGAGTGGTTTGCAAAATAATTCAACCCTTCAAATAATAACAGCTTTCTTGTTTAAAAAAGATATCTCGACATAGCATTTTCTCAATCAGTGTTTGCATTGTAAACCTTTTATCTTTTAGCGCATTTCTAGATGCTAAATAAGTTGCTTGTCTGTTGACATTAGAAATAAAAGCATTAAAAACTAAAATATCCTACTTAACAATGCAGGGTAATAGCTGGACTGTGTTGCATCTTGCATCTGGGTGTTGTGATGCAACTTTGTTTGAGTTGGTCCAGTGCTGCTCAATTGGACATAAACATAAAAATCACTTGGAATGTTTTCCTGTAGTTTCAGGAATATATTCCTGTATTTTCCTCACAATCATCTGAATCACTTTGTCACCTCAGTCTTCTGCCTGCCAGATGACCCTTGGACGGAGTGATTATTATGTCCTGAGAGAGATTTTGTTCTTATAATATTAACTGGTAGCACCTTATTACAGTATAAACAGCTATGCTCAAATAAGGGGTACCTTTGTAGTATTTGTGAATTACTGAACCCAAAATCACTATGGGTTGAATATCCAAAATATTTTTGAAAATCATAAATATAAATGTTCACAACAATGCTGATTGTGCAAATATGTTTAAATATATTTTCTAAATGTGAAAATGGTGATTAATTCCGAGCAACCCGCTGCATTTGCAACCCACTGTATTTTACTGCTTGTAGCAAATAAATAATTCACATCGACAAACAAAATACAAGTGGGGGGGGGGGGGGGAAACACCATAGTAAAATTCCATGGATAACATTTTAACATGAATATTTTAAGCTGCAATTGAACAGGCATCTTTAATCTTTTTCTTTATACCGCGCTGAAGGCGATCTTCTTATTTGAGTGCATAGAGAGAGCGCCTCAAAACAACATGAGGGATTAGCTTCTGACAGCACAGGCAATTAAAATGTGAGTCGCATCAGCCAATATAGATTAGAGCTGGAGTCACGGGGCTGTCAATGAAAGGGAAGCACACCGGTGTTTAGAAAGATAATACAGCCAAGGTGCTGCGGGGTATCAAAGGTCAGGGGTCAAGGGTCACATGATCTTAATGACTGCCGCAGCATGAGCACTGAAAAAAGAATTGCCCTCAGGCACTTTTGGGGGCAGGGAGACTGGGCAGACAAAATAAAATAAAAAAAGCCCATTCCATCTTTAAGGCAGCGTTCCTCATACGTACAGAGCCGGTACGAGAGAAAGAGAGACCTTGGCCTTGACTAAAAGCAGACAAAGAGCAGCACAGTCACATTACTTTGCCATGCTATTCTCACAGTGCCATTCCGGAGGATTACTTATAAGAGGCTGTGTCAGTGACCCCCCCCCCCCGCACTGATGAAAAAGCAAACCTTGGCGGTGTGGCAATAACAGGAACATGGGCCATAGTGGCTTTGCCCACACATGGGCTTTGGCATGATAATTTACGCTAGCAGCCGGGAAATCTACAAGCCAGGGATCGAGCTGGGAAGGCAACAGCCGTTGTTGCCAGCACACGGTCTCGCAAAGTAGCCATTTTTGGCGCACAACCTTCCACCCAGATAGTTACATCAACTGCCACTGTGGGCTTTTTTTGAAATATAGTACTCTGCTGATAAAAGATACGGTTGGGGAAAGGTACACCAGTTGCTAAGCAAGTTCTGGTCGAGCCACTAATAGACGCCTGGAGCCAACTCCGGTGGTTCATTGGAGCGGCCTTAATATAGAACATCTAAGGCGATACGATCGCACTACGCGGTTGATGGCATTCTGACACCATTCCGACAGAGAACTGAGGACATCCTGCCAGTGTTTATGGAGAGGGTACAAAGGTGCCGTCCATTTCAGCTTCTTTTAGGGAGGACAAACATAGGCGAGAGTGTCAAAGATAATTGCAGTAATCAAAACCAAAGAAAAGATAGACCAGGATTGCGCCTTCGCTTTAGGGTCATCCCCATATTTGTTTGTTCTGATGTAAATACCAGCCACATACTCACTTCCCTGAGGAATAACTGGCCTTAGTTTCTGACTATGCGCCTTTCCGCATCCACACAGCGAGAGAGTGTCAGAGTCCACCCAGACTGATAAGAAAACCTCCGGGCTGAATAGTGGAACGAGGGAAAAAGAACATAATCCAGAGAACAGATTAAGGGGCTTAAACCCGGTGTGATTGTGAAAAGAAGGGCAGACATACAGTGTCTTTTCAAGCATAAGAATGATTTAACTTGGCCGTTTCTCAAGGGATCTATTACTGAGGACGGAAGAAGGTTACGCTTAAGTGGGGCATGGTAGTGTAGAATTTTTGCTCAAAGTGGAACAATCCAGGGGGAAAAAAAGAGACGCCATTAGCATTCAATTGGGGAGGGCCCTGTATCTGGGAATTCAACACACCATCCCCTGCCTGGATATTACCAAGGACCTCGAAGGCTCCTCTAAAAACTCCACTTTGCGCAAAAAAAAAGTAGAGGGAAAAGGAAAAAAAGAAAACGAAAACTGACAGAGGGATGGAATGAGCTCGGCAGCTGAGGGGTGAGCAGGGGTGGGTGGCGGTAGGGATTCAGAGGTGCATGCTCACGACATGATAAAGGTCAAGGGGTCGTGTGGAGGGAGGATAGCTGAGGGGGTGGGTGCGGGGGTGGGGGGTGGGCCGAATGAACTTTGACACGTCACACTTCATCAGTCAGACCTCACCTTCACTCTGCAGCAGCAGCACTGGGACTGGGACGCGCTGCACAGACACAGGGAGAAAGGCCACGTCCCACACAACACAACACATGCCTCTCGTCTGCATTCAACCTGGAAACCAAAGCCTTTTGTCTCACTCTTTCTCTCTCTCTCTCTCTCGCTTTCTCACACACACACACAGACACACTAAACTGAGGCTTTTTTTTTCCACAGACACAAACTATCCAAGTCCATTTTTACACATACACACACCAAGTCTAAATCAACCAAATCTTACCACTAAAACACACAGACACACACACACACTTTCATTCACAGCCAGTGCTTGAAACCAGAGCCACGCATCCACTTCAGTATCAACAGGGTCTATCTGAACCAACACATCCATCAGGACAGTCCAGCCAGAGTGCTAGCCTTTCACTGGGGGCCAATGCATGACAGGAACGGGCAGCAGGCACCGACACCAGCCAATCAATCAATCACAGGCCGGGGACACAAGCCCACATGGCCTATGCCATTGGCTGACGGCACAGTCCAAAGGTGAACACTTAGGGCCATTAGTAGATCTGCTTACAGTCATTTAATAGCCAACAACTGACTCTGACTGAAGAGGGGAAAAACCAACACTGTGGTTGTGATATAAAATCATTGGAACCATAAAAAGTCACACACCCACATGCAAAAATAATCTTTAAATGTTTGGCACTGGTGTGGAGTATAAAAGATCAAAAAGACTAATAACATATCCTGGAGCACAGAGTTAGACTGCAGTTAAAGACTCTAGCCTTGGTCTGCTTGATCTGTGACCAGGCTAGCATGTGCCTGTTTTGCAGAGCAAAGCATTATCAAACACACTCATGGAGATTGCCTCTTTTTAAAGTCAAATGCATCTTCTGGGGTTATCATGCACACAGAGGCGCTCCACAAGAGAGGGACTGAAGCGCCAACAAACTCAATCATGCGCTGGGGGTAACAATTCATGTTTATTAATTAAACTTTCAAAAGATAAATCTTTTGAGGCTGCATCCTCTTTTATTTCCACCGTACTTGACAATCTCCTTACGCAGCAGAGACGGGGGTTGAAAAAAAAAAACCCCGCAAAAAACAACACACACACACACACACACACACACACACACACACACAAGGGTACGCAACAAAGGACACACAAGAATTGTTTCTCCCTTCTCCTGCAAAAATAGCAGAATTCCACAGCTGCCACTTCTCGTTCTCTGTAGTTAATAGGGGGCAGGTGCACCCTTTAGAATAAACACGCATGTTCAAATATTTTCGCAGGCCGCAGAGAGACAGAGTACACTTCAATGTCAGCTATTCATCACACTTCTATGTAGGCAGAGCAACACAGACGCCGCGTGAGCCGTGCCAAGGCTTTAGACACAATTCATCGGCACTTTCCCTCTGCGGGGACGCAAAACAAAGCGCCGTGGGTACAAGGCCCTTCAGAAAGCCTAGTTAATAATCCACCCACAGTCCTGTCGTGGCTCCTCTGCTCCTTCTTCTCTTTTCTTGGGGTCTTTTCTCCCCCACCCCCTTGCCGTTCTCTTGCTATCTTGCGCACAAACCAGTTTTGTTGCGCTCAGAATCAGAGGCGGCTCAAAATGGCAGTGCACTCCTTCATGACCTGGGGCATTATTCAGAGTTTGAACACAAAGATTACATTTGAAAAAAATAAATAACTACATTTAAAAAAAAAAAACTGGCTACTCGTTCAATACTAGAGAGACAAAGGCGCTTGATACTGAATGGAGAGGGAGTTTGGTTGACATGAGCACACACTACTACTTCATTTGTGGGGCTGTAAGTGGAGCTCAGAATAGATGCATATTATAAAATCATAGGCATCAGGTCAAATGATAACAGATCTGCTGGATCAGTGATCAGCTCTTATTCTACATTTTCCCTGTTATCAGAATGAGCTGTTTGACTGGAGGCTAGCCTTTTGGAAATTTAGCCCGATGCAACGTCTAAGCCACAACACTGTAGGACTGGCAGAGAGATGAGAATGTAAATAGTCTATCAACACTGTAATTGCAAGACATGCAGCAAGCACCAACATATAAATTCCTTCCCTTGACATTATGGCCTACAGGCATTTTTTGCTGTAAAACCCCACCATAAAAGCAGTATTTCTAAGACTCTGGTTGGAACGAACTGCACTTTACTGCTGGCTGCTCTGATGGGTGAATACTAAAAACATTTTAAAAATTTGCTTCACAAAATGACACGTTTACAGCAGCTATCGCTAAAAGCATTTGAGTACTCCCCTAACTACCCTATTTGGTACACTACGGAAGTAAATGAGTTACAACCATTCAAAAATAATGGCTTTTAAGATACCACATCGTTACGAACAGCATCTTATAACAGAAAATCGCTTTTTAAAATCAAAAAGGAGCACTACACTAAGTGCAAACTATTAGAAAAACCTATTAAAACATACTGGCATTAAAAATGGACCAAAATTTTCCAATCAAATGTACACTTAAGGGTAATATTGGGTCTGACTGAAAATATTGGTGTCAGATTTTACCTTACATTTTGTGCAAATGTAAGTCAACCCATATTAGCAATTATCTGTATCTTCTTTAAAAACACATACCTGCCAAACTTTATTTTTACCATTTCAACATTACTGCGACATGTAGTTACAACTTCAGCACTCTCTGTCTAATAATGAACAAAAGCCATTTTTAAGAGCGAAATTTATTACAAATGGCCTGTATGACAGATGTGGTCTGTCTGGCAATGAAATTGCTGGGCTAAAATTGACCATTTTTATTGCTCTCTGTACAGCCCTGACAGAAGGCTCATACAAATGTAGCTTATTGACTTCAAAATGGCAGAGAGGGAGGTGTGTGTTTGTAGTGTGTATGTGTGAGAGATGGGAGAGTATGAGAGAGTAAGAGTGAGAGTGAGAGTAGGAGGGAGAGTAGGAGAGAGAGAGAGAGAACGAAAGAGAGAGAGAGCCAGAGAATGATCAAGTGTTGGACACAAAGTGATATTACACATTGCTAGACCCTTAGAGTCAGTTCACTTATTGAGCACACAAACCCCAGCCTTTATCCGCCTGCACAATATTCCAACTGCCCCAATTCCCAAGTCGATTCCTATTAACTCCCCCATACAAAGAGAAGACAGAAATCCCTTGACTATTTTGACAGAGCGTGTCAGCTTGCACAGTTTTGTTTCCCTTTTTGCCTTCTTTCCCCAAATCAACTCCACCATCCCATTGCCTCTCCCCAGCTCCATCCCATTGCCTCTCCCCAGCTCCAGCATTTATGCATCTGGCCTTTGCTTCAGTCCACTGAAGCATCAACAAATCTGATGGTTAAATTCAATACATTCATTCCCTCTCCATCAAGCCGAAGCCCTGCTCCACACCAACAGATCGTGTGCCATGTCAAACCCCCCCGCCCCTCCCTTAAGGCCATTGCACAGTCCTATTTCTCTTCCAAAACTGTTGCATGACTAAAGATAACTACAATCTCATGTTACCTCGATCAGTTTCACCGATTCTGAAACTAAGTTTTTGGAACTCGATTTTTCGTACACGTATTGTGTCAGTGAATGAGGCTTACTACTGCATTTCTTTCTGCATTTGACGGACTGAAAAGAAAAGACTATATAATATAGATTTTTCCTTTACTGGAGGCTGCCTTACAAACAAGTGTAGACAATCAGAGAGGCACACGATGAACCACGAGAGCACAAAAAGAGAGAAATATGGTGAGGAGGGAGCTCTTACCTTCATGGGACGCCCACAGCTGGGCCATGGGAATGGCGGAGGGGTTGGGGGGCCTGAAGGAGGGCTCGGAGGAGAGGCCACTGGGGGTGGTGTGAGGGTTGGAACCGCTCACATAGCTGCTGAGGAAGCCACTGGAGGCACCTGGGAAGGCATCACCTGAGGGCGGAGAGGAGGGAAAAAAGTTAGTCAGTCACTGAATGGCAGATGGAATGCAACAAAGTGACAGGAGGCTCTTACAGTACAATGCTGTCTTCTCACAAAGACAATTACGCAACAGGGCTTTTTGCTGTCTTCCCTATATCAACATTGCCCAATAGTAAAAAACAGGTTTGTGGTTGTGGAGCCATTTAACTTAACGATCAGTTTGTTGTTTATCTGTCTGAATCAGCCATCAGGCCCAAGAACAAAGAGACAGAACAAGACACACATAGACACAGAGAGAGAGAGAGAGAGAGAGAGAGAGAGAGAGAGAGAGAGAGAGAGAGAGAGAGAAGCGCTTTCAGATATACGGGTAAGACCGGAGGTTCTGCCGATGTTAAACGGTGGGGCCGTATATCTGAACGACATAACCGGTCATGTGGAAGTCCGAATTCACCCGGTGTTTATACTACTCCCCCCCCCCCTAGTATTTCCTCCGGACATTATGTAAATGTGCTGTGTCTGAATGAAGTGTAGAACATGCGGTTAAGATCACACCTAGTGAGAGGGCGTGTTGGTGACGTTTCTTTCGTGCGTCCATGTGGTTAGATCTGACTTAAATGCCAGTGTTATGATGGAGTGGCATACTGCTGTCCAGAAAATCTCCGACCTGGAAAGATGCAGACATCAAGGAGCTACTGTCCATGAGGGCATACAACATTTTGATAGAACACATGAAGGGAACGGCAAGAGACGTTGTAGCCTACAACTGCATGGCAAGGCCAAACGAATTCAAAAGACTGAATCACCAAGCAGAAGGCGCTGAAAAGGCAGTAGGCTAGCCTACAGCGACGTCGTTGACGACAATAACAGGAGTATTTAATAAATTGTTAGCCAACACGGTTTTCTGTTCATTGATACCTGGCTGAGCTCGCTGATATTTGTTGAGCATATATGCCTAGAGAAAATGAAAACGAAGAAAAGCCAACTTTGTTACAAACTCCTTACGTAAAAGCATGGGGAGAGGATGCTTTTGGAAAAAATAAACCATGAAAAAACGAAAAACTTCACTGTTATGTTAGTATTTTGTTTATTGCTTAAAAAATTTGTATGATGGCCTTGCAGTCTTGAGTTAGCCTACTGAATTGGCTGGTAGCCTACCATAAAGTTTGTGCATGCTCTCTCTTCAACGCAAACCAGATGTGGGGTTCTATAGCCAAGTAATTCTGGTACATAACGTTGAAAACAGATAAATGTGTTTATTCGAAGCACACATACAAATACTGTTTGCTTACTTGACTAGCCTACTATTAGCCTACGCACAATAGATTTGTCTTCTTTAGCCTACATAATGCATAGGCTACAGGTTGTAAACAAAAAGCAGCTGTGACAGGCAGCGGGCGCATATATTCTGCGTCATATCTCGCATCTTGTGAACTCCACAAGCCCCCACCCCTCACTCGACAACCACACAGAGATTCTGTAATGTGCGTGTATGTCGTTCACACATACGTCCGTATAAGGTCAGTATTAGGTCTGCAGGTTAGCATCATATCTGAATCATCCGAAGGGTAGGACCTCCGTTTGACAAACCTCCTCATGTACTCCGGAGGTTATATCTGAAAGCGCTTAGAGAGACAACAAATGCCAAATTGCTTTTGCTTATAAACAAATGTCATGAATAATTATGAGTAAAGCCAAATTGTTATGGTAGCCATCATTACAATAGCCACCACATGTACCACAACAGAATGTGGAATGTCTCATTTAAAAAAAAAAAAAAACTTGCCCCCCCCCCCTGTCCATGACTGGAAAGAAAGGACGACGCTGGTACATTATACAGTATTAAGTTCTCACACCACAATTATGTCCCCCGTCCACCCCTCTGATAAAAATTGCCGTTTTTGTGTTAGCCGGACTACTCCACAGAGATCTGCTGAACCATTTAAAACAGCCAGTGCCAAAAAAGGAAGGGTACAAACGCCTTAGGCTTGGAAAGAGCATGCTTTTATGGTGAGAAAGTGCGCTCTCTCCCTCTGTTGTATTTGAAAAAATATCAGCAACAAGACAAGTCGTGGCAATGCTATGAAGAGTGTTTTTTAGCATTTAAATCAGTGAATTAAAAACCCTGCGGTGTGGGCAAAGCACACCAGTCAGTCATGCATGACACATGGACACAGGCGCGAGTCCATCAGTGATGAGGCCCCGCCTCCTCCCGGCTGGGCCCAAAGAGACTCTGTCCTTTCCCACATATTCCCTCGAGCCAGCCAATGTGGGTGGAACCCCTCACACCCATTATACAAACCAAAGATGGATTTCGATACACTCGTTGACTTTCTCTCTCTTTCCCTCCAACTCTCCCTGGCTCTCTCTGTCACTCCTACTCTACTTTGTCTCTCTCCTGTTCCCTCTTGCTCTTCTCACACAAATACACACACACACACACACACACACACACACACACACACTTCCTCAACAGTGGCACAATGGCCTTTCTTTGCATGTGTAAACAGTGAATTAGCATGACAACCAGAGGAGGAACAACAAGGCATAAACGGCAACATGGGGCCTTTGTGGCAGAGGTCAGCATACAATTAACCTGGGGGAGGGAGGAGAGCCATGGAGCGGCAGAGTACAGGCCAGGGGGTCCTGCACGGCACGGCTGCCCAAGATCATTTATTTGTCACCAGACGCGAACCTTTGCATCTGCGTTGCATCTAAACACTAACCAGAAGGTAGTACAAGGGAGAGGTGGGGGATGGGCAAGCCAAGGTGTAGAGGCTGAGAAGCCACAGATAAAAACAACAAAAGAACCACTTCAAGGGGCGACTGTTGAATGTTGTTTAAAATCAATTTCCTAAATGTATTTTTACTGGATTGAAAAACAACAGGTAACCTAATCTAAGAGAGGGTGGAGTGACTTTTATAAGCTCTGATAACCAACTGCCCAGTGAAAATGCTCAATCATTGTATACAGGCCCATATCTAAAGTTATCAGAGTAACACTGGTAAGGTATTAACCAAAGGTAGAACCCTGGTACAAGCAATGACACAGATCAGTACAGATCAGCAGTAGTGGCAGCAGCAGAAGCAGAAGTCTCTAATTCTGGATCATCGGCTGTGTTTTGGCAGCGGAATGGGGATAACGCTAGTGTTACAGTCGTGCCGTAAGAGAACAAAGATGATTCAAGCTGAACCTGGTTCAGTTTTCCTCTGCGATGTAACATTAACCCTGGTAACATTTCAGGTATCTTTAACCACTTTGGACATCAGAGGAGTTAGGTTCTGTTTGGCCGAAATGTATGAATTAGCAATTAGCAGTCAGATATAAACGTTTTGGTTCTGCTTTATCATTACGACCGTTGTTACCGCTGCCAAATAGCTCATGTTTTTGTGTGGTTTTGTTTGTTTGTCTGTTTGACCGCAGGACTATGGGGAAAAAAACCACAAATCAGTCATGAAACTTGAAAGCGTGCAGTACAGGCCGATGAGGAACCAGGTACATTTTACAAGTGAATCTCATTCACAGGCCAGATTCACAAAGTTAGTTTCCTTTTCAAGAACATTGTGAGAAGGGGGCATTTGCCACTGGCAGAGGTCTGAATACCCTTCCCGTTTCCTGTGTGATCATCACCTAATTGGCGGAGCTCTGCCCAACACGCCCTGTCCTACATTATGCTAAACTTCGCTCACATCAACTCTGTACAGACATCACACCCTAGAGCCCCAGCCCAGAACCCCACCCCTCCAGCCTCCCCCCCCCCCCCAGCCTCCCCATCCACAGTCCTGCAATATTAAATGAGTAGGTGAAGCTCCCCCAGTTCCAGACCACAAGAAACACTCACGGAGGACTTCCAAATCAACCCCTCCACTGCTCTCTCTCCATCTCTCTCTCTCTCTCTCACACACACACACACAGTGATGCCCTACTTCTTTTTGAAGGGCTCCTCCAGCGAGCACCGTGCTGAATTCAATACCTGTGTGCCAGTGCTCCTGGCGGAGCTGTTTTGACGGCGGGATCCTTTAGTGCAGTGCTTCAGGGCGAGTTGTACGCTCAAAGGCACACGCCACGCTGTCCGCTCCACCAGCTACAATGTAAATGGTAGCACCTGTCTAATAAATAAAACAAAGCCTCCAAGCAGACACTTCGCTGCTGTTGGCGGTGCCTTGTGCTCAGCGAGAAAATAGATTGAAAGGAAAAAAAGCAAGAGAGAGAGAGAGAGAGAGAGAGAGAGAGAGAGAGAGAGAGAGAGAGAGAGAGAGAGAGAGAGAGAGAGAGAGAGAGGAGACAGGCAGCACGAGTCAACTAACTACCAACAGAAACACTAAGCTGCTCCTTTGATTCAATTAGACAAGATGCATACCCAAAAGAGGTATGGCCTAGAGGGGACTGTGCAAGAAATTTGAGAAAAGTCATTTGTTCAACATTATCTTTTTAAATATTCATGTGGTCCATCCACGATCGTCTTTCTCACTGCTGAAAACAGTGGCGATCCAGCACCCGAGTTCTGGTCCGTGTCACTCGGAAACGCTCGTCTTTTTAAACAGACGCGGAGACACAGTGAGCAGCAAGCCAGCCTGCCTGCCTGCGAGCATGAGAAAGCCAGGAGGAGAGTTCAGCAGGTCAGGAGCAGTTCAACTTCCTCAAACGCCAGAGTGCTTTTCTTCAAGGGGCCTGACGAGGTTTTCTTCCCATCCCCGCTCCCCACCCTACGGCCCCCCCAGCCGTCCCCGTCTCCCCCTTACGGAGGGCCACAGCCACAGACGGCCTGAATGGGATGGAGGAATTTCCTAATTGCTCACGCTGCTGCTGCTGCTCACCCCGCCAGCAACCCACAGGCAGTGCATAGCACTTTCACAAAACCCCGTACCAATACCCCCCACAATTAACACCGGCCCTTAAAGACAATCCGGCATGAAAAAGTTGTAAATTAGAGAAAAAGAGGGACACTAATTAGGATTCAAGGCCTTAAACCAAAGCAAAGAAAGAGAATGGTGTGTGTGTGTGTGTGTGTGTGTGTGTGTGTGGGGGGGGGGGGGACCATTAAAATTCACAGAGTTTTAAGTGGTTGCACTACCTCCACCAAACAGCCGATTAGAGGGCTGCTCACAGTACAGAGAAGAGCGCAAAAGATGCAAGGGAATTACAATGCAGATCAGGTACAACAGGGACGCAAAATAAATGCATCACAAGTAACCTATTAAAATCTGTAATGGCAACGGAAATAAAAAGTTAAGAGTCTAGCAAACAGAGTTAAGATCAAAACGGCCTCACATGGTTTGATTTGAAGCCACCGAGAGAGCTTCCCATATATACACAGTGGAATATCAGGGATATTAGTGTGGGCTTTGCTACACCACCATACTTATTAAGTGCATGCGGATGCCAAAACTGAATTTGGACAACACCCATTTAATTAAAATCTTGCCAAACAGCAAATCTACTAAAGCTCTTTGATCATGCCCATCCAGACAGGCATGGAGACATGCATGAGGTCATCTGCGTCGTCATCAGCATCAGAAGAGCGCTGAAGCAAAACCCGCCAAGAGTGGACGAATCAGAAGTTAACAGGGAGCACAGTCCAGAACATTCTTTTCCGTTTCTCCTCCATCTCTCTAAAAACAAACAGCAGGACAGGAGCCTTTAAAATGACTGTTGCCCTCTGTCCTAGTCTGCCTGAAACAGGGAAGTGCTTTCGCTGTGACTCAGGCCTGACGCACGGCTGGGGTTTGATACCCCTATGATTTTCAGCTCAGCCCTGGCTGACCACATGACAATAGCAGGAAATGACTGAGGTCCACACAGCACTGTAATTGAGGTTATGCCACAAAACACCCTGATCACCTTCCCCTTCATAGCTGCACTCTAACCAAATAAATAGCATACTCTCTCACACACACAATCACTAAATCAGGGGGAATAGCTTTGCCTGAAAGTCGACAGAAAAGTTCAATGACCTCCCAACAAAACAAGTCATCTGGGATTCTTTCCATGGATCAAACATGGCACCTATGATCGGCCAAATCCCGTCAGGAGGATCTGCCCGTCCAGACACGTCCATCTTGCCGTTATATAATCAGCTGAATTCCTGCACTCTTTTGGGCCTTCAGTTCAAACATCCACCCTCTCTCTCCCCCTCTCCCCCAGTGGCCCTGTCAGAAGAGTGACAAAATGATTGCAGGCTACATTGGTTGGTCTAGTGTCTACTGAGGTAATCTCTGTCTGATAGATGTGCACCTATGCTTCAAGTGTGGGAGTTCTCATTTAGAATGAGCCCGAAACCGCATTCAATAAATAGTCTTTTTTGTTTGTGCGCAACTAGAATCACTCCCCAAAGCTTGAACGGCACTTTGTGAAGCTGGAGTTTGCCCATCAGGCCAAGTACACATCAATATTAAGAGAAACAACTCGCAACCAATTATGAAGCACTGAGCAAAAAAGATTTAATACAACTCTGCATTGTTTTTTTTTTTAACAACCGAATGTAAATGGTAAAATGTTTCAGCTTGCTGACAGAGCTTATTGAAGATTATGAGGAGGAGCTGCATGTGTGGGAGAAAAAAAGCGTGTATATGTTTGTGTGTGTATATGTGTGTGTGTGTGTCTGTGTGATGCTGAGACTCTCAAAGAGAGCACAAGAGTGCAGTCATCAGCATACAGTTTCCCTTTGAGGGTCCAGAATGCTGCCGTGGACATTAAACACGTAACATTTGTTAGCTGCCTGTTCAAAGCCAGGGCCTCTGGATTTGTGCTGGTCGTACTGTTTTATAAGCCACAAGCCAGTGCTTAAATAATACCAGTGATCCGTGGTCTGTTGAGGGGGCAACAGCACTGAATTTTTCTGCACTGGATTGCAATTACGTGAACGAGCTTAATGGTGTACAGGGGGAGAAACACACTAACATGGACACTGACACACACGACTGGGAGAGAGAGAGAAAGAGAGAAAAAGAGAGAGAGAGGGAGAGATGCACAGGCGGTGCAGTGTATATTTACACTACAGCCTGAATGTTTGGTCACACAAATATTTCATGAGGCAGCTGTGCTTCCTATACCCTCCTCCCACTCCCTTGCCCCACTCACCCCGAAAGTCATTTCTACAAGTGCAGATAAGCCGGTGATTTAATTAGAAAAAAACATAAGCATTTGTAGAGCAGTGCATAGTCCAAAATGGAGAGAGTATGTATATGTGTGTGTTGGGGGGAGGGGGGGGACTTTCCCACGCTTAGTGCTTAGTGTTACTTAAGAGAGCTGGCCTCACTCGGTTTCTCTCCACCTCTCCACACACACACACACACACACACACACACACACACACGACACACACACACACTTTTCCCTCTCACATGACCACACACACTAGAATGTTCTCTGGGCATGTGCAACATCATGTGCCCACATACATACCCTCACCAGTGTGAAGCCCTGCTAACATGGACCAACGACAACAGAGCGCCCACAGTGGAGGGCACTGGCCTGGAAGTGATGGTCTTGGCTCAATCAGATGTATTGAAACAGACTCCACAGCCAGATGGCGGGGAAGGGGGAAAATATAACGTAATGCCTAGCGCATGTGACTGTGAACTCAATATGAACGGTTCTGCTTTCTCTCTCGCATGAGCGGGGAAATGCACCTGGGAAAAGGGCTGAAAGTGAGAGAGGGTAACTCTACACCACTTTTTAAGCCTTGTGTGGACTTTAAAAAACACACATTTCACACATTCTGCAATAAGGAAAATTTCACGTTCTAGGTCAATCTTTTTTTTTCTTTTCTTTTTTTTTTACCAAGGGGAAACCAAAAATAACCACAAATCTAAAATAGCATTGTTTATTTGGTCAATGTGAAAGGACTTTTACAAAAATGATTGCAATAAAGATAATATGGTTTTGGTTCCACATTCAAGGGCAAGCCCAAGCATGTACAAAGCAGAAGAGAGAGGTGGGTGGTTGGAGACGAAGAAACTAAAATAAAAGTGCTCACACCAACACTGCTTGGAAATGGCGCTTTCATCTGCCAAAAAATAGAGCTGGACATCACCCAAAATGATCACCCAAATCATAACACCCTTCTGCTTCTTTTCCAGAGCAACCTGCTACTGCAACGATAAGACTCCACTCCACAGAAAGACATCTCGCTAGTTTCATCATCTTTTTGTCTAAAACTTTTCCATTCCAACAGCATAAAACAAACATGAGAAATAAAGCCCTTTATTCCTGTGAGATAGCATTGTTTAGACTAATGTCACAAATGTAATACTGCCTTAATTAGAAAAGGTTTTTAAAATACTGTAATAGTTCTATAATTGTTTCATATGATTGTTATTATAAGAGTTGCAAAAATAACACTCAATTTAGGTTTCATCACATGGATAATTTATAAACATAGTTGTTGTACAACGTGATGTCTGACTAATAGCTCCTTGAAACAGCATAAGAAAATCCATTAAAAACTGATTAGCACTTGGGGGCATTCTTCCTTCTCTCTTCCCTTTTCTCTTTAAGCACTGCTCTTCAGAAACATATCAGGCCCATATATATAGAGCATAGCTTACGTTGTTAAAAATCAATCATTAATAAGAGTGGTAGCATTATCGTCCAGGACCAGACTAAACTATCTGATTGCCAAAGCCCTGCATATTCATCTAGCAATGAGTGAGTGCTTACTCACTGAACCAACAGTGACATGCAAGATTTCGCTCCCTGATAAACCAAACCAAACGGAGCACAAAGAATGTCTTACCGCGAGGGCGGGATGGCGGCACTTTCGCCACAACTGAGGGTGTAAAAATAGTTTGGGCCTCTTCAGCACTCCGACTGAAACAGGAGGCCGCGGCCGACATGAGAGCTGGGTTTCATTTCTCATCCTTTGTTGGCTTTTCAGAGGCTCGGCTTAATCCAGGCCAGCACGCCGTACCCGGTCGCTCACGCTGTTGTGTGTGTGTGTGTGTGTGCGTGTGTGCGTGTGTGTGTGTGTATGTGTGCGCGCGTGCGTGCGCTCCACTACACACCTGACCACAGCGCCACATCACCCTGCCTTTTATTCTATTTACAAAAAATAACACACCGATGCAAAGGACTGCAAGGACGAGTAGGAAGATCCGGTCGGTCTTATCTAAAAGATCAGCCCTGTATACATGAGGGGAGATCGTTATCACTAGAAATAAATAAACAGGCCCAAGAGGACAGAAAGGCAGCCAAATATACACTAACAGAAATACATTAATCCATAAATGTAATCAAACTCAAGTACATAGGTTTTTATCTATTTCAATAATTGGGGGGAAAGCACAGTTGAACTGTAAGGAATTGAAGTATTACAATGTGGATAGAGGATGATGTTGGCATTTCTGGAGAATATGACAGAATAATCTAGGCTGGGTGAACCCAGCCTGATCTGCGATCGGCGATTTCTTTTTCGAAAAGGTTGAGCTTGGTCTGGTGAAAGCCAGACTAAGAATAATCCTCACAAGAAAATAAAATTATTTGTCCCAAAAATCATGACATGGAGCCCCTGAGCAAAAAAGCTAACATCGAGACTTCAGTGATGTGCCCATGACCATGTATAGCTACACACACACACACACACACGACTAGACCACTGACTTGAAATTAAACTGCATTGACATGAGTGTAGGCTTTCTATGCCACAGGGCTACGCTGCACAGAAACCTGATCTCATCAGCCTTCAAATCACTAACCGTCAAATTACAATTTAATAAGCCTTTTTTTCCTGCCATCTCTGGCAGATGTTAAATGAGGGATGTATCAAAGCAAAGCGCCCCATTTACCATTTGCTTCTCTTGTAACGAGAAACGTTCTAGAACACATTGAGCAGTATTCTGATGGCATCACTTGGATTCCAGAGAACGTTACACAAAGAGGAAAACAGAGATGAAATACATTTTGAGATTAGCAAAATGAGCCCCACCATTACACGAAACACATTCAACATCAACTGGCATTCTCTCACGTCCCTTCTGCAATAGCTGGGAAACCCCAGTCATGCAGCTGAAAAAAGGAAAAGGAAAAAACAACATGGCATTGCACATGCCTTGCAGAGATAGCATCAGAGAAGCTATGAAGCGCGTTGACATGAGCATGCCAAACAGCCAAAGCGTTTTATTCCAGGCCCACGGTGCCTATCCCGCAGAGAGAGGGGGGTCGGCTGTACACCAGGACACTAAACACTTTATGTTTAATTCAGAGGGAAGTCAAGGCTGCAGGGAGAGTGTACATTCTCAACCAACGCCCTCCCCTTTTTTGCCCACTCCCTCCTTCTCCTCCTCCTCCTCCTCCTCTTCCACTTCTCCACCCTGACTACTTATACTTGTCCTCTATCCACGTCTCTCACTCTCTCTTCTTCTAAGACTCCCTCTGTTTCCGTCAGTCGCACCACGGCTGAGATCACTGCTCAACCCCCCTCCCCCGACCTTTCAGCTGAAGGGCTTCAGCCACCGTGTGTGTGTGTGTGTGGAAAGAGGGGGAGGGGGGTTACACAATGAGAGACATGCTTCATATGGCCGCTGCTTGGCACCGGACCAAGACGAGAGAGAGTCACAGGACGAGGAGCTCCGGAGTAGAGGCACCGCCGACAATTAATTCAGCGCTCACCACTTTCCCCCCGCCGCTAAATAAACACCAACAAATCATTGCCGAGCCGTGCCGAGCCGAGCGGGCCGACCAGCTAAATCCCCGCCAGCCTCTCCAGCACCAGCGTTCCCCTTCACCTTGAAAGTGCAGCACAACATAGAACAGCACTGTACAGAGCAAAGGGGGAGAATGAGAACACCTGGACTATCAAGGCCGTGTCTGCCTTCACAAGTGACCCCCCCCACCCCACACCCCCACTCTCTAAATCCCTTTTGGGCCTTCTGATTCAAGAGATGTTGTTCCTTTGCTCTATAGTGAAGCAGGTCCGGGCAACACAGCCCTGCTTGTAGCTGCCTTCAAACAGCAGAATGAATAAATCATAAATTAAAAAGGACTGTGTGTGTGTGTGTGTGTGTGTGAGTGAAAAAGAGGGGGGTGGGCTTCAAATGACAGGGCTGTGCCTCAAACAGAGGTCTGCTTTTATATGTGTGCCCCCAGCTACACTTCCAGCCACTTGATGGTCTGGATCTTTGGATAATAACACGCTGAAGACAAGTTGCAAACCCATGATCTATGCAAGCACATCTGTGGCGATAGAGGTACGCACAGATTCTGGATGGCAGTAGGAAATAAAAAAAGGCCAATGCCAATCTGTTCCAAGTGCCCTTGGGTGAGTGCGCCCCTTATGCCAGTGGAGGTTATACAGCCTATGTCAAAGACATCACAGCAACAATAGATAGAACATTCGATAATTAAAAGCAACACACACCTCCCGCCTTACGTTGTCCATAAATAAATAGGCTAAATATATCTTACATTGTAGCTAGTATGTGCAACTCTATCAGAGTAGGCGATAAAACAGACTTGAGTCCTTGCCCCGTGCACTCTCTCTCTCTCTCTCTCTCTCCCTCCCTCTCTCTCTCTCAACAGGCGCATCCCTCCTCAGCATGCACATCCAAACATTCACAATCGTGCAAGACGACTGGCTAAATTGCTATTAAATCGGGTTAGCATCATTAGCACGCTGCACAATTTTTTTCAAAACTGTTGCATTCAAATTGACTGCTAAGTTCTAATCATCTCAATCAAGATGCAAATGGAAAAGTATTTTCCAAGACTCAAACGGGCCTGTCCCAAGGAGAAAAAGTATTCATTTGAAACTTAAACACACGTGGTTAAACTGAACAGTCTAACCAGTAGACTATGATAAGCTACTTTGTTTACAATATTTCCAGGCTTCAACCAGTGCTGCATTTCATTCAGACTTATTTATTTGAGTGTTTTTCATGATTGTGTTTCTATTTCTTTTCCCTGTTTGCTTTGATTGATAACTGAGGTGATTCAAATCAGAGGAAGGTTAAGTTTAAAATAAAAGTGTTTAAATTGAACTTTTTTTCTTCTGGTCCTTATCTGAAATAGATTTTTTTTTTTAAATCAATAATTATCGATATCGACTGATATGAAATACTTATATCGTGATACAGTTTTCAGCCATATCGCCCAGCCCTAGAGTGCACATAGATTTTGAGGGGGCTGGGAGTTGCAAATGGATTCTGGGGCATTTACAAGAGCAAGAGAGGGAGAGAGAGAGCCTTAACAAATCAATATGGGAAAGGTTTTGGGGCAAAACATATACATATAAAAAATGGAAGGAAAAAATAATGAGAGCGAAATGTGTCAGCAATCTCCTCTGGTCTCCAGGCCAACCGGCGGGGCCTGTGCGTTCCAATACACCCATAAACCAAAGGCAGGCCTGGAACGCCTGATGCTCCATGCGAGCGCTGATCAATCACACACTCCCAGGGACACCTCACTTCAAACATGCTTCGCATCAAACCACCATTCACATTTTCCCATGATCCCTTGCATGCTCCATATTTCATTTGTACTCCAGTTACACCAACACATAGGACCTGGTGGTGGGGGCTGCAAGGCACATTTCATGCCTTACAAGTGGCGCACTCTTAACTACCATTCCTTTCCATGTTTAACTGGTGTTTATTCAATTACAGCATAGCAACCCACTCAAGCTTGGCAAGGCTGAACAATGGTCTGAAAAGTTCATTAACTGGTGGTTTGCATAAGGTTTAGGCAATTCTTTTCTAGGGATCAAAGAGCTATATACTTACAGGACAGATTTGGAGCACATAAGCCATTGGTGAGGCACACAATATCACACAACTCAAAGTCATTGCTTACTGTACCTTCTGATCACATTTACCACTCTCCATTATGAATCAACCACCTGACAGCCAATTCATCAATACTGAACCGGCCCTTAAAAAAGCCATGTTAAAGGTGGGTCATACACATTACCAAAATATTCACCACTTTGATAGACCTCCTTTTTTCCAGTTTTGAAAGTATGTATCTACACAATACAGGCACACAGAGGCTCAAGTCTGCTGAAAAGGCCAGGCTACTGACCCAGCTAGCATAACAGCAGTCTACGGTGACATCTCCTGTGTTTGACTGCTTCTTCTAACAAACACAACAATCAATCAGAGGTCTGTTGTACTTGCCAAAGCATTTTAAAATGCCCATACTTTCCCAGAAGGGGTATGTTGCGCAAATGCACTGCAGACATTCAAAGGCTAAATCCCTTCTGCAGGAAACACAGGCTGGCTTGAGTAAGAGAGGGTACCAAGCAGCCATTAACGAGTAGGAGAGCAGGAAAAGAATGTTTGCGTTTCCAAATCCAAGAATAACATCCATCTGTCCATTTTGCTCCATTTGCTAAGAGCTTTTCCTCAAAAATTCAGGTTTGAGTCTTTGGTTCCATGCATACACTCACACACACACAATTTACATGTTTAACTGACTCAAACTTCAAAACAATTATAAAGCTTTCTGTTAATAGAAAGAAAAGACCATACTGAGGTGTGCTTTTAAGTAGAGAGAGCGAGAGAGAGAGAGAGAGAGAGAGAGAGAGAGAGAAAGAAAGAGAGAGAGATACCGAGACCATTAAATAAGATTCTGCATCGCTAGCTCCAGTGTATATCCAATTATAAGGGTTGCCAAATTAAATAACTGCAGCATATTTCATGTTTTGGGTGCCCAGTGTGACTCATTCCAAATCATGCCCTAGTCCCCACAACAAACTGTAAATCTAGTTTTCATGACTAAAAACAGTGCAAAAACTGTTGTGGAGTAAATTCATGGATATTGGGTTGTTACATTATACATGTTTGAGGGCACAAACAAAATATTCTACTCCAGAGAGTAAAAAGCAGTGTGAATGTGTCTAACGTTTCTCATCATTACAGACAGTTACAGACATTACAGTTATTCTCTCATAATCCAGCGTACAACAATGTCTTATTTTGTCCATTATTCTATTACAGAGATAAATACTGTATTGATCCCAATGGTAATTCAGGCATTGAGTAACTTAATAGCAAAAATGTGTCTGTATAAACTAGCTGCACTATACATATGACATAAGCTAAACAAAATATAAGCATAAGATACCAAACACTTTGAACTACAAGGTCCTGTACATGTGGTGGTCGTTGATGTAACCTATAGATAATTCTACAGGACAAAAAGGAATGCGGGCTGTGGGATGCAGGAGAGACGTGCAATTACATGACAGTAAATAATAAAGTGACTGGAAAATCAGCATAGTATGTAAGACTAATAAAGCCAGCAAAATAAAGCATAGTATGTAAGACTAATAAAGCCAGCAAAATAAAGCATAGTATGTAAGACTAATAAAGCCAGCAAAATAAAGCATAGTATGTAAGACTAATAAAGCCAGCAAAATAAAGCAAAATACAAACAAAAAAAGGCATTTCCAACCTGACAAAAATATAGGGAGAGCTGTAAAAATTACAGACCAGTTTCTTCTGACAGCAATCCAAATGTTTTAAACTTATGTTTCCTCAATTTCTTTGGTCCACTTTGGAAAACACAGTGCATGATTTAAAACCACTTTCCCTACAGATAACCTGAGATACTAGGATAAGGAATAGCTAAACAACATCCATTTTTTTAATTAAGCCGCCCTTCAAAAGATAGTCATAAAGGATAAGAGACCATTTGCTTCTGCCAAACTCAGTGATTACACCATACATTTTATAAAATCAACACCACATGTTTTACAGAAAGGAGAACGGCAAAACGATAAACGAAGCCTGCTCTCTTGTTCAGTTGGTTTTTAGGGGGTGGAGGGTTTGGCTATTCAACAGTTATTATTGGAGCAACCACTGTAGTGTTTGTGCAGTCAGGAAACTGACTCATTCCATAAACACATGATGCGTTTTCAGCTGACTGACTGCTTGCATGGAGACCATTTTAGTTGAATTTAAGTTAATTTGCTACAGACTGGAGCGTGAAGGACAAGCTGCATGTCTCTTCTAATGGAGATTGTGATCAGTTTACTCACTTATTGGGGTGCAACTGTGGAGCGAAGTAGCCATTTCATGGAGAATGAATATGGCACACACAAAATGTATCCAAGGGGGAAAAAGGGGTGGCATCCAACTACATGACGTAATTTCAGAATAGAACAATGCGTAAAAAAAGTGATAATTGGACAGATATTTGTCTTTGCGGCTGAGGGATAAAGCTGTGGACATTTCAAAACCTACAGCTATAGCTGTCAAACAAAGCAGGATCTTAAATGCGTCTCCATGAGAGTGCATGTCATGGCACGTTAAAATATTCCAAGCCTATTTATTCCTGTAACCAAATGCCACGGACATCCAACTTCCAGTCTTGCACAAACAGTAACTTTCCATCTACATCTGTGAAGAGCTATGTGAAGGTCAGATAATTTGGCACTGTATTTGTTTTCAGTAATTCCCACACCTGCTGCTCCCAGACTAACTGGACAATCACAGGCTTGAGAGATTATGGCAATTACTGCAACCCTGAATGAAATACAAAATATGAATGAAAATTCATCACAGATTCAAACACAGATAGATATCTTGCCTTTGCCAAGTAACGCTGGCATTGGTGAAACCACCAGTTTGCACTATGTACACGAGGTGGTTATTTCATCTGGCATCTACATGCATACAGTGTAACCAAAACTGAAAACCCACACTTAGCGACAAGAACGACAGGGAGATAGCAATCCACTGCAAATTTAGTAACTAGCCCAACACATTACTCTGCTGGAGTCCCTGATAACCATTCGATTGATACCCCTCCTTTCACCTCAATGCACCATTCAGAAACACTGTACTTTTCTCCCACATCATCTGATCAGAGCGAGTAACATATCCAAGGCCTTTTCCAAACCTCCTGGATATAATAAGGGCCCTTTTTCATCACTCTACATAGAAATCACAGAGATACATCAAAGCGGCATTGCATCATTCTCCGGCTAAGTTAATCATCTAGCTAGTAATGGGTGTGGGGGGGCAGATATACTGCATTAAGGCACATGCCATTTGTCCACCTGCTAAGTGACTAATCATTAAAAACATCAATCAATAACGTCCGTCTAAATCCTCAAGGTAGTCGAGCTCTCGTTTTTGCAAGACCCTTCAACACACAAAAGGAAACTGACTAATGTGCACTGCATGCCTAACATTGTTTGTGGCGGGAGTTTTTCATATGTTTATGTTCCTGCTGCCTGTTTTCTGTGAGGATTTTAGGAGACACTTGACAAGCCAAGCTTTGAAAAAAAAGATGTTCCAATCCCAGCTTTCCACTGCTGTAGTAGGCTAGACTATATGTGGAAGCCTTTTTAAAGTGAGCACTGAGATGATTTGGGGTTTGCTGTGATTTCCACCTCTTTGGACGGATAAAATTGCAGTTTTCTAGCCGTACATGTTTTTTTTGCTTTTTTCCACAATGGGTTAGTGTACCTCTCAGTTCTGAGTGCATCAGCACAAACCAGTCAGAAAATGTCTGGCAAAGGATAAGGAATGAAAATTGTACACAAACAAAAACTGAAGTTCCTCTCCAAAATGCACCTTTGACCAAACAAATTACATGCTTCTTGCATGCAGCAAGTGGAATTCAGAAAGTGATTTCAGCTTTCTGAAATAATTGAACAATCTTGGACACTTTGGCCAACCAAAAATATGGGGGGTCCTTCATTTTACTCTATATGATTTAAACTGGCATATCGTACATAGACAGTGTTGCAGAACTGTTTGGATTTACATACAAGTTGGTTCAATATTGCAAACAACTCATCTATATTATATTTTACCACGTCTGCTTGCGGACCACTTGGGATAGCTTGCGGACCACCAGTGGTCCCCGGACCACACTTTGAGAAACACTGGTTTAGGGAATACTCGAAACAACGATCTTATATTTCACCGTTGAACTTATCTACAGCAATGTAAACCAAACACCGTGAACATACACTGCAGCGTAATTGCCAGTCACACAGCAATTAAAGTAAGTGGTCTTTATTGAGACGTTAGGAAATATGTACATATCATAAGACCCATTATGTGAATGTACCTCGTCTTCCACGGCTTAATTAAATTAAAAGTCAAACGTCAGCTCTAGCTACGCTTTCAAGGGCACAAGAAATCCACAGAGAAGAAAAGACTGCATGTGCCTCTTTGCTTTGAATTAAGACAACAATACATCTTTGCAATGTCGAACGGATTGGCCTAGAAAGCCCTGAGCACCAATTCAGGCATATTTATGCTACAGAGGCAAGAACGCTCTGGGATCTCTGGTCTCTGGTTGTTGTCGTTGTCAGGACCATTGTAACTGAGCTAGCTCACCTGCACTGAGGCCAATCTGTCACTGATGGTGCAGTCCAGCACACCACAGGGGACATATGGTGATGGAAACAGAGCATAAAGGCCAAACACTGCATCCCAGATTAACACGGCTTCAACACAAAAAATATTTTTCTTCTCTATTAACTGTGGTTAAACAGAGTAGATGCATTTCTTCATAAAAACAGACTCTCGGCTTGGTGTTGTTGTTATTACATACCATGTCCAATCAAAATTGGCAGGTTTTATATTCTAATATTATGTTTTTCATTACAGATGGTTGAAAAGGGACATCAGGTGTTAGGATCCACATGCCACTATTGATTATTCTCACCACACAGTCGGGGTGCAAGGGTGAATGAAAATGTTTTGTGACCACAATTTAATTAGTGGAGGCATCAGCATTATAGAGTTGCAATCAATCACAAATATTATATATATATATATATCCTATGCTTACAATCCTCCCCTCTGTTCATACTTAATGTAAAGCTCATTGTAAGCCCATCCAGGTAACTATACATATGAAAACTTATTTTACAAATCAGATTATTGTAGACCATTCACCAAAAATATGACCAGTGTTCTCAGAAGTGTTCAACACAGCTCATCTCAGCATATCCCATTTGACATAGTAACAGACTGTCCAACATGATGTTGCACAAGAATCTATTTTGAGTTTGCGCCCCCCCCCCCCCCCCCCTTCAACAAGCTTATCCTCTTTACCCCTCTGTGAATATTTTAATCTGCTTTTAAATGTATTTCCCAGAGTAATTCCTCACCGGTCACAACTAAACAATGTAATGGCAGCAGGCAGCTGTTCATTCATTTCCTTAATAACAACCCTGTCAGCAAATACAGCCATTCTAAGCAAAGAGTAAACCTCCGTGATTATTACAGGGTACATTTTATACCGTTCATGTTCGAATACACTTGTACTTGCAGTTGCAAGGTAGCCCAGACCTACTCAAGTACTTAACTATAAAGACTGCCATTTTACTACATGGGATTTGCATTTTGGGGTAGCCCATCACAAAAATATTTCCCAAATTAACCTTAGGGAAACCGACCCAACGACTGTTCTCACAGTTTGTTAGGGTGCATTGATTTCAAAAAGGAACAACTGCCCTTTACTTAGTAGGTCTTTTGTAAAAATTTCAATTCGAAGATAGAGCAGTAGCATTTCAACAGAATTACATTAGGCTACAGTGTAACTGACAGGTTGGAAACACTCTGGATACAAAGCTGCTACACCCACAATCAGGCACATTCTATCAACTAAAGCACACTTCGGTCGCTAAATAACATCGCTCCCTAATCGCTCCCCCTTTTTCGTCGATATCACCACCTCCTCTTTAATAGCTATGTGAATTAGTAATGTAGACTGTGATCTTAGCAAAAATGCAAATAGAGAAGGGGAAACAGGGAAAATATTTTATCGCCCTGAAGTTATAGGGTCTAACATACATTATAAGCTAAATGTTGATGTTCACAGTAATAAAGAAAATGAGTTTTTTTAGCTTGTTATACTGACGTTTTTGTTGTTTTTCTAAGGAGAAAACTAACCAGCAAATTACACATCACGTCAAATGTGAAAGAGGGCCAAACATTACTTTCTATGCTCCATACAGAGCCAGTAGACTAGCCTCCTGTTGGGTAGCCTTCTCTTAACTACAGCAAAATAGTGTAGTTGTAAACCATAGAAACAGGGCGAATAAACTGTAAGCATGAATAGCACTAACTTGCCATTGTGTGCCACGGCCCTATAGATATAATTTATATTTTCAAACTACAAGAGTGTTTTATGCGTAAATTTAGTTTAGAAAAATACACTGTCAGCAGCGGGTCCGGGGAGAAAACTGCTTACAACATTACAATTCCTGGTTTATCTGCGATACGGAGTTTACACAATGCAAATCTAGTCATGTATTAAAAAATATAAACTATACATTTTCCCAATTAATGTAATACAGATAGGCTACTCACTGTGATGAGAATGTAGGTTAATGGCAGACGATAAGAATTTTCCAGAGTGAATTGACGCCGGGTGCCCCGCGCCCAAGTGACCGGGGGAAGAGGGTATTCTCCCGGCTGCAGCGGCTGCTCCAAGTCGGTGTTGCTCCATTGACAATCCCGACAGTAAAGGAGGGGGGACGTGAACAGATCTGGGGTGTCCAAAATCACGGCCATCCATCATCCACAATAGGTAAACTTGATAAAAGAAATTGTTCGATCGGAAATTCCGAATAAGCCAGTCCTGGCTATACTGTCCTTAAGGTTCCAGGCATATCCGTGTCCTTATCCGGCATTCTGCCGACCTAAAAAAACAAGGGGAAATTCAGCTCGAAACATCTCAATTAACAACGTTTTATTGGATTTAAAGGAAAATCTGTGTTCGACGTTAAGATGCGGCCCGTAGTAGAATGACGCAGTTTTATATTAAAATATATCCTAACTATCAAAAATAGCTCAAGTGTTTGTTACCCACGCAAACATAGTATTTTAAGTACGTTTTAACAGATCAGATGCAAGTTATACCAACAGTCTAGGCTACAAACACCAGCCGTTTTACTGGAGATTCGCTTGCGATTGGAAGTCGTAAGTTGCCGTTCTTGTGCTATATGCTCTGCCCACAATATAAATAGTATCCTCCGTTTGCAGCTATGTTAGAACTTCGACTGGTTTATCCAAATGATACACACCCAAGTGGGAGGCTTTACTGACAAATATATCCGTTCTAAACGGGTAAATGTGTTTTCAATTTGCACGCGTAATGCACTTAAAAATACGATTACTTCGCAGTTAACGTCGTAATCCAAAGATGCGTCCGATCAAAGTGCGTAAGCGACGTCTACTAGGCTTCGTGGTTTTAAAGGAAAATTATCGCAGCCTGTATTGAAAAAGCTTTTTTATGTTTTGAAACCATCTGCGTTCAGTTTAAACATTTTGTTGACACGTTCAAATGACTGACTTTGGTTGCACTGCAATAGAAAATAAAGTGATCAATAGCCTCCTTTTGATTGATACAGTGAAATGGGTTAATGCGACCTAAAAGCAAACGCATTTTTGGAACCGGTGTGTGGAAAACATTTTATAACCTTAACACAAAGCAATACGTGGAAGTGCAAATGAGGGCACCACAAAGCGCACGAAACATAAGTTTACGAGTGTGGCTGTTTAGTTTAGATCCCTTGGTCTCGTCGAAAGGGTTGTCTGTTCTACAATTTGGGTGAGCAGAAAGCCTACAGCAGTCACGTACGTAGATGTCCAACTTACTTTGTTTTGTTTCATTCCCCATCAAGAGTAAACTAGTCACTACAATAATGCACCAACGCTAATTCCGTCCTGTGGAAACCAAGTATTTTAACAACTGTATGCTGTCCTAAATCGGTCATGAGTCTTGGTAAACGTAGCCTAGCCTATAACACGACGATGTTGTTGTCGGGGAATGGATTCCGCTCTCCTTATGCCATCTTTGTGTAATTTGTTGGGGGGAAAACAGCTAAAATTATTTAAGCTTGATGGGGGAAAAGAAAAGATGTTGCTCAAATGCTCGTGTTTTCACCCTGATTCCACAAAGCCTGTTTGCCCTCCATTCCATGTTCAGCCATAGGCTGTGTTTTCATGGCCCTATTTGTTTAATTGTGTAAGGAAAGGCGAATTTAACTTTAGCAAGATTAAAGTTTGAAAATTAGTGGTCATGAGTTAGGCTGCTTTTGGTATGTAATGTTAACTGGAGTCCTCGGCCACGTTTCGACATTACACTACCCAAATTGTTCCGAACAAGAGTTGCTAAACTTTTTCCGAGTCTATGTGCAAGTGAATTTATGCGTAACGCTACTCGAAAAAAGACTGCAGCGTAAATATTCCGAATAAAATGTAGTCTACACGAAATGTTACGCGCCTTTTCACAGTTAGTAAATGACATTAGGCTAACGATACTGTTTGTTCTGATGAAACACTTTTAGCCTCCCTAACCGCATTTAAAATCGCAAATATTCTGCAACGATTCTTACTTGAAATGGCGAATCTTAAAGTTAAAAATCCAAATCTCCCACAAGATCCGGCCGATTAAAGGAAAATTGCGCTAACTCCATTCAGAAACTATCCAAAGGTGCTCTACGGGACAACATTTGGGGAGGAAGGCCCCTTACAACAACCTGGGTAAGTCTCGATAAACTCTTCAGCAATGAAACAATCATTGTTTACAAGACCCGCCTACAGTAGACCAAAACCTGACAAATTCTACAGAGACGTCTGCTATTGGCGGATGGAGGTGTCCATTATGCCGATGTAAACAGCTGGCTGCTCGCCAGCTCTATAAAACCAATTATGGACCAAGGAGGTTGGACTGTTTCAAGTCCCCCATTACTTCAAGGCTGAATGATCAAAACAAGCAGTGAGAATTTTTTGAGGGCAGTTTCAAGGCTGCTCAAGCTTCGTTGATTTAAAATGGGCGAAAACGGTCTTCGTTACGCACACAGCATCGTCCTGCCAATTTTATAGCTAAATGGAGAGGCTTTCTTAAGGTTATTCGAGCAGAAGAGTTCTGATATAGCAGGGCTTGGTTTTTCCTCCGTAAATGTTGATCCATCCAAACTGCACAAAACGGTTTATTGTATTTATTGTATAGCCATCCGTGCGCTCTCGTCCCCGTATTTGGCGTTAGTTCTACAAAATAGTGCGCAGCTTTCGATTTAACCAACTGTGACATTCTAAGGGAATCGCCTGTAATTTACTAACTTCCTAGCGGATGATTGAGACAGTGTAACTCAGTGAAACATTGGGTTACCATGCATTGTCTACTTTTGAACATCGGACTTTTGGTTATCGAGCCGCAGTGAGTGATTTGGCAATAGATGACTTCCTGGCAAATCATAGATTAATCGCAGACCTACTTTTAATTGTAGCCTACATAGGCTAGTGGCTGAGACACGATGGACTAATTTGGAAAGGAGGCATTTCACATAGGCAAATTGATGGTTTGGTCGTAGCTGTCTATTCAAATTATGTCTGTCTGTCTATAGCAAGTCTATTCCGTAACTTCTGGTCACCATAGGCTACCTTCTTACTGGTAAATTGTTTGATGTCGCATAAAAATGTCATGTGTCGGCTTCAGAATGCTATAGCATAACTGAGTAGCTTTATAACTGGCGATATCTGATTGAAATACTTCTGTGAACTATTGGAGCTTCGATGGATAACTTTAAACGATTTAAAATGAAAATGGGACGTCTAGGTCATAGGTAAGTTACTTTTACAACTTATTAGGTTGGATTTCAAACCAAGGGCCTGATGCGTCTCTTATGTTGCACAATTTCTTCAGAAAAAAATTCGAGCGGTTTCAAAATACCCTCGTAGCACACCGAAGAGGCTGTTTCAAGGCATCCTTTAAAGGAACCGGAGGGGAGAGACTGAAATAGCAATGGTGCGAAGGGAAAGACTATCTTTGAATATTCTTGTTCAAGGTAACCTTTCTAGAATTTACAGATGCTCTGGGTAACGTTAGGTTTCAGAGAGCATCGTCTCTGATGGGAAAACATCGACTCTGGAATATCCCCTCTTTGAGGATCAGCTGGGACGATAACAAATATTTGCATCGGGAATTTGGTGTTTAAGCAAGAATGTAGGCTAAAAGAAAGGTTCATGGCGACATGAGCAGAGGTGGCAGAGCGAGGCATTCCGTGTCCGGTGGATCAGCAGTGAATGACGGCCTCCTCATACTACTTTGTTTACTTGCCTTTGTTTCGTCGAAACGTTCGGACAGATTTATGCATGTGCTATCTGAGACGTTTCGCCGTCTGTTGTTTTCAACCGTCCAATGAACAGGAATTGCGTAGCGTTTCCTAATACTGGATTTTATATATTTTTGTTTCCAGCACTATGTCGACAGCCATGCACTTTCTGACGATTGTCTTTAGAGGTGGGTTTGTGTAACATGCTTATGAATAAATTGACAAATGAACACATTATTACAGGCCTGCTTGTTCTTTGTTTCATGTTTCAACAAACTGCCTATATCATAGGCTATGCGTTTTGCGTGCTGTGATTTCATATTTGTATGAGTTTAAGTGGGTTTGCCTAATGGCCTAAATACATAGCCACCAGTCTTTAGCGTTTGTAATTTACTGTTCATCTAAATGTAGATGTTTAGTATCACTTAACTCGGTATGGTATAGTCTATTATTTATTAGCCTGCATTAAACCACGGATAATTCCGTGGTATACTAATAGACTAGGCCTATAGCCTATGCCTTAATTTACCCTACCTTTGCATTGCTTAAATTGATTACAAATTGAATAAAAAAACATTGTTGTTTTCCCCCTTTTAAATTAATAAAAAATAAATGGACAACTGTGATCATTTGGGCACCGTTTTGGGGGGCCAGTAAAGTCAGTATGATTTCCCTAGCAATTATGATATAGGATTGTTTTTTAAGGACAGATTTAGAATTTTTGGTGAAGACCATTTCACCACAGTGCGAACATTTCTTTCACATTGTGTGTTTACAGGGCTGCTTGAGTGTATACCACAGTGTGTTCTCTCAACAAGTATGTCCGCACATTTAAAAGTTCCCACTCCTTAATTTCCTTAAGGGACATCAAAGCACTTAACCTTCCATTTGAAAATTATCTCTCTGATGCATATGACGTAACTATGTCATTGTGATTTAACCAACTGAACTATGGCACTAGCAATATTTTATGGTCGACCACTTTGGTCGTTAAGGCCTGTCCTAAAATACGGCGTATACTTCATGTAGTAGGCCTTGGGCAGTCGGTGTATGTAATTTCACAATTATTCCAGCGGTGAACAGAGCATGTACAGAACATTGTACATTTAGACCAAATACCGAGACGTTCAGTAACTGAGGCCTACGCCTACCAATGCAACATCCCTCTATCATAACCACAAGGCTGGGGTGTGCGCTCAGCATGCACATTGAAGTTGCCTATGTAGCGTCGGGTTTACTCAAAAGAAAGATCGCGCTTGCACCATATATTCTCCACAATATTATTCATGAATCAGTCCCTTAACAGTTAAAGTGTACGACTGTTGATTAATATCATTAAATATATCTGAGGGAGGTGTTCAGATGGTGCTATTTCATTTGATTTCAGTCATGTGGCATCTCTTAAACATGCAGTAGTAGATGCACAGTGAGTGCAATTCGGCGTTACCCATTCACTTCACTCACTTAGGCAGTTTGAGACTTGTGGAAGTTTACAATACAAGTTAACACTTATTTTCATTCGTTTGATTTTTTTATTCCTAGAATTGCCATCTTTTTCACTGAAGATGAAATATTTGTGAGATGAAATTAAGATGAAAATTAAATCCATAACCCACATTTACTGTAGCTTGTCCATTTTATAGATTAACCTATGTATATGATTGTCATTTCATTGTATTCTGATAGCTGTAAAACGGAATATAAAATAAGTCTACCTGAAATGGATGGATATTAGACAAGCAAAGAACAACATGGGTGCCAGTAGCATGTTCTCAAATCCAGCATCTGCTAGTAATTCAAAGTATTGAGACAGGACATTCTAGAATCTGAATAATACGAGTGAAACTTATCTGTTTGTCTCTCAGTTGTGTCAAAGTCATAGATATTTAAGCAGAATTGCGGGGCAAATTCAAACCTTTAAGTTTTGCGCACGATTTTGATGGCACAATTGGTGCGTTTGGTGTGGCACACAAGTAAGCTATAGGCTAGGCTTCACAAGGCCTAACCGTTGATTATCAATTGCGTGCTTTCCATCTAGATTATAGTAGGCCTATATTAGCTGCATACATGTTCTAATTAAGGCTGCAGGAAAAAATATATTAATTGCGATTTTTCTGACAGATATGACTGAGCCAAGCTCCAGTTCAATATTCCAAAATGTCCAAAGTTGGGCCACTTCTGATCATGCCTAGTATGAGAAGCACACATCGCACACTCCTGTTAAGTGAGCTTGACTGTATGTCACACAAGGATGATGACATTAATATAAAAATCAGATGTGAGAAGATTGAGACAGAGTTGCAAGGTCCACATTTAAATTATAATCGATTAATTGTGCAGTCCTAGTCCCAATAGCCTTATTTGGAAGCTGGGACAAAAGTAATGCAAGGCTTAATTGCAACAAGCACAGCTACCCAATGGCACAGGCTAGCCACTTTTGCATAAATGATATTCATGGTTTGTGAGCATTTATCTCACTGGAATTTTGAAAACAAATGTATTGACCACAACTTATACCTTATCCATCACCATTTGGGGTGAATAATGCATTGGTGTTGTAGATTTTACTTTAGGCCCTACCATTACAAACTCTGTACAATTGCCCTCTATACCGGTATGTTACAACTGTCCCTGACAGGTTATAACTGTCCTCAATGACTGTATGATCTACATGAAAATTAAGACAATAAGTCTTATTAAGACAATAAGCAATAAGTGTTAGGTCTAAAGGTGAGAGGTTTATGTTGCATGTATATTCAAATGAAATTCGATCACTGTATCTTTTCCCCCCCAACAACATCCAACTATCACAGTTTCCTCTGTAGGGTGCAAGAGGAGGTGGATCTATAGCAAAATCGGCTAAAACATAACAGCAGATCATTGTAAATTGTATTATTCAATATTCCACTTAAACACAATTGACTGCATGATCACTTCACAGCCTGTTTTTTTCTAGCTATCACACACCCTTCAATTGTGGCACTTGTCGACTATAAGCTTAAGCATGTATGGGTTATATCACACTGCACATGGCAAAGATCTGTCTACTAATGTTTATACTGACCTAGTTGAATGGGCCAAAAAGAAAACAAAACTTGAGAAAAACAAATGAGATGAATCACAAATGAACTAAAGCCAAATGTGGACAAACAATATTTTCATTCAATATTAAATAATGGTGATTAATGTGTGGCGTTGCCAACCATTCAATGAAATGGAGTTGCTTTGTCAAGCCATAGCAGCTTCCTAGACACCGTTGAGACAGTGGTGGACCCAGGCTGTTGGAAGTGCAGGGGCATTCAGGGGACCTCCCCATGAAAATGTTTGAGATTCTGGCAGCTAAATTAATCATTTTTGCGTAGTTTGAAACAAACTGCAAGGCTAAAGACAGCCCATGACTTGCAAGAGAAACTGAAATGAAGGCTAAATGGGTCTAATCGTTTTTATTCCCTTTTACCTTGATCTTGCCAAATGGTTAGGAACAGGATAACTCCATTATTTGCACTCTTGCCCATAACATGAAGGGAAGGGTATTGTAATATGTTCTGTCCTCTCTCTCTCTCTCTCTCTCTCTCTCTCTCTCTCTCTGTGTGTGTGTGTGTGTCCGCTTACATAACATACACTACTGGTTCGGTTCACTTCAGACTTTCAGACAAGGTACAGGGCCACCATATCTCAATCTCAGACATTAACATTTGGATATGGCAGCTAGATATTAGCCTAACTTATCTGACCCTTCCATTAACGTACTAAAAAAGTATTTGGTAGCACGCTAGACCATGATCATGGCACTGACTTTGGGAAAACCTTCACTAGAGGGCATGTGGTAAGGAAAACATATTAACATAAAGGCACTACATCTTATTTTCACTTTTTTTTCCCATTGCAATGGCATGTTCCAGTGTTGACTAAATCATGACACTTCATGATTTTTTTTTCATCAGAAAAGCACCGTATAGGGAACCAGTTTATCCCCTTGTAAGGGCACCAATCACATTTTTTCTACCACAGGGGAATCCAGTATGAAACTTCCCTAAATTGATGCAAGTAGGGACACTTTACTTCACGGCATCACATTTTATCCACTAGAGGAGCACCTGCTTTGGCACTTCTGTATGCTTTCTAACCTGTAGTACACTATACAACACTGCATTCTGTATCGTAACACGGGAGCATAGAGGGCAAAACATAATGGCACCCATTTCCAATGGAAGGGTGCACATAGAGAATGCCAAGTGTAGACCATTTTAAGGGGCACACATGATTAAGACACATTGTTGAACTTTCTGACTTCAGAGGCACATCCTCACAACGTATGGGGCACTCCAGAGGACAGGACACTGAAGCATTTTTCTCATGTGAAGGCCAGCCAGTAGGACACTTAGTTTTGAGGGCACTTTAGCAATGCATTTTGAACCATGAGGGCACTACCAGTCGCCCCCTCTCTGCCCCCATCCTCCGAGTTTGATCCTTTTATTGTTTCAGTCTAATGTATTTAATGCATAAGCAATACAATATAAGATATATGGCACCCCTTTCACATCTAGATATACATGAAGTTAAATCAAAAACCTGGTTTGAAGTTTTACACATAAGCATTGTGTGATTCAGGATGTGTTAAACTGAAAGTTGTTGTCATGCCAACAACATTTCCCGTTCTTCTCCCTTGTGGCAAGGAAGTGCATAGAGAGATCAAGGTGCCTGCCTCCCACATACAGCTGAATAGTTGAATGCACTGTGGGCCTACGCTTCAGCAACCAAATTCTAACATGCCTCAGTGTGCTGCTTACCAGTCAGGTTCGCAGAAAGAGACTTATTTGCAAGGACAGTACAGCTGTAAAAACTCCACAGACCTCATCATCCATCAGACGATGCAGGTAAAACCTTGATCTCTCCATTTCACTCCTGAATGCCCAGCAAGGGCATAGGCCAACATGTGGAGAGCCAAGCAGGGCTTCAGATCCTGGGGACGCTCTCCAGTTTGAGCCATAGCAGACACAAAATTCAACAGAAAGGGTGAATCACGAGTCCTCTGGAGCGCAGACCACAATCACCAGGACTCACCATAGTCTCTTGTATATTCACATGCATTTCGAATCAGGTACAGTCAGTGCAGAGGACAAGGGTGTGGATCTTGTCTGCACTATCTAGTCCTACTCTTTGACCAGATATGAAACATGTACATAACGCGGGAAGGAAAAGTCAAACTCGTACCACATGATGCAGTTTACCGTCCAAGAAAATTCAGACTGTAAACTTATTTGTTGTAATCCCCTTCAATTACAATGATGAATGGCACAAGCATACATAACCCTTAATGAGAGGAAATGGCTTGTTCTCCTCCACCAAACCTAACAGACCACTCACAGTTTAGAGTGAGTCAGAGAGGAGTTGGTGTTCAAAAGAGCAAGCCACAGCTGACGCACAGATAAGCCCACCATGTCGAAATAAGACAGGGGACACTTGGCTCTCGGTTCTCATTACACCAGCGATCAGTCCGTGAAATGGCAACCTACTACGGCATTCCTGTACAGATCTCTTTGGCAGGAGAACATTTAACTGATCTAAGGGTCTGGCTTTAGACCCCTAATATGGGTAAAGAAAAATGGTTGGAGACGTTCCAGTTGAAATAGCAGAGTGTGTAGGATCATACATGAGAGGCATTGTGCATTGGAGCCGTGTTTTATTTATCCACTGTCAGATGTCCCAAGGAAGTGAAATTTGATAGGCCTGTGTGGTAGTAGGACAGTGTCTCAAACCGATAACAAGTGAATTACCACACTGTTTGGACTGCAACAAACAACAAACTTTAACTGAGTAGTAAAGCCAACAACAATGATGGCATGATTATTTGAGAGGTTATTACATCGTAATATGTGATAATAATGAAAGTCCACAAGTTCAAACATTGCAGAATTAAACAATCAGCCCTCAAAACCATCACCCCTGCAAGGACGTAACGTTTGATTAGAGATGTATCTGTACCAAGCTGCTGCTTTGCAGGATCGAGGCACTTTGCTGCGGTTTTACATGTAAAAGGCAGGAAGGAAGAGCTGTGATGTAATGGATTTCTGAGAAAATTTAGAACTGCTTGTGGCGTAGCGTAAAGGATGTCAGAATCGGGGGTGGGGGTGATACTCTCGGGTCTGACAAACCACACACAGGCAGGTAGGGGGAACTAGGTCTTTCACAATTCAGTCTGTCAGTCAAGTTTAGACAGCATCAGATAGCATTCGATAGCATTTCTCAAGCAGTTTTTGGCTCAGATCTGCCGGATCAACAACAGATCAGATGAGGGTCAAACCCCTATCAGAGTCAGCTGGGGTCTATCTTTGCAGCTGACCCTGGAGTGAGCTAGTGAGCTGTACTAGTAAGCTTGTCAAAATTAGGATCTCCATAATGCAGACCTTTTGGCAATGTATCTAAAAGGCATAACATGTTTAAAATGTAATACACCTGCTGTTGCCCATTACATATTCTTGCCCATTACATGTCTACAGCAATGTACTTGTATGACTGCATGACATACAAAATGGTATATGGCAACAAGCTAGATGGCGACAAGGGGCAGTGAACGCTACTGTTGTTCCATTTTCCCTCAGTGATGCAGACCTACGATTCACAAGGGCAGAATGTTAGCAATGGAGAAAATACTTTTTAAAAATGTATTATTATTATTGTTGTTAGCACGTATCCCTGTATTGAATTGAGATCTATATTGAGAAAACAGCATACCCTGCTGGAGGGTGGCTCAATCCATATTTGATTTTTAAAAATAATGTCATCAGATCAAATATTTTCATGGATTAAAAACGACCAATCATTAGGTTTTGTTACACCAAGTCTCGTTACATTTCTCTAAAGTACCTTAATCCAATGGTTTTCAGGCCCGTTTAAGTTCTCATACCTCACTTGTGCACATGTTCTGCAAGGTGACTTGTGAAAACTAGCAAAAAAGGAAACAGAGAGACGAGGATTGCAAAACCACAATTGATCTAACATAACTTTACAGACAACCTGCAGGTGTGAATGGTAACTATGAGAATGTGTCCCTACTGCTGAACGTGCCTCAGGAAGATCAGTGATATTTATCTCTAGCCCACCTTCCTGTTACCCTGGAAATCCAGAGTTCTCGCGAGAGAACAATGGAATTGTCTCTGCGAGACGCTCTGGCAATGAGCAATGATGCACGTTACTTTTACCCCTTCATCCCGGGGAACCAATCAAATCGGCGTATCTGATATAGGCGGGCCAGAGGCGAGTTAAACTGATGATGACAGCGCTGCAACGTTGGAGGTCAGTAAACATTAGTCGTAGTGTTATCCAATTGCGTCGAAGTCCAGAATCATTCCGAGTAAACATTGGTCTAGTGTTATCCAATTGCGTGCAGTGAGATTTTCAAATGCATGCTTGGTGCCGCCCCTCGAGTTGGGCCATTACATTGTTCGTGGCCAGACCCTTAATCTTTCTAGATTACCAGGGTCTGGATATTCCAGGCTACCTTCCTGTGGCTATATATACTAAGTTAGATATCCACATTCAAAGCCATCCCACCTACTAGGTTTGAAAGTCTAAATGAATTGTAAAATAAAACCTTATCAGGAACGAACAAAAGGTTGTTTTCTATGTTCTATGAAAGATGAGAATAGAAGTACAAATGCTAGATATCCAATCCAAGAAACAGATTTTTAACTAGCCTACACAAGACTGACCTTAAAGTACAGCTCCAGGCTAAGAACATTTTTGGATGATAACAAGTGTAAACTTTCATTGGGGACCAAAACATTAACCAGAGTAGTTTTGAGTTACCAGAATATGCATTTACAATGAAATAGCATATAACAAAAGCCTTGGGGGCAAACTCGCTACCACTATGTCAAAGTGAATCACTAATTTAAAGCGTAACTCTGGAGTAAAAACAACCTAGGATCTATTTAAGGTTAGTTAACAAGTTCAAACTTTAGTTTAAGAGCAAAATTACGTGAATTGGTGGAATTTTGACCATTTTTTGACCATTTTTTGCATTATCACTGAATGGACTTATAGTGAAAGCTAAGGGGGCAACTAGCACGTCAATAAACAAACCACTAACAATATAAATGAATATAATATAGTTACACTTCTGTGTTGTGAGGGTTTATACAGACAAACCAAAGTATTGTAAACTTTAAAAAAAAGTGTACAGAGAGGTTATAACAAGACCTGTATCATAGAAAATTTGGCTGGCTTTCAGATCCTAGTGTCAAATCAGCGGGCGCGTTCAATCTTGCAGCGCTGCGCAGATATGGCTGAACGTAAGGCATGTTTGTATTGTAAGATGCAGTCAGATCCCATTAAGTGATAATGCAAAGAACGGTCTTGCTCAAAACTCCAACAATTCACATAATTTCGCTCTCAATCAAAAGTTTGAACTTGTTAAAATAGACCCTAGGTTGTTTAAACCCCAGAGTGACACTTTAAGGCACTGACAAGGCTGAAAATATAATTGCAATTCTGTGATACTGTGGAGAGGGTCCCTATTGACACAGTGTACAGAAAGGGTATTAAAAAGACTATTCGGCCAGTCAGGGAATTATCTTCCCATTATTCCGGTCGTCGCCATCTTGTGAGTATAAAGACAGTACAACTCAATTACCAAACTCTTCTCCTTTTGCGTCCATTCAGCAATCGACTTGGACTTCTCCTAGGTTTTTAGACCGCAGTTGTCCTTTAAGGTTCTCAATGTAGATGTATGCAGATAATGGGAAAGTATAAAATGTAGTGACTGTCACATGGGTCACACAGGTTGGATGCCTCTTTAAGATTTGTGATGGGATCTGTGAAAACCCATCACATGGTGAAATCAAAAATCCTTGATTACTGCTGTTTCAACCCTCTCTGGTGAGATGTCATCAACTTAAGATTCTGATACCATCCTAGAAACATCCTAGATACCGTTTCCCAGCAACATCCTGGATACCATCCTAGCCACATCCTGGATCAGAATCAATGTTATCACTCAACAAGAGGATGTGATTAAACCATTTTTTTCCGGTTTAGCCTTCTAACATTTAGCATGAACCTCGTTCATTCTATCCCATGCCTGCTAATGTAATCACAGCAGTGCATTACACCATTCCCATAGGTAGAATAGAATCAAGATAACCATGTCTCTCCCTGACAGCAATACCTGTAAAAAAAAATCCCTTTGTATATTTATGCCAAGATTACATACCTGGAGAGCCCCTTTTGTAGAGGCAGGTCCCTTTTCTCCGTTTTCCAAATGGTGATACAAATCATCCAGGGCCTGCCTCATGCCAAATTCAGTCCACCTTTTTTTTTATTTGAGCCACTTAAGTGAAGTAGCAGCAGTGAGATGCAAAATTTATGGAACTCTGCACCCCCCCTCCCCTTCAACATTCACATTCCACCCCCACCCCTTGTCCCTTTTGGAGGGGTCCTTGGTAGAGATCTCTTGGGAGTGTGATCTGGTGCCCCCACCACCCCCAACCCCTCCTCCACCACCACCACCACCATATGAATTCAGTTATGTGGCAGCAGCTGACAGCCTCCCCACACTTGACAGACGGGCCAGGACGAGTTGCCATGAGCCTCTTGCTGGCACCAAGGCCCCACCCAGGAAAACGTTGCCTGCTGAGGGTTTAATCTCCGAGAGAGGAGGATGGGGGGATAGGAGGAGGCCAGGTCTCATGACAGACTTTATTTCTCTCAGGGCACAATTCATCATGGGCTGTCCGTCACGGGCCTTTAATAAAATGTGCTGTGGGACATATCCAGCATCGTGGCCAAAACGTTCCGGGCTGCGTACTTCAACGCCATCGCATATATTCATGGATTTCTCATTCATGAGTTTGTTTGCCTTTTGTTGTGCTCTGGTTGTTTCATCACCCCTCCATAACTAAGCCCCTCAGCTAATAATTTGAGGCTTTAATGCAAGGGGGAGATATGGATAGATGGATAGATCTCTACACTACATCAGACACTACATGAGTAACCAAATCTAAATATAGCTCAAAACATGCTTCTGAATATACTACTCACGCTGATTTTTATTATTCACGACTCTACAAGGACTGGTCTGTCAAAAGCATTTATGATACAATTCCTGACAGCATGCTATAAAATATTCATTAAGCACATTCACAATATACTCTGGGATGTAATAAAACCAGTTTCTTTTCCCCATTTCTTTCAGTTAATCCAGTTTTTAATAGAAGGACAATGCTAAATCCGTCAGTAAAATCCCTAAGCCGTCTCTGGTCTGGAATCGAATGAATAAGAATGTTGTTTTGGCTTCAACGTTTTCCAGTGGAACTCAATCACAGGGAGAGAACACAAAGCGAGCTATGCTAAAAAAAAAAAAAAAAAGCAACGAGAAAGAGAGCGCTGACAGGAAATGAAACTGATTTCAATGAAAAAAAATAAACATACGCTAAACTGAGAGGGCTATTGAAAGAGCTGCCAATGAGTGGAGCTGGTAAGGTGGCTGGTGTGTGTGTGTGTGTGGGGGGGGGGGGGGTGGTAGGTTTAACATTTTTTTAATTAACTCCGGCTTTGTGGCAACCTTCTCTCAGAGGTGAGGAGCCAGAGCTCTTGACTATTAAAGGGCAGTGCTTCAGCCAGCATGTGAGTTTGAATCCATAGCTACACGTCTTCCTCTTCTTCTGCAGAAAAATCTTGCTGGCGAACAACACTTCTGCTTTCTGTATTCGCGGGCCTCAGTCTGGGCTCCTTCACATGAATGCTCAGGGAGCTGTTTAGGTTGGACAGATTTACCCAGGCACAGATTACTACCTATGGCACTATTTAGTAAAATGTGATTGATTGTGTGCATGAAATTTATGGCACAGCGATGAAATTCACTGTGCTCTGAACTGAAGAGGTAGTTTGTTTTAGAGCAGTACATCACTGTACAAAGGCTCGATGATTAAAACCACAGTTGTTCGATCAATCTCCCCTGTTTCTATGGTTCAGAGGTAAGGAACACGAATTCTCTCATAAGACGTGTAATGGAAAGCCTAACTGGCTTTTTGATGCACCCTTTTTTATTTAACTTTCCGCATTCCCAAATTTCTTACTGAAATACTTACGAAGGGGGAAAAAAGACACTTTTCATAAGCATCCATTAATAAGGATTCTTCATCCTTCCTGAACCCTTAAATCCACCATGTCAGCCCTTTCAAAGAGAAAGACATGATGTTGAGCTGCCTCAGTCATTGCCTTTTATTTAGTATTTTGGTCGTAGCCACACCACAGCACCGCAGCACATAAACAGGCCTCGGGGCTTGGCTTCATCCTCCACAGCGCGGCCATTTAAGCTGCCCTCCCATGTTGAAGGTCCGCCTGGCTGACCTCCAGCGGCGTGCCTGTGTGCTCCGTGGATGCTCGGTGGCAGGAATATATTTCAGGGAGAGAGAGACAGAGAGAGAAAGGGGGGAGAGAGAGAGAAAGAGTGGGAGCACAAGCGCAGCAGAATTCAAGTCTACATCCTATCCCTGTGTCATTGAAGAGCCGCTGGGGGTAGGGTGGGGGTGTTGAGGCTCCATCGGCTTCCAGCCGGGCCATATGAGAAGGTGTTAAGAAGCCATATCCACCTCCACAGCCACCCGCCTACCCCCCACCCTCCCTGCCCGGTCAGGGTGAGAGACCAGGCCTCACAGGGTTACGCCTATTCTGGGTAGATGGACCGCTGGCTTCATTAAGGGGCCTCTTGCTGTTACAGATATTGAAACGTGTGGACACATGGAGCATTATCACAGAAAGAAAGGGTCCAGGAGATCTTTTAAGTTTTCTTTACTTCTTAAAGAGTAAGTGGTCTAACATCATCTGGCTAACACCAGACATTTCAAAGACAACTGCAAAAAGCTGAGAATGTTTTTCAAAAACTTCCTAAGGAGTCAGTGGTTTAACATGCTAGCTTTGTCTGTGTTTGATATGTTCTGCAGGGACAAAAGCACAACATGTGGAGGACTGCACAGTCCAATGCACTAGGCCCCTTCCCACCAAAAATCTTCGACGTCTTCAAAGGAATCACAAGCTGTTGAGCTGGAAAAGCGGGACAGGCATCACTTTGTGAGCACTGTGCACAAAGGGATTTGATAATTAGGCCACCACTGATGGAGCTGAGAGATGTGAAGTTTTAGGCGTCGCTATGACCTAGAGAAATCTCAATGTACAATTTGGCGGGTTTTGATGTGTTCGGCTGGAATAATGAGAGGTTTTCTCAATGCATGGTGACAGTGCTTCTGTAGCTAAGGGAAAGGGTCACCCTCCCTCCTGGGAAGCCAGACAGGGCTTGAGAAAAAACGTTAATTGAGATCCAGTTCCTCAAATGGCATTTGTACAGTGCAACAGCAAAGTGTGTGTGGGGGGGGGGGGGATTATTTCAAATGCTAAATGCCACTGGGTTCCTGAACTAAACAATTTATCTAGTGGGGAAAGTTAATTATACACTCCTTTTTTTACCCTGGGAAAAAGGATTTCTTGGCCCATTTCTGATTTCTGTGTTTTAATGTATTTGTAATAGAAATGAAAGAGTTTTTTCAATGGGCCACATGAATTTCCAAATTGCTGAAACTGAAAAAAGATTCAGTTTAATTTGCTGTGTGGTCTCCCATTCTGCCTGCCCCCACCCCCACCCTCCAGAAAAAAGGCATCACACCAATTATTTAAGAGAGCTTTTATGGTTTGTAACTGAATTCTAGGCGCCGGAAAGTTTGGTCAGCTGCAGCCTTAACAGAAGTCCTAATGCACGAGATTTCCTTGTACCGTGTCAATGGCATAAAGTGAGTTCGAATGTGGGCAAAAACAACTTCAGCAAGACTGGGATTTACAGCACCACATCCACAGATTAGCCCAGTCAGTCGCCCCCTCGAGGGGTGAGATGGGGGGTTGGGGGTGTGCGTGCGTGCGAGTGGAAGGGGTCAGGAGGAGACTGAGCAGATTCAGTCTCCCAACACCATGGCGGCTCAGCGAGAGGCAGAGCCACAAAGCTCATCAGCTCAGTCCTGTCATCCAGCCCCCTCCAGACTACAGCCCAGCATCACTGCAGCTCTACATGCCCACCACCACCACCACCACCACCACCACCACGGCTCTGACGGCACGGCCACAACTATGGCAGGCTGCAAACTTTAAGCTTGTTCAGCTTAAAGTTCAGGCTCTCATTTAGATAGAACACCTACACAGTGCATTAAACATCCAGTAAATAGTTTTCAAGGTCTGTCTGAATGGGATCCTATAGTCTACATATACTGCTTTCAGTGGAAATGTAAGGGAACATACACAAACATTAGAACTCCACAGCTTGACCTAAGGACATAAGGACACATAACACCCCCTGACAAAGACATGGGTAGGATCTCTCTCATTTTATATTTTTGCATGCTTGTTCTGGGGAACAAACATGTGCATAGAATATGGTATGTCTGAATTATTTTCTTCATTATCATGTCTGAAAACATGACATTATGCAAGTTAATTCTGTTGTTGAGGTGTTTAAGTCTATCGATTTGACAGCGTGATGAAGTAAAGTGTTCGAGAATAGTGCAGAATGGCTGCCAGCAAAATTAAATCTACACAGCACGCTATCGCTGGAATCTAATAAGGGGTTTTCTAGACGGCAAATATGATTAAGGTATGATAATGATGGAATCTAATTGCAGCCTTCCAATCTATACTTTGCCCCGTGATCCAACACCAAACATGTTTGTGGTTGATATGGTGATGACATGGTGACATTAATACTGGAGACACATACAATTTTTTTTTTAAAAGAATCCCTTTCTCTTATGGATATGGATATAAAAACATTTGAAATGTCATTCCCATAAAACAGTAATGTGTCTGTCAATTATTTCAGCCTGAGCACTGCTTGCAGAGTGTTTACAGTGCTCTGTCAGATTTGCACATACATATGAGAACCTTGTTTTGTTTTCAGCAGATTTATAACAGCGTATTTTATAATGTCAACACCTTTTCTCTTTCAAATCAAGCTGAAGGTCACCAACCCTTTCTTTACCTTTCTTCTTCTTCCCTCCCCAAAGTACAAAAGTGCTCTGTGACATTCTAGACAAAATAATTTCGTTCTCAAAGGTCCATTGTGTTTCATTTTGGAAAAGGACAAATGACAGTCATTGGGGTTTTATTGTTCGACGCCATCAATCTTGTCTCACTGTCCCTTTTGTCGTCCATCGTGCACAATAGGGGCGGTTTTGTTTGATGTAGTCATTTCTTGACACAAGATCCATGCAAGAGCAGTGTGGGCAGAGACTCCATGGAGCCCAGGTAAAGTTTCTACCAGCTCCGCAGTGCTAGCGGGGAGAAAGATGAACCACTGCGTTGTTGATCAGCAGCAGACGTGACCTGCAACACAGAGGTGATGGGCCTTTTTCCGTGCCAAGCACCCTTGTATGGAGGGTATGCTACCGATGTATGGAGAGCATCGGTGCAGAGCCCCCGTCTGTATGCCACACATGTCTGGTTCAAAAAGTCAGAAATTTCCCTGACAGTGTTCTCTAGGAAACACACAGGTGCGGCAATTAGTGGGATCCTTCCAGGGGGAAGAAGCCGAGTTGTAACTGTGTTACATTAGCTGCGGTCCCTGCATGCAGTGGGGAGGTGAAGATGCACATCAAGAAGGGATTCTTGGGAGAGCATAAACCCCTCACACCTCTGAGATTCAGAATGCTAGAAGGCACAAAAAGTGACAGGCAATTTTAGATTATTTATAAATTCATTGAGCCTACAGCAGACGTTACAGAAGTGCACAACATGCATGAGTAAAGCTCGAGTCGTGGTTAAAATCACAGGGCGCATGATGTATGGGCATAACACACCTATGCGCGTTGATTGTTTTGTATAATAACATGTGTTCGGTGAGTAAATAGAAATGCTATTTGGGCCAAAGCAAAGATTTCTCACTGTTGAGAAATGACAGATCTGACAGGCCTGCTCATTGCTTGCTGTTCATTTGTCATCTCCAGTGCATCTCCCACTGAGATCAAACAGCCTTCCTTACCAAAGGTGTGAGCAGACAGAAGGGGTTAGGGAGATGATTTGATTTTGTTCCCTTCACTATCAGAACATCGACGACCCACCAATTGCCTTTATTGCACCTTAGAGTTGAACCACTAGACATATGATTCTCTTTGAAATTGATTGCATTTTTTGTATAATGATTTCTAGTCAAGTGAAGAGTCATTTCATACATAATGATAATGTTTTTATCTATTTCGCAATGTGGAATGAATCAAGGACCGGATAATGTGGTTTTCCAAGTGGCACGCTGAGGCAAACATGATCAGGCAGCCTTGTTATCAATCTATCTCCTTGGTTTCATAAACCTGAGGGTATCTTATCAGTAATGGTGGGGGTGCAGATCTGTGATATCTGTGTGTGTCAAGGCACTTAGAAACCTCAATGTACACAAGAGCTGTGAAGAGTCTTGTGAAGTTGTAAAGTCTATTTTCTCTAAATGTCAAAGTCAAACATTGTGATGACATTGACGTATTTATAATAATAAATAGTTCTACACAGACCAAAGCTGTTCCTCTCTGTCCTGCTTTATTCTATTTGATTCTATGCTATTCCATTCTGTTTGTATCTATTCTTTTTCTTTGACTTTATGTTTTGTTCTACTGTGGTCTACTATGCTACTTGATGTGGGTTCACGGTTGCATGGTTTGGATCCACAAATCCTCAAACTTGCATGAGCATAATCTCTCTTGAATGACTCTTTAACTCTTTATTCAACAGGATGCCTGGGAGTTTCACAGGGCACTAATGCATCGGTTCTGTGCTCCCACTGAACCACAACACATAGAAATAAATCAAGGATTCCCTGAAGGTTCTGTTTGTTAGTTGAACCACTGGAGCTTGGTAAGCGATTCAGCTGATTTCAGAAAACAAGTGTATGCATTTTACCTTCATCAGCATTTATGGATATGCATGTGTTTTCTGGTGTAATTTGATCTGTCATTTAGTAGAGATGCATATTTGCCACGTGTGTAAAAACCAGTGGAATGTAAGCCACTGGATAGCTGAACTCATCACATTTTCACAACAAATTGCTTCGTTGTCACTTTCATGTTCCTTGTGCTAAGTAAAATGCCCACTGCATGGTTGGCTGGACAGCAAAAATGGAGAAGTGAAAAAAATAAAATGTAAGCTCTTAACATCTGTTTCCTCTCTCCCTCTCATGGAGAGCAAACTGGTCTCCTACAAAAAAAAGTGTGATTCTGAGAAGCAGACATAAGAAATGTTATGCACTGTTACTTCACAACAGCACACAGTTACTCCACTTGGTTTAAAAAACAACGACTGATGCGGCTCACAACTAGCATTGATTTTGCAGGATGAGTTCCAGACAAATACACAGTCGAATCATCTTGATGAATCCCTTGCTAATCTTTTGTCTGGTTTTAGACAGAGGATCTCTCCCTTAAGCCACTGTAAACACTGAGAGGTTGCAGAGAGGTGTCACAACATGCCCACCTCACACAGCGCAATGGCCTCCATGTTATCCCCCCATCATCCCGCGACTCCTCTTCAGTCTTCATGTGGGAATTCTAATTTTCACAAAAGAAGGCTGAGTATTGAATATCAATCAAAGATCAATCCCAAGAGAAGCCAAGTGGAAAATAAGTCCTGTGACTGTACGGCAAGAGGAACAGATTGTTCTGGAACATCAGGACAATTTCTTGGCAAGATGGTATGAAGAGACTGATCCTGAATTCTGGGGAAAATGATGTGAGGTGCCTCAACTACCGACTATTAACTCCTAGACACCTGCACCACAAAGGTCACCTGACCTCACGTGTGTTAAATAATGGTCCAGTGCTTTGAATAAATTGGCCAGATGAAGAGTAGGATTGCTTTCGCACGGCACAAATACAAGTGTGCGGGGATAGCATGACCCACGATGCAACAGATTTATTTGCCAGGTTTTTATTTAGTGATAAAGGCTACAGTGATGGAAGATGACAGCTTGCTGCAAAAATAAATCACACAGAAAATGGAGGGCTTTAGGTTTAAGGTCCAAATATCAAAAGTGTCATTTTGCATTATTGATCTTTCTCAAGCAGGGACAGAGATGCTCAGAGCAGGGTAAATGCTTCAAGCTTTGGGGGGGAAATCCCAGCTCCATGTGCAATACATCATAATTCAGGAGCAATATTTTATTTTTGTTCACAACAATGTTGAGGTTGTTCTTCAGCTTATAAAATGGTTAACAACCAACATAATTCATCCCAAAAATATACTGATAAATATGTATGATATCATTCCTCTGTTAAACATTTTTAAAGGTTAGATATAAAACGATAAAAATATATTACGCCATTGGCATTGTAATTTTATGCACAGCTTGTGCCACTGCATAATGCAACGCATTTAGTAAGCCATGGGATAATAATTGAAAAGGAAATATAATTGAATTGATTATAATTAAAGCATAATTTAAAATGAGATGGATCAAGCAGCAGAACTGAATTCCTTCCCATTCATTTTTGTAGATGATTTACTTTTTGTTGTGGCTCTTCCTAATTCGATGATGGGCTGAATCACATTACCATCATATCACATTATGAGCCTTTAATGACTGCGTGATTGATGTATGGTCACTTAAACAATGCCCCCTTCCTCCCTCCTCCCAAAAAAGAAATCTGCATGAGATATCTTGCAAGACAAAAGAAGAGACACTGTCAAGTGAAGACAGGCCATTTTGATGTGAACCCCCCCCCTCCTCTCTCTCTCTCTCTCTCTCTTTCTTTCTCTGTATCTCTCTCTCCTCCTCTCTCTCTCTCTCTTTTTCTCTCTGTGCAATGCTCACCACTAACTTCCATGCCTGTGGTTTTGTTATGCCCATAGCCATATCTCTCTGGGGCCCACAGGGGAAGCTCTCACGCTGGTCTCCCGCTTTCATCCGTGACACACACATGTCATTTGTGGGCACAAAAACCACAGCTCTCCGCGGGAAGTCATGGCCAACCAGGGACTAAATAATGCCCCCCCCCCCTTTCCATACAACTACATACCATTTTTTCCCCTCTCATGTGTACTTTTTGAGTCATCACATCACAGGGCATCAGATTTCCCACATGGTGAGGGCCAGCCCAAAATTCAGCTGCCATTGTCAGTCTGCGAGGCAAATGTGCAAAAGCCCCCAGGAAGAACGAGTCCAGCTTCAGCCAGACATCCACCCTCCTCCTGCCTCAGAGGCGTCCAGGCATCAAGGGGACGCACATTTGCCAGAGAGAAAACAAAAAGGGCTCTGTTTACCCATCTGCCTTCCGACCCGCATGTGGCCCAGGCGCACTGGTGATGAGCTCCTCTGCTCAGCTCCTGTCACTAGTGCCTGCTAGACGGCGTATTTTTAGATCCTCCTCTCGGTCCCGGCCGCCCCTGTGCCAGCTCCTATGTAATTACTCTCTCAGTTTCCCTCGGAAAAGAAAAGAAAATAAAAAAACCTCATTAGGTCTGTTTCAACACTGACTTCTTTTTACCATTCTTGAGATCTGGATTGAACTGGAAGTTCTAAACACCTCTTGATTTTTTTCCCCCTGATTCCCGAAATCAAAATGCAAGCGTGATAATTAGTCACGAGAATCACAGACAGGCTTCGCTGGCCAGAAAAGAAAAGACTGTACAGCCGCCACGTCTTAACTAATGTAGTGCATCACCTCGGCTCAGGCTGTGTGCTCTCTGTGTAGGGCCCTGCTGTTACACACATGACAAAACCCCCCACAGAAACAAAGAACGTACTTGTCATGTCCAAATACTTCTTGTGCAAATGTTATTGCTCTCTACTTCTACTCAACCTCCGTGCATGTTTTGTAAAGCAGCCTCTGTTGAAAGAAATACATGTAAACAATGTATGGTTATTATTATTATTATTAGTAGTAGTAGTAGTAGTAGTAGCAGTAGTAGTAGTAGTAGTAATAGTAGTAGCAAGTATATTACTGTAACCTGAATAGAAGAGCAGTTATTGCAGCTGTTTATTCATATTATTTGTTCCTTAACTTTCCCTGTACACAGACTGTTAAATTGCCCATGGCTCCTTTTGCCAGTGTCTCCTCTCTGGCCTATTTCTGGTTGCTATTCATGGGGAAGAACAACTGTCCTTGATGAGTGTGAGACACAAGCTCTGAAGTGCTCTGTTGGTGGGGAGAGGCAGATGTTTTTTTACTCTCCAGCAGGGCAAATTCCCCCAGGGTCATTCTGACAAACAACAGGCCTAACCCATTAGAGGTCACACGTTGACTGCCCAGTGCCTCCGCTGACTGTTTACCCACACTGCACATTAGCGCATGCTACAACTGTCCCTTGACCATGGACAATCACCCTTTTTTGTTGTGTTAAATCCCATCACAGTTTATTTCAGTCTTTGCTCTTTTGTGCTTGTTCCCAGGTGGCCATCTATTTTACAGTTTAGCTTTATCGGGTGTGTCCCGTATCCTGAGCGGAAAAACAGCTGCCTGAAATCTGGGTCACACTGCCCTAGCCTGTCCTGCTTGCCTTTTCAAAGGACTGGACACAGAAAGTTAAAGAGTGAGAGAGAGAGAGAAGAGAGAGAGGAGAGAGAGAGACAGACATAGAAATATAGAAGAACCTCTGTCAGACATTTTCTTACAGATTAAATCAGTTTCTGTTTTCACCGTGAAAAAAAAAAACTGCAATAGTGTCCTTGTAAGCCATTTTCCAGATTTGTGATTGTTTGAGCTGTGCAACACCACATGTTATTTTTACAGGAATCCCAGACATCCTTGAGGCTTCTTTATGGTGACATTAAATGCAGGTTGGATATTGGAGCCTAACCTCCACATCACTCAGGGAGGATTTCAGCCTTGTGAAATTGCTGCTTAAAGCTCTTTCTCACTCACAGAACGAATCCTGTAAAGCAGGCTCAGGGAAATATGACTCGGGTAGCACCAGTAGTTAAGGGCATTGTGCACAAGGACCTCAGCCTTGAATTTCTCACCAGCGGCTGCCTTGTTTTTCCTCTCATAGGAAAGTCCATTACACACACACACACACACATACACAAACACACACAAAACACAGTACAACAACTGCACAGTTGAGAAATAGGACCAACAGTTATAAACACATTGATTGAAATGTCTGTAAACTTACTGCTATGACTGATGTTTAAAATTAGGTTTGACTATATATGTTTATTGTGCAGCATACATTTACTAATGCTGAAAGCAGTTATCACTGTGAGCTGATCTTGTCCGCTTTATATAAAAATGAATGAATAGTACAAAGAGATGGTTATGGTGCAGGCCTGGCTGCCAAGTCACATGACACTCACCAAGTCCTTTGTGATTTCAACCACTGTGGTTAAATGTTCATAACAAGGCTTTGTAAAAAAAAAAAAATGAGTAACATATGTTCTGGACAACGGAGCTAAGCTCTGTTCTGCTCAAGAGGCTTCATAGTCGAGGCACTTATGAAGTGACACGTTTTTGCCCCTTTGTGAATGCCATTCCTCTCCTGCTGGTAAATGTTTAGAGGACACTCCGTCTGTTTCATAAACAGCTTGCGCAAGCATGGTATGGACAAACAACCTCTATCTAAGCATGTGGTTCGAATTTCTACAAGAGTCATTGATGTCCATTTTAAGCCATTACTAGTGTGAAAAAATATGAAAGGCTGGATGCTTCAGGGATCCTATTAACAGGGGACCAGCAGGTAATGGGCAAGCCGAAACAGGTTTATAGAATAATAAAATGCACATTAGCTCAACTGTGAAGCCTGACCCCAAGAAGAGTTACAGCCCCTCTTTGATTCATAAAAAAAAGACTTCCCCTGAATGGTTGGCTTACCAGAAGTGACGTCAACAGGTTTATGGTTTCAATAAAACCTGGCTGTCGTCCCTCTCTCCCAACACAATACCCCTCGGCTTCCCAGCAGCCCTTTCAAACAGAGGAATGCTGACTGTTTGCCAGTAAAAGAGGAGAACTTCAAGTGCCATGGCCTGATGAGAAATTGGTCTCAACTTTGCCTAAGACGCGCTAGTATGTGAAGGTCAAAGGTTATGAAATACCCACAGACCAACGGCACTTGCTTATCATCATAACAAGCCACCCAAGAGACTTTGTTATTGTTCCTCTGGATGTCGATTGCCAGTAACAGGAACCATATGGCGCGCATGTCGGGGAACGATTGGGGGAGATCAAAGGCTCGTGGCTTCTTGAGTGGGTTTATCTACATCTGCTTAATTGTGGTGATAAGGCGGTGGGCGAGCAAGTGTATCTTTTTTTTCATCCACAGTTTGGTTATTTACTCTACACAAAATGACATGTGCTCATGCAAAGAATGTGCATTACCACACACGACACACTATCGCTCGCTGACACAATAAAAGGAAGAGATAACTTGGTTGTTCAGGAAAACCGGATGTTAAATGTGTGGCTCTCATGAATACATAAGCGCACCCTGGGCCTATGGATGGATTTTCATGGATATACAGTATGGCGGTATGTGGAGAAACCATACCCTTCCTACAATCTGAATAGCTTATGTGCCAATACCACATTGTAATGCATGACATTTGCAAAAGTGACACTCATTACCATATTCCAACTGAAGCTTACAGAGACACCACTCCCTATAGACCTGACAATTACCAGCCCTATCCATGCTTTTCCAACTGCTTGGGAAATATTGCAGTTCTGCAGCTGTGTGTGACACTGCCCTGACACATAGTTTGCAGTGTAGCACTGCTTCATTACAATACCAGGAACTGCAGACATGACACGAATCGTCTTCTTTTTTTAGGTGGTGTATGGTGTAATTCACAGAGCAAGCAACAAGGCTCCCTAATGGCCTGCTACCTCTACTTCTACACTCAGAAGCTCACTCCTACATTCTAGTCACGTTTCAAATTGAGGTCATATTAATCTGTCCCCCCTGTCTCTTTCAGTCCAATCATAATCCAATCCAAAACTAACCTTTTGAAACTTCATAAGCTTAATTCCTCACCAAAGCCTATAAACTTCAGTTGAGGCTGGAGGGCACTGAAATCGAAGCGTTGCTATAAAGCACTATCCTAAATCAATGTAGTCTCACTGTTAGCATAAAGGGGCTTTTCTTCTGAAAGGGTTATGGACACCACCTGAATGATTATTTATTTAAAAAGTTGATTTACATTCTACTGGCTCCAAACACTGAAATATAATCCTGATTACATTTTCGGGTGGAAATGGAACTTTTTCAAGTTTGTGTTTATCTCTTAATCCATGGGTGAGAAAGCAGGATTTGACAGTGTGCACGAAACACAAGCAGCAGGAGTCCCTATTGTCTGGCTCTAACAACTCGAAATGCTTGCTGACAGGCCAATACTCCAAAAAAGTACATCTGTCACCACAGAGTAAAATGGCATAAAAGCACTGCTTTTCACGTCCATTATTTTGAAGAGTCTTTTCACACAGCTCACTTGGATTTTTTGAGTACTTGGGGTGAAACAATTAAAATGAACTTCTTTTCAATCACTCTGCTGCGTATGACTAAATCAGCAAGAGAAGAAAAGAAAATGAAGAGAGAACTAAACAACATGTTTGAAATGGACAACAAACCTTCATGTCTTGAAAAGGCATAAAAGCTTTTTGGAGAACTGCAGCTGAGCCTTGCAGATACTGCTTTAGTCTCAGTTCTGCAAGCACTATGCCGTCTGCATATACATACAATAAATGGATTTGAACGATTCTGAAATATGTGACACACTTATTACCCTTATTGTATGCATGTATATGGAGATTTGTATAATATATGTGTGTGTGTCTGTGTGCAAATTTGTTTTCTTGTGGACTTTTAAGGTTGAGTTGTACATACATGGTCTGTGAATTTGTTCATTCTTTCTTTTTTCCCTCTCTCTCTTTTGTGTGTGTGTGTGTGTGTGTGGGTGGGTGTCTGTGTTTGTGTGTGTGTCTGTGTCTGTGTGTGTGTGTGTGTGTGTGTGTGTGTGTGTGTGTGTCTGGATGTGTGTGTGTGTGTGTGTACATCACATTTTCAAGTGCCAAGGCCTTTAAGAGTCCTGCAGAGGAGATGTCAGTCCCATTAACACTCTCTCAGTCATTACCTCCACTTAGCAGTGACTGGGCCAGCTGTGTCCTCTTCCTCCTTGTCAGCCTGATTGTCGAAATGAGAATAAGTCCACCGTTCATTATAATGTTGGAACAAAAGCACAGACTTAGCGACTTAATGCCATATTCTGCTTGAATCAACTATTAAAACCCACTTCAGCTAGCGTGTTGGCTTCACGGCGAGACCCGATTAGAAAAGGCGAAATGTAACTAGACTCTCCATAAAAGAGAGAGAGAGCCTTGATGTTGCATGGTGTGGGCTTGCCACTGGTGAGGGTTGTGGGAGATTATGCTGGTTCACAGAATGGGAAAATCAAACAGCATAATTTCAAAAGTCAGTGAAGCAACAAGACTGCTATCACCCCCTGTTGGTAAGCTCTGAGAGTAGCAGGTCTAAATTAGAGGGCTATGTTTTGAAAACATCTTAAAAAAAATCATAAAAAAACTGAAATAAAGACTAGATCAGTCACTTTTCTGACAAATGTAATAAAGCTGTTACAAGGTCCTATCATAGACTATTCTTCATTTGGTTTGTGACTCATAGATAAATATTAAAAGTATAAAAGTGTCATGAAGAATAACAAAACTCTTCCCATGGAACAGCCTGAAGCTTTCTAATGAAAAGTAAGATATTATCACAGAGTTATTACACAACACTGTGACTAATGGGACTGGTGAGTCTTCCAGATAGTAGTATCAGGACAGCTCATGATACTCAGGGCAGGATACTTAGAGCTGAAAAGCCATAAGTCATAATATTGGTGCCCTATGCCACGTGGCCAATGAAATATTTAAGACTGGGTTCAAGACCGCCTTCTCGCTGGAAGGGAGATTTATCCCCGGTGTCTAGTCACTCTGTGTCAGATTCCGACCAAAAGCCTACATCTTTTAGACAGATGATGGTGTCTGGAATCAGGAAATGAAGATTTTAGCTGTGGATATAAGCTTAAGCTTCACATTTAAAAGCAAGACGTTTTCAAACAGTGTTAAAGCTGTAGATATGTATATATGTACACACTGTGTAGATTTCAGAGTTTACTGAGAGTACACAAAAATAATGGAAACCTCTCAACTGTTTGCTTCAATGTTTTGTGCATTACAACTTCAATTGAACCTGAAAAACAATGCATACTGCCATTTTGTGGAGATTGTATAACCTAATTAATAATAATTTCCCATTCCCCAATCTTAATAGCAAAGTAATGTTACTACTCAGGTTAATACTTAGAATTTTAATAATGTTATTATGTTATATCACTACAAATCCTGAAAACGAGGCGACATGTATAAGTTTGTCCGATAGCTAGAGAGACGATTAAAAACATGCTGTAGTAGGCCTTCTGTAAGGATTTTTACAGTCAAGCCTGTGTTTGGAACAGAATATCTGTTAAGAAAAGCTGGAGTTCGCTAATTCTCTGAGTAGTGGTTGTGACCTTTGCATCATCCTGTTTGGTAGAACAATAATAATCTGCCAAAGAGAGTAGAAGAAAAAAATGAGACGTGAAATTGAAGGAACGTCCTTGTCAGTTTATAGCAAGGAAGTACAGTATGACAGTATAGCCTTAGTATCTGTGTATTTTGTAGTAGCCTTTCTCTATATGAAGTCCACAGCCACAATGTATTGTAGGTAGCAGAGAAAGCAGGTAGGCCTAAACACCATGGGATTTTCACACAACAAACTTAGATACACTGCAACTTCCATCAGCACTACTGTGCTTGCATACCATCAACCTGGATCGTGTAAACACCTGGATCGTGTAAACCCAGTGTTATTAACTGGTGGCACATAGTCAACCTAAATGTGTCTGTTTGCTTTCCCAAAGCTAAATCGCAGGGTTTACACCGCTCAACTGTGGGAACCTTGGTAAGCATACAGGTCTGTGCATTCAGAAGAGATGCGTTTCAGCTTCGTCAACATGACACCACACAGGTGCATTGCTGTAGATGAGACTATGCAGTTCGGATGAGAAATTGGGAGTTGGTCAACACACTCTGGCCTGTTTCTCTCTCCATGACTGATCCATCTCCTCGGGCAAGGCAGAGTGAGCTGAGGTCGACCAGATCACAACTAGAGCGCGGTGAAAAATTACCTGACCAAAACCAACCAAAATACACTGGAGCCCTTAATGCGGCAAAGGCCCAAATTAGCACAGTTATTTTGACCAAGCTCAAGTGCTAGAACTGGTGTAGTCCTCTCTATTAATTAGGTCACCTCGTTGTCTTTAATTACATTTATTCAGTCTCCCTCCATGTACATTTAATTTGCGCTCAATTTAGAAAAGTATAGGCTGTATATAGCTGATGTTTTTCAGTGGTTTCGTAGCCTAATAATATCCAGAAGGCTGTGTTGTTGATATCAGGTTTCAGCTATAGTGTATGCATGAGTGATTGCGCCATATGAAACCTATCAATCAAACCGGCTAATTAAGTCTCATCTGGAGAAAAATATGGATGTCCACATGCCCTCCAATACTCACTGGCATGCTTATTATGCGATCTGAATGATTAAATGTGTGCTGCTCTAAGTCTCTCATTACTGTAAATACGGGTATAACTAGTTTTTGAGTCGCTGAATAATGATTATTTGGAAGTTTTTCTGATGGCTGTGGCACAGGGCCCACACTGACACTAAAACCTTGGCTGTGTCACAGGCTGAGATAACATGTCAGGAAATACTGCAGTGTATCATAAAACTGTATCCTCCCGTGTCACCAAGCCTTTAATTTCCTAACTTTGAAAATTTGTTGAGTTTATTTCCCTTGCACTTTACTTGTGTTTCTGTGCCTCCCCCTCAGCAGACTTTTCTATTTGCCCTTGTGCCATTCAGGCAGCAGTTCTTCTTTGGTGCCCCTTGAGAAATGTGATGATGTAAATGGTAAGATGGGCTTTTTGGTAGCTGGTGTGAAAAATTGCTTTTACTAGTTAGGTAGCCCATAAATTCATCTCAATAATGTTGATATAAATGCACACAGGCTGGAGAGAGGATAACTCATTTGGACTATAGCCACTACCCAGCCCACAACCCTCATATGAATAAATTATCCGAGAATAAATTGACTGAATTAAGGGCAAATCAGCCTTAAACCTCCAAAGGGCATAGAGATTGATTTTTAAGTTTCAGAGTAACTGCCAAATCGACGTTCTCTCATTACAGCTGTTTGCAATTCCTCCACATTAATGCATTTCATGAAAGGTTGATCTGTCTCGTTCATTTCATCTCAGCGCTCTTGTTACCCGTAGTCCCCCACCCGCACCCCACCCCTTCCCAGCAGCCTCTAGTGATGTAGACTGCACAATGTTATGGATCACTCGCGAGCTCTGATCCTGGCTCAAATGCGTCTCTGTGTCAACAGCATGTCGATACACTCCTGGGCGTCTCCAGGGAGACAGCGGAATGTTCTGTCAGGGCTGCTGTCATCAGCATCTGTTATCCACATTATTAAAGCAGCCCTCCTGAGCAGGGGCCGCTCGGCACGCCTCGGAGCAGACCAGACAAACACAGACTGCTCCCTGTTGGTCCTACAACTCCGAACAAATGAGATTTACCCACTCTGCACATATGGTCAGGAGCAAGATAACTTTTGTAGATTTGATGTAGATTAGCAGGCCCATTGTGACCATAGTTCAGTGCCAATGTAGGTTCAGTGGATATTTCTGTTTAAAACAGTGCTTTACCTATAGATAGAATGAGGAAGCAGCCATAATCTCTGTAATCTAACCAGTGCAGGTGGCTTGCACCAAGTTTCATCACTCCATCTTGGGCCCTTCTGACTAAATAGCGCTACATCTATTCCCCTCCTGTGAGGCAAAATTCTGATTTGGATTCCCTTCATAAATGCAGTCATCCGTAATGACCATTAAACCAAATCCAATATCTTCACACACAATAAAATCTACATACATCATCCACATCCCTCATTATGGGGCAATCAAAGCTCAGGGTAACCCAAGCGGAGGGACATTATTACCGCTCATAAAGACCGGCAGCCTCCTCGTTACGGGCCTTCCCTTATGTCCTCAGAGGAGCGGGTGTGTGGGCAAATTGAAATTCCCTCAAACACCCTCAGACATCCTCGTTTCTCAGAGGAATAAAAACAACATGTGACCAGCTGCTGAGCTTTACTGTCAGTGTGCTCATACGGCCGCAGTGAGGTGATTGTGATTGCCGGACACAGGAATAGCCTCCTCGTCTTGTTTAGCTTACAGCCCCTGACCGCAAAAAAACAAAAAAGGAAACAGCAGCCAAACCTCATTCTATCCTTCAGTAAGAACCTTTCTCTGGTGGCCTACTTGAACACTAAACTTTGCAACAGCCCCACCTGTTGTCCATAATGTAGCGCTTCATCCTCTCACAGCGAATTAGGATGTGATGACAAATACGTCTTTGATTTAAAAAGAGAAAACACACACACACACACAGACACACACACACAAACACACACTTGCAAGTGAACACTGTACCTTACACAGAGGCTTCTCTATGAGATTGAAGAGCCTCTGTCTTGAGCACCTTTCTGTCTGTATGATCACTCAGTAAGCTTTAATCACACCTACTTGCACATAAAAGGCACATTTTCATAAATGTATGCATGATATCGCAGAAATTGCATTTCTCTGAGCACTCCTCTTACTCGCTATTATTAGTAATATCACATAAAAAAAAATGTGTGAGGATTACATCTGCATCTGCTGGATTTCTATTTTCATTGCACTGTCTGACAACATAATCTGAGTGTGTAATTTAATTTCAGACAGGGCAACTACAAATATCTTTTGAAGTATTAAGGTCAGGCAGCCGAGCCCAGGGCCAGGGCGATATCAGCTCTCTGAATGGAGGAGTTTGTCAGTGTAGCCGCAGTCTTGGATTTGACATTTTTCAGCACATGCCGAGAGCTGACCTACAAGGATGTTACATAACATGAGCCCTAGTGTTACTGTGTCATAAAGGCACTGCATAAAATCAAGCCCAGCCAGAGTCCAGACCTGAGTCCATCAAAATCTATGGGGGTAGCATAACGCCAAAGTGATGGCAAAGAACCGTTCCTGCTTGTTGCCTAAAAGGTGCGGACCAGAATCATTGTGGAGATATGAAGAGGCTTGGTAGCTATAAGAACCAATTTGAGTGCTGTGATGTTTCAATATGAAACATTTTAGACATGCTATTTTTCATTTTTAAAAAACCCCACGGTCTTACAACCTTTTTGCATGCGACAGTGTCATTTTCAGTCAGAACAAACATAATAGAGAAAATTGACATTAAATCAATATTTGCCAGTTGTATTAATTATTTTGGGCTCACCTATAGCTGTATCTAAAATCTGAAATATCTCAAATTGTACAGTTTGTTTAAAGAAAGTGTTTCCTACATTTGTTTTCTATAGTGAATGTAATCACCAAGTCTGTTCAATTCTGTTGCGAAATGGTTCATGACAAATGTAATAATGAGAGCAGATAGGTATGTAAATAACATTTTATATAGCTTTTCATCAAATATATGCAGTCAACACTTTCAAACTGTATAGAGTTAGCTGTTGAAGCTATTTATTATTTTAACAGTAGGAAGAAAAACTAGATCTTCCTCGATGACTTGCCTCATTTTGAGGGTCTGTGAAGCTCTTTCTCATTGAATATCAAAATGAATTTTCTATATTTCAAGACTCAATTTTCTTGTCTTTCTATATTTTTATTAGCCTGGGTGCCAGCCGAACTTAGTCCCGCCCACAACATTTGAGGTCGGGAAGTTCAGTCTGGCATCGCTCCGTTGTGGAGCAACTATGCTCACCCTAGATCTGGCGGACCAATCAAATCGGGCTTTACGATGATGGACAGGTGAGCAACAGCGCCTCGTCTATCACGTCATCTGAGCACCTTAGATTAGGTCTATGTTTGCAACAAAAACGCTGTGGCTAGAAGAAGACCCCATATAGAAAAAGCATATTATTTAATGAGGTTTTATCACCGAAAATGATTATTTCTGAGCCTTTCCCAGCTGTTTATAGGCCTAATATGTTTGTAGCATATCAGTGTTCAACAGAATTATTTTTAAAAAGGGAGGGGATATAGGCTATCAGTTTTTTCCTAATAGCCTACCCTACTATGTATCTTTTAGATTTCGCTAATGAGTGTTGTAGGAGATATTGACGGCACAATAACTTTTACAAAAGACCAGAAAACAATGTTAAGGCAATTGTGGAGAAGAAGGATGGTTCGTGTGTTCTCCCCCCCCCCCCGTATCAGTTAAAACACACCCCATAATTACGTCCCAATGGAGCAGTATCAGACTCATAATCTGACTAGAATTGAGTATGGCTACGTCAGGCTATATTTTTATATTTTTAATATACAAGTGAAATGCAAAATCTTTACATACGTACAGTCTGCACAACTTCAGACACAACTAAAAATAAAAAAAGCTTTTATTCACAGTAATGAACATTCAACTTGCATTAGCAAAGAGGTAAATCAATCAGGCTCCATTTAAAAGACACTTTATCTTACAGTAAACATTTATGGATTCCCTTTGTGGATCAATTAGAATTTATTTTTTTTAGAAAACTAAACAAAAATGCTGGCAGAACCTCCATCAGTGTCCAGTGTAGTTTCAACACATCGACTGTACTCTGTATGTCTTCTTTCATACCAGCTCAGTATTGGGCCAAATAAAAATTCACAGCGTTATGGATCCTCCAAACATAAGCATTTAACAAACATAAACATTGAACAGCAACAGAGAAAATTCACCCGTTTTGACACAAGGGGGCGCACATATGCCATGTAGATTTATAGCCAAACCAAAGTACACAGTGAGAGGCAACACAATGCAGCATATACATCTATTTCTTTACACGTCTATGGCCTGTTCCGCTTCACGGACTACATTCTGTATAAATCCGAGTGGTTAGCACAGCACAGAGCCTGCAATATGTGTGGTTGTATGTGAAATGGTGTTTAGCCGAGATCTTGCTACATTGAAGCATACATACAGCCACCTTGTGACGTGTTTCATGGAATGGACATTGTAGATATTGTTGTTTGGCAGAGAGGTTGTGCTGGGTCGCAGAGAGTCAGTGGCCAGTCAGTAGTGTGTAGTTATAGTGTGTGTCTGGGTGGGGCAAGGACCCTTGGGCAGTGAAACTGTAAGCTGCATAGGCCACTACAGATCCCAGCATCAGGCCGGCCATGTAGGACACCGTCATAGTGTTACCTGTGAGGAGGAAAAACACAGGAAAAACACTGAGGTGGAGAACATGTGTCTGTTATGTGTGTGTGTGTGTGTGTGTGTGTGTGTGTGTGTGTGTGTGTGTGTGTGTGTGTGCGCACACGTGCATGCGTGTGTGTGTATGTGTGTGTGTGTGTGTGTTTGTGTGCGTATGTTTGTGTGTGTGTGTATGTGTATGTGTGTGTGTGTGTGTGTGTGTGTGTGTGTGTGTGTGTGTGTGTGTGTGTGTGTTTGCGTGCGTATGTGTGTGTGTGTGTGTGTGTGTGTGTGTGTGTATGTGTATGTGTGTATGTGTGTGTGTGTGTGTGTGCGTGTGTGTGTGTGTGTGTGTGTGTGCGCGTGTGGGTGTGTGTGTGGGTGTGCGTGTGTGTTTTGCCTTTTGAATAGGGGTGTGTGAATATGTGATGAGTAGAATGGTGGACTTCTCAAACAGACATGGATATACAGTGCCTAGATTTGTTTTACCCACCACAGCTGCTACATTCACACACTCCTATTCAAAACACACACACACACACACACTCACACACACACACTCACACACACACACACACCTGTCCCATTGTCAAGATGTAACGTGTCTTCAAAGTGTTACGATACCTACCTGCTAGTTCCCTCTGTTCGGGGGCCACTTTGCCCGCCGCCTGGATCATGGGCACGCTGCCAAAGTAGCCATTAGTGACGCCCATGAGTAGGGAGAAGAGGCAGGGCCAGGCCGGGTGCCCGAGGGCAGGCCGCTGAGCGGGATACACGCACATGATGAACAGGGGGATGAAGACCACTCGCAGGCAGGAGAAGAATAGCAGACGGCTACCTTGCCATTCGTAGGGAATAGCAGCCAGGATCTGCAAAAGCAAGGCAAAGTGTATTAATATAGTGCAATTCATTCAAACACCAAGGTAATTTGAAGTGCATTACATAAATAAAAGCTAAACAACAGATAATAGTTAATGAAAGTAAAGTACATAAATCATCTCTACTAGAGCAGTGACTTCTGCTGGGAGATGTCACAGGTCTAGAGTCAGGTAGCCGACTCAGGCTGTGAGGTAGTTTGTTTAGATTGTAGGAAACTAATGCATTTAACAGACAGACAGGCAGCCAGCCAAAAAGGTAAACAGATCTGATAGACAAATAGATCCACTGAGTTACTGTTTTATAAGGAATTAAATAAAGAACAGACAGATAAATTGGCTGAGAGACCCAGGGAAATAAATGAACAGTCAAGAAGGGGAGATCCAAAAGGCGACACAATCCTTAACAACCCCCAGCAAATGAGAGACAGGAGCAGCAGAGCATCCACTGAGCCAGCGGCGCTCCCCAACTCGTAGCCTGACTTTGTCGGCCATAAATAACTAAAGAGACTACAGGGAGGACTGCAGCAAAACTCTAAGAAGCGGCAATTTATCTTCATTGCTGAAATGGCTCCACAATAGCACAGGGGTGGAGTTAGGTGGCACAACTCAGTTGATACCAATTGATGTGACCAATTAAGGGAGCGAGTGTGGGCATGGGGGGGTGGGAGGAGGTAGATGGCCAAGAGATCACCGTCATTTGTACAGGACAAAGCAAAAGAGAAAATGCAAGACAGCCTGTTAGTGACCAAAACAAAAATAACTTTTTTTTTAGACTCAAAGCAGATTAGGCTCTTGATAACACCTTTAGGCTTTTGAGTCAGTGCATACTGTGACACTGATAAAAGTGCTAAACATGGTAATGTGCATATGAAACAAGGAACAGGGATGGGCACATATAAAATACTGGACCTCAGGCCTTTTTCATTGTACATACTCTGAAATGGGCATTTCTTTGCTTTCACTGCAAAAACTGATACCTAACCAAGTGTTATAATCCAAATCTACAGACATAAGTACGACAAGTGCATACAGACAAGAATAAGTCTTCTTTCTGCAGTTGACTTACTTTGCCAACAAAGTCAGCCATGTTAAAGATAGCCATGATGAGGATAGGCAGCCATTCCCCTAACGTGGGATTGCGTATCTCAGACTCCAGACCAGGAAATAGGCACAAGGTGATGAAGTAGGTGATGGCTATTGATAGCATATAGGTCCAGATGACACGGGACACTACATATCGGTGCAGGATCATATCTGCAAAAGAAAGTTTAAAGCAAGTTAAGGAAACTTTGTTATTCTTTATCATATTTGTCATCATATTTCAATTGCTAAAACTACTACCACTATGAAATATTAAAACTAACTTCACAGACACATTTATAATTTTGAACATAAAGAATGTTTTGCCGAAATTAGCATGAAAACAATTATGTTTGTTTCCTCTTAAATCTCCTACAATGTACTCTCCATTTTGTTTTGAGGAACATTGTTATCTAGAGTGCCATCTCTTGACCACAAATCATTAGCCTACTGTGACCAGTGTGGTAGGGTTAATCCTGATAAGGAGGGTCAATAGAATGTTGCTAACGTTGATCGTGATGATACTGAAATCATTTCAAATTGCAGAAACTCACTCACAGCATTTAAAGTGGAATCATTATGCTATGTCAAGGCATTGAGGAAGCATACAATATTCTCTCTCACACAGGTTATACACGCCAGGGTGTAACAGCTACGACGCACAGCAAAGTTACATAGCATTACCAACCAAGTTACGAAGCATTACCACCTTTAACATGCATTATTTTTCTGATACCCGAACGCCGTGTTGTCCAAACTGAGTTTGGACCAGGCTAATGTGAACAAGTGTGAGTAAATGTGGTTGAATCAATAATATTTAGTATGTATATATGTATGTGTTAACATGTATGGACATGTGCACTATACCTATATAGGAGAGTACTTTGTTTATCTATATCACACTGTGTAGGAATGTTCATATCACATGCAATTCAACTGTCATGAGAAATACTGCTGCAGCAAACTGTCATTTTCTTTCTTACCCTTTAACCCTGGCCAGCTCTTCTTGATTTTAGCTTTGGGGATGCCAAACCTAACATATGCGTTTCCCCCTGCATATTCCCCCTCGTGCCGCTCCTCTAGGGGTGAACCGCCCACTGCACCATTGCCCTTGAAGGAAGAGAGAGAAAGAGAGAGAGAGAGACACACGTGCCCTGACTGTACTGAACACATTTCCTTGAAGGGGGAATCAGTCAGTAAGCATCTGTCAGTTAGCTTCTGATCAGATAGCTTGATAATTAATTATTTTTGGGGGCCAAGCAGCGAAGCTGCGAGGCAACCATTGTGTTTCTATGATTTCTTATTATTATTATTTAACATCTTTCTTCCGCCATTGGAGTCTATGGCAGCCCATAGAACCGTCTGGTGAAAAGTTGTGAAATTTGGCACACTGATTGAGGACAGTCTCATGGTCAATTTCACCAAGTTTCATGTTGGCACCTTGACCGCTCTAGCGCCACCAACAGGCCAAAGTTGGACGTGCGTTCACGCACGTAACTTCGGACCCGTATGACCGATTGTCAAAAATTAGGTATCGTTGGATTCCTTGGGCCAAGACGAGTTCAACGCACCCTATGACGTCATTTTCCGCCATGATGGATTTTCCGCCATTTTGGATTTTATCAAAAACACTAAAACGGCTTCTCTGGTCACAAATTTTGTCCAATCGACACCAAACTTCACACACATCATCTACAGAACACGCTACTTTAGCGAATTACTTTTTGTCTTCGGAAATAAAACCGTTCGCCCGTAACAGCCAATCAAATTTTGCGGCGAAGCCGCCAAACAGGAAGTGAACTCATATCTCAGCAACCCTTTCATGTATCATAACCAAACGTAGTATATAGACTACTGACCCCATCAAGAGGACGCTCAAAAATTTTGGTAACCTTTGACCTCTAGGGGGCGCTGCAATTAAGACACATGCCTTTTGGCCTTTAGCTGCTGTTGTGCTTAGAATTAACATGCACTAGTGGTGTCTGACAATACTGTGGAAGGTCCTTAGGTCAACAGAGGACAACTTGTGACATCAACATAATTGATTTGGCCGCCATATTGGATTTAATCAAAAACATGAATAAGTATTCGCAAGTCACAAATTTCAGCTGATCGATCCTCGCCAAAATTGGCAGAGACCATCTTCAGACCATGCCTTATCAGTGTATTTTTTTCTGGAACAATTGACTGAAGCGTTCGCCTGTAACAGCCAATCGAAATTTGCGGCGAAGCCGCCAAACAGGAAGTGAGCTCATATCTCAGCAACGCTTTCATGTATCAAAACCAAACTTAGTACATGGTCCTCAGGACCCACCAGGAGGACGCTCAAGAAATTTGGTGACCTTTGACCTCTAGGGGGCTCTGTAATTGGCAAAAATGTATTTTGGCCTGTAGTTGCTGCATTATTCTGCAATGGAGGTCAATGGCAGCCCATAGAACCGTCTGGTTCATCCTGATGATGCACAAATAATTTGGTGACCTTTGACCTCTATGGGGGCATTGAAATCACAGCAAGCATGATCATATCTCAATCGATCTTTTATTTTTGATGTGAAACTGATGACAGCGAGTTCCATCCAGTTAATTCTAATGCGTGCGTGTAAGGGTGGGGCAGGGTGGGACGGGCAGGGGCGATTGCGGCGGTGGGTTGGCTGGGTGAGGGGGCGGCGACACTCAGCCCTGGTTCAGCCACACAAAATCAGTTATGTTTTGATGTGAAACTTGACCTTGTAACTCAGCCAATCTTGGGTTGTTTGACATGGAACTTGCTGTGACTGCTTAATGCTATATGCCTGATGCCACGGCATTGAGTTGCATGGCAAATCTGGCCTGCTGAACTGGCTGCTTGGCCCCCACATTGCTGCTTGCAGCTATATTTTTCCTTGCTTTTTTTCCCTCAGTGCGACAACAACAGAAAAAAAAGCATGTCAAAGACAGTGCCAAAAATGAACAGGACGACGTAACCTTGTTTGAGAGTGCAGGGCCAGGACTCAGCTATGATGATAGATAGTCTGATGAGCTAGCGCTTTTGGGGGAATGGTACAGAGGGGGGTGGGCGGATTGTGTGTGTGGAGAGGGGTGGGGGTATGTGGAGAGAACTATTAGCTGATTAAGTGCATGCCTAGGCCAGTAAAAGCACTCTCTTTAATTGGTTGACAAGAAAAAGGACTGTGGCCCAGGGCAACTTGGAACTGGAGCAATGCAAAAAAAATGTCTCAGGAGAAATTGACCACTCCCAGTGACGGTGTTCCATAATCAAAACAAAAGAAGAAAATATCCTTTTGTATAGCATACCACAAGATATAAGTGCTAAAGAAAACCAAATAAGCTACCATTGGTGACCACATATACTGTAAGCGTCTTCATTCATGAGGGAATTGATCGTTTTTCTGTGCTAGGTTCCCAAGGCCATCGCCTTTATGGCATACAGTTACTATAGGAACACATTTCCATCTTGGAATATGGCTCTTAGTATTCAGACTATCACCTTGAAGGGAAAAATATTATTTCACTCTGGAGTGCTTAAATAAATCTTCGGCAAACGGTCTCAGGCTAAGTGGACACTATATCACGCTTACTTGGGATCCTTCACTGAAACAAATTGGAGTCATTCAGAGCCACCAGTGAAGTGAGCCATCAAAAACTGAATAAATTAGCAGACTGATTTTCAAGGAGGACACAAAACCCAGATAAGAACAAATGATCATCATCTGCTCCCTTATCTCACGTTCAGCATCATGATCGATTAAAAATTCACCACACAGATGAAGTCTGCATAAAAAAGTCAAAAATGAGAAGTTTTACAATTGCTTAAATCTTTTGGGGATAAAAAGAATAAGATAAACAAGACAAATAACTTGCACACCAGTATTTAAATTATGCTGTTTCCATCAAGCCTTGTTAATTTCATTGTTGCTTTAGGTTTACAGAGAGTTACAAAAAAGTACATAATGCTCCCTCGCAGGCTTCGTAAGTGCTTAGGGAGAGTTCTGATTTAATTTATTGTGGCTTATTGATGTCGGTTTGGCTGGAGATAGCTGCTTCCAGCAGATAACCAACAACTGATCCAAGCTGGGCATACAGGATTGATGTAATTATTCAGGGCCCTAAAGCAAATATGAGAATTGGAATGGATTCTCCATTTTGGTTCAGGACTACTAGTGAAAATGCAGTTTCAGGTGTTGCTGCTGAGTAGATGACCTTCTGCAGAGCAATCCAAACAATATCTTATTTGCCAATTGTGAGGAAAAACTTACTCTGTATCGCCTACAAAAATCATTAATTAAATGGCATTGGCTGGCCAGTAGACACCATTAATTGTGCCAGCGCCAACAGAGCGATGTTTAGATGTATATTTCAGATTACTGGAAGGCTTGGGGCAAATGACTCTGCATGTCGCGCTACGAGTGGTGGTACGAGCAGATGTACTAGAGATCATCAGCAGTCGGATGTTGTTTTGAGAAAACAACACTTACCTACTATTAATTGTTAGTACCATCTGCAGTAGTGCTGTAACAAGACCATATTCATCCAGCCATATTGCCACACTGTTTCTTTCTGTAGCTTTTTTTTGTCTTGTTTTTTTGTTTTTGTTTTTTATCCTGCCACCCCCCCCCCCCCCCCCCCCCTTCGGAGGACAACTTTATTTTTTAATACAGCTCAATGAATTACATTCACTTGTCGTACCATATTTTAGCAAGAAGATATTTGTAAAAAGTGAAAGGGTAGCATACATAGATCTAGTGTGGGACAGAAACACAAGACAAAACATAGTGATAGAAAAACAGACACATGACAAGACAGTGGGACAGGATCAGACTATTAGGACAAGACAAGGTGACAGATAGACAAGAGACAAGACAGGTAGACAAGACTAAGACAGGGCAGATGAGTAAGTACTGCAGCTATGTTTTGGTAGAATTTGTATTGGTTAAATTCAGAAAGGTTATGAATGGGTTCCAGGTATCTTCAAAGGCTGACATATGCTTCTTTTGGAGAGCATTATTGTTTTCCATTGAAATGTGCTCTGCAATATGCTATAATGAGCTAATAAGCTATAATGTCCTTAATGTTGTCAGCCACAGGGGCTTTGCGGGTATTTTGCAGTCCACAATGCTCTGCAGTCTGCTATATGATGATGAGTTGTATGACACAGGTGTTCAAGACCTTAATTTAAAAGTCCATTTCCAATTTAAAAGAATCAAAGTTAAAAACGTTCATGTTCCGTCGCAACTCCCTTACACCACTGCCACTATACTCTTTCTCTCTCAATCCGCTCAAAAATTATTAAACCTAAAAAAAATCCACAGCAAGAGGAAATAAACTTACAAATCTTACTTCCTCTGTAATGACATCATGGTGGACCTGGTACTCGGAGCCGGGCTGGTGGCCGTGGTCCTTGGGATGGCTGAGGCCTTGGCGGGCAAGGCTGGTGTAGTACTGGACGAAGTGCGTGCGTCGCACCAACAGGTGCAGCAGGAAGCACATGAGCTCCATGCAGATGGAAATGAGGAAGAAGATGATGGTGTTCTTCCTCTCGTTCTTGATCAGCAGCTTGGTGAAGATGCGGCTGAGGGAGATGATGACCCCTGCGGTGCCTGGGAAGGAGGAGTTGAGGCTTGTTTACCATGTGCTTAAAAGTGTGGGGCCCTTTTTGACCATTTGGCTTTCTTTGCAACACTAATTCAAGTCCAAACACTAATTCAACAACACTCAGCCAGGTAACTGAGGAGGGCAATGTGTTTCCCAAAAACTGTCTTATAAAGATGTTACTTTCATTTGGTATCATATTATTTAAATTGTAAATATAAGAATGTAAAATAATACAGGACATTATTATTCATTCTAGCATTAAAACAGTGAATATTTAGGAAAAACATCTTATTTTATTCTGCCTTGGCATACTGTTCTTCTATGAGAATACTTTGGAGTCTTTCATTGGCATAGCAAAAAAGTACATAAATAATGCATGTAGAGCACAGTGAGTGCTTAATCTATTTATAGAGTGACATTATTGTCCAATCACAGCCTGTGAGGACAGGTAGCTCAGATGTTTGAGTTTCCCTTCTCCAGTTAGGCAGATATGACAACTTTCAGCTGGATAAAAGAATAATAGGTACAACCTAAGGCAAATCTGGAGTGCTGGTGTGATGGGATTTTGTGTCAGGGAGAGAGAGAGACAAGGGACAGGGAACTGTGTTGAGCACTGCAACATTTGAGCATTGCAGTATTTCAGCTAAAAACTACAGCAGTAATACTGACTGAATGATTGAGTGAAAGCCTCAGACAAAGTAGTTATAAATAATTCATGATCAGTAGTCAATTACTCTAGTCTAGATGGCTAATTAAATTGTTATTATTACATTATTACTTAATTACTTATTAATTACATTTACACAAGGTACTAAGTTACTGCATGCCTATAACTTTACCTTATGAAACTGAAAAAAGTCTGTCTCTGCCTAGTTGTACATCATATAATACCTGGCTAAAATAACCCATGCAGTGCAGTATAAATATCACTGGAGTGACAGTGGTAAGTAATGCATATGTGTTGTGAAACATGAGAGATGTGTGTACAGCCTTGTAATCTTACTTTCTCCTGTCATAACGCCTTGTGTGTATCTCTTTGGAAGCATCCCCATGTAGCCATAGAAACTCGACTGCTGCACTGAGAAAGAAAAGAGGCGTGTAAGACATGTATAGTGCCACAAACAGCAAATAAAACAACAGACACCTAACACAACAATCCATCAGTACAGAGGCAGAGACAGATATAGGCAGGGGGTGAAATAATACCTGTGCATCCAAATGCCACAACACCCACGGAGACCAAGTTGATGACATACGCCTGCTTTGTGGTGAACTTCTCCAGCCACACATCAAAGACGCTGACAAACAGCAGCGGGCCCAGAGCAAAGACGTAACCTGAAGGGATCACATTCAATTGGCTGGCATCCATAACACATAGCTATTTTGACAGATACCATGATTCACACACCGGGGGACAGAACTCGCGCCAGAGAAAACCAGAGACAGCAGCACTCATGTTGAAAAGGGATTCGAGCGATTTCGAGGACACTCATTTTATGAGTAATCAGGCGAAATTGTACTAAAAGCAAAACTTTCTACTCCCCCACAGTTCTTTGCATCCATTAAATCCCATATTTTACAACCTTTAAGACCTTCTTCAGTTATTTTTAAGTATTGCTTTTTCAGTGGTGCCAGATCATTCTACGCACATCAAGATAAAACTGCAGCATGCGAATAGTATTTATCCGCCAATTATGTTTCCGGCATTTTTACAGTCAAACAGTGTGCAATGCACAAATGTTATTATAACTATCAGAAAATTTTTATCAAAGCAGAACAGGTACAGCTGTGTCTGAGCAATAACTGGGATTCACGCCCAACCACGGCTTAATTATGCAGAACACAGCCTGGTACACACAGAGGGAAAGCTTGTACGTGGGCTGACTAAAATGTATGTCTGCTAATGTGTGTGTGTCTGTGTGTGTGTATTTGTATTATAATGGCAACTGTCTTCATTAATAAAGAAAGGGCACACTGTGGCACATTCTAAAGGAAATGCATCTTAACGGTAACCCGCGGTAAATTCAGTCTTTTATATGCTAAACGCCTCTTTTATCCATTTCCCAGGGTGTTCATTAATTGCACAGCAAAACAACACAGGAAGGACCACAGTCAGGAAGAAGACATGACTGATGTAGCTGCGTCTCTGTGTGTGTGTGTGTGTGTGTGTGTGTGTATGTGTGTGTGTGTGTGTGTGTGAGTGTGTGTGTGTGCATGCGCATATTGCATACTGCCTCTCAAATCCCTAGAGGCCACTTCTCTCTCAGGTCAATCAGCCATAGCCAGCCCTTTGCTCCTGTCTGTGTGTTTACCCGTCCATCATTGTAAGAGAGAGTGTGTGTGTGTGTGTGTGTGTGTGTGTGTGTGTGTGTGTGTGTGTGTGTGTGTGTGTGTGTGGAGTGGGGTGTTGTTCATGTGCCAGGTTTTGTTTATGTCTTTGTCTTGCTGCCTACCTGGCCTGGGTGTAGATCAGTATGTGTGTGTGTGTGTGTATGTGCTTACATTGTGCGCATTTGCTTTTCTTTCCCAAACATGTCTCTTCTCCCATTGGTGTGTGTGTGTGTGTGTGTGTGTGTGTGTGTGTGTGCTTGTGTCAATGCGCATGAGCAAACAGCCTTACCCACTGTGATCCTGGTGTGCAGGCTCAGCCTCTCCACTAGAACATTGTTCAGAATCACAGCCACCAAGGCAATGAGGATGTACGTCAGACTCATGTCAAAGACAATGGAAGTGCCTGAAAAGGACATCATAAAAGGCCTGTCTGACATGGCATTTAACTGCAAAGAACAGCCATTTTCATGATTTGAAATAACACTGAATAGCACAAAACTAACCAAACCAGGGTCAAGTGTTCCAGCAGAGGACAGACATTTAGAGAAAATGGTAGAGAAAATGCAACTCGCCTGGACAATTAGGCTGAGAATAAGAAAGGTAATTTGTGTCCATGATAGCAGGACTAAACGGCGTACCTTCAAATTTATGGTGTAGGTAGTCCACATCTGTGATAAAACTGTTGTAAGGCAGTAAAAAGCCAACTCCAGCCAGCAACATGGCAAAGTATATCCCATGGTAACGATCATCTGGAATAGGCTCCTCAAACGCTTAAGGTAACAGCACAAATGCAAGACCTTGTAAATACAGCATCAGTTTAAGATTGCAGTCAATTTCACAATTGGTGCTGATGTGTAAACACCATTTTGCATCTATTGCTAACCCCGCTAGCTAGCCTGAACATCCTGTCATTTGTCTTGATTTCTTTGATTTCTGATCAGAACGTTATCATTATGAGGTGTTGTTCAATTCATATCATGTTATTCTTTGACCGACAAAGTTTCAAATTCCTAATATAAAATAAAATTGTCGTTTCTAATACTGCACTAAGAACCTAGCACTCCATCTCTAGCCTCATATTTTACCCAGAGCAATCAAAACATCAGATCAGCAATGCTATTTTAATGACAAAACCTCATATGGGACGTGTTCAGAGTGTAAACAGGGCTCTGAAAGGGAAATGTCATGTTTGGTACGTGGAGATTTGATTAAAGTAACCTTTCGTGTCCATGGCAACATACAGAGAGACGAGTGCCTGTGTACAATAACACAATTAGGCTTTGGTGAGCCCTTGGAATCGCATCAGTGGTCATTATTACAACCATGTTAGACCCTCACCATCTCCCCACCCACAGGCAAAATGCAGATGACAGGTTGAAGTCAGAGAGAATTATCAGCTATGATTCTATTAAATGTTTTTGGCAAATACATTCCATATTTTGCGTTTTAAAACAATTGCATTTCAGTCAATTTAAGACTGATTTATGCTCTCAAAGAAGAAGATGTCTTCAGACGTTGAGCTATAACAACAATCTAGCAATTACAATCTTCAAACTCATTTAAAATGTGATCACTATGCTAGTACATCCATGCATGTGCATAGTAATAATTCATATTTAGAATAAGCTAGACAGCTATTGATGTTGACTAATTAGTCATAGTGCACACACACTGATGAGCTTATCCAGCTGTAGATAATGTTATTATTTTGATGTCATTTGAAACCATGCTTTATACTGGATTACAGAATAAAGACGAATGTACACCTTTTTCTGTTTTACAACACTAAAATACACTATCATGTCTGAACATAGTATTATGTTGATATGTGCATCCCTGCACTTAAATCCCCTACCCTACAAGCTGACGGACAGACTAAAACATTGGCTCCAATATATCAAAAATATGTATGTGGTGTTGCAAGGCAAGATGCGTGAGAAGTAGACTCTTCAGAAACCTAAGCCAGGCTTAAAACCATTTTCACAGCTGTGTAAGAATGGTGCTACTATGGTAGTTATATATTCTAGCTATATATTCTGCTATCTTCTTCAGGAAGGCGTCACACATTCACACTGTCAATCACATGTCAAGCTTTTTGCAAACCTCCAAGATTTCAGTCATTTGAGTAAATATCACCTACTGGTAAATGGTAAAAGATGCATTATGAAGTCTATCAAAACATCTCAACCTTGGGAGACTTAACAGCCGAAACAACAGTTTAGTCCACCATAGTCAGATACACACTGTTTCAGATATACACAGGAGATATGTTAAATTCCTAGTGCAACAGGGGATTTCCCAATCAACACTTAAGCCTATTTACCATCAAAAACAAGATAACATCACCGACAGAACAGCCTTCGAGAGCATTTCACTAGACTTATCAAGCAGGTAAATACTCAAATAGACTCAGGTAAATATTTCACATCTCACCTGGCTCAGACAGAGCGAGGACTCCTTTTTCAGATATGTCTTTGCTGTGGCATTCCTCCTCCTCCAGCTGGTAGCTCTCGAAGCTGAAGCTCATGACCACGTTGCCCTCGGGCGTCTGCGCAGGTGTGTGGGGCTTACGCCTCTCCACACCCTTCGAGCCCATGGCGGTGGATCAGACCCTGTTCCGGTTGGACACAGATGGCGGCGACGCTCCGCACACTTGAGGCGGCCAGGTGTCAAAAGGGCACGAGGCTGCAGGAAAAACGGCACAATCTGGGAGCAATCTGTGGAGGATCGAAGATGTTGCGTCCGGGTTGAGTTGAAGTGTACTCATATATCACATATGAGCTCATATTGTGTGTGCTACTACTGTGCTGGTGATGCTGCTATGTGCAGATGACCCATGAGCTACCAGAACATTTGCTTGATTTGCTTAAAATGGTACAATGTTTCCCCACATGTTTAACAGCATCTTGAGATTATGCATAATGACACCCCAAAGCAATATAAGCACAGACTGCTGTCATTCTCCATAATACTGAGTTGATTACAACATACATGCCCATGTTCCAAACCATTACAAATGAGTTCATCCATACTGACCTCACACAACAAAATGTATACATTTTAGGTTTGGGCTAAAATGCAAGCCTCTGTTTTGCAGGGGTATTTCTCTTCATTCTGTGTGTGTGCCAAGGTCTGTTAGTGTGTAAGCTCCCTCTCAATCTCACTGTCTTCTGAAGGTGCTCTACTTTTCATCCAAGTTCATTTCATCAAATTTAAAAATTCACATGAATATGCATTTTTGCAGCAATGTAAGCACACACATATAATATGAAGCCAGCCAATAGCCCCAGAGTTCATAAATATAAATGAAGTTCCTCTGGGCATCATTATGAATTTGGCCTCTAAACAATAGTCAGGGGAAATTCAATAAAACGTTTTCGGTGTAACAATTAGGTAATTGCATCTGCTGTGCCGGCTCCACATAAGTTGAGAGATGGCTCGATCGCTGGGTGTCCGTCAGCAAATAGACATTAAATCGCACTGCCTGTCAGACAGGGGAAACACAATGGGCCTTTGGAAGTGATGGGTTACGTCACACCAGCCTTCAATATTACAGGACTAGCCCTGTAAAGCATGTGAATGTTGCCCGCAGGCAAATTTCTGCTTGGTTAGACATGTTATTTGATGTTTCACCTCTCTCTCTCTCTCTCTCTCTCTCTCTCTCTTTCTCTTGCTCTCATTTGTCTGGTACTAAAATAGAGACCCTTTTTATTCAGAGATTCTGTTTTAAAAAGCAGTGTCTTATGGAGACTCTGCTGAAGTAAATCTTAGGTTATTTCAAGTACCTGCCTGAGAATAACTCTATCAGATGATTAAGACAATTCTATTCAGCTTCACCATGACTGCAGTGAGTTCAGTGATTATAAACTATCCATGTGTGGCCAAAGAAAAATGATGTAATGATTGTACAGTGATGCTAGGATGACTATGGTGGTCTTTCAAATGTGGCTTAATCGAATTTGATGCAGATTAAAAAAACAAGGTGATGAAAAAGGCCATAGAGCAGCAAGGTATGCTTACCCCGAGTTCAACTTGACCTAGCCACACACATCACTCATCTAGTGCCTTATGCTGTTTACCTAAGCTATTGCATGTCAACAGTGTTGTGAAAAGCAAATAGGGTCTGGCTCTGGTCCACGCCTCCCCAGCAATGGACTGCTTGGGGCGGTCCACATTGAAAACTACAATTACCACCAACAGCTGGTGAGCATGCGAGTGCAATAAGTCAAACAGTGCCAAATGATTATTTCAGAAAATAGCTTATCGGGCATGCAGTCAGACTGTATATTTTCATTTCCATATAGGTTCCAAAAACAGACGATGACAGGTCAGAGGAGGTGTTTAGCAAGGGAGGCAGTCAATTTCGTCCAGGCTTACTTACACTACCATTTTCCTAGCAATTAGCAACACAGCAACATTAATAGACCAATCTTTCTCCTGTGTCTCAGCAGTTGGAGGCGCTCACAATATCGCACGACTCAAATAATAGCAGAGCAGAATGAAATCATCATGTGGTTTAACAAACTTCACTTTGTTTTAGTTTTGAACATTCAATCACAAAGGTAGGATATTAGACAATTTCTAAAATATACATTTTACATAAATGCCCCAAAAAATCCTTAAGAGTTTTTGCAAAGCTTCTGAAAAAATAACACGTAAACAATGCCTATAACATTAGTATTATTCTCGCCTGATGGCCTGTTCGGAGACTGGATGGACAACAAATGCTATGCATAGTAAAAGTATTTATAAGATGTAGACGGAAAACATGTTTTCCATGCTATTCTGGTAGATTACCTATTGTCCATAACCACATTTAAACCTCTCAAATAATGCAATTTACCCATGAAAAGGGGGGAAACAACAGGTTAATGCTTACCTTCGACGAAATATTTAACGTTTAAGACAACGTAGTGCTATCCTGCATGTAGGCTGTAGGCTGCTCCATAAAGATAATGGTAATATTGCATTAACCATCAGTTGCGCTTCAGGGACGAATCCATTGACTAGCACTCCGGCAACGAGGTCTTCAAGGTGCACACACATCCAGCACTAGCCGCTCGCGTTGTCATCCTCCCTCCCACACAGCAAAACCGTATCAACAATCTCTGTATCCAGCAAAGGCTGCCAGAAGCCCTGCTTAATGTCATTTCGGCGATTTAAAGGGGACCAGGACGCTAGCACATTTCCAGCACATTTAGCCTCTGACAAAGCAGACACTTTGTTGGTCCTGTTGAAATTGTAAAAAAAAGACCAGCAGTATGTTAATAAAACTGTCGTCGTCACTAGCTTTTTTTGTTTGTGCTTTGATGTTGACAGATGATGAGGATGACACTTTAGCCTTACGTAAAAAGTAGGAGGCTACATGGTCTGACCAAAGCACATCTGCTGAGTAAAAACAAGAATGGTAAGCTTTTTGTTTATTGCAAATTTACATTTAACTAAGGTGCATGTTGATTTGAGGGACTGTGTTTGCAAAAGTCAAAAGTAGGCTATACCATGGATTCCATGTAGTCTTAGGCCTATTGTATGCATAGCTACTTAATCGTGTGTAGCCTATTGAAGATTAGAGAGAGTTAGCTGGAAACATGTAATGTTATTGTATAGGCCTAGGCTATCTAAATGGGTTCTATCACCTGCTCAGACTCTCTGAGTAATATAGCGCCTGGATAATTTTATTCCATTTATATTCCTTATTATTCCTTTAGCCTATAGGCTATCATAAAATAATCTCTGATGAATTCTAGAGGAGTTTAGTAGCCTAGCAGTAGATGTAAGTACTTAGGTCTCATAATTTTGTCTTCATGAAGGCTAGATCAAATAAATTTTAATTTGTGGTAGGCTATGCATTGCCAGGTAGTTAGACAACCCAGGTGTAATAAAGAAAAGTATAGGGAGAACAGGGCTTGTCCTATAGTGATATCAGTCTACCAATAAATCATTGGTACTGGATAGGTCTATGTCTTCTTACTGTTTACTGTGTACATGCTTCACCGTGTTTGGATGTAGTGTTTATCTGCTGCTTAGAATTGGCTCTTTATTTTAATTTAAACAATTAGATTTGTCATATCTTGTGTCATTAACACAGTTCTTGTTGGGGATCACCCAGGTTCATTGTTTTTTATATGTTGTCTTATGGTTTTCTTTTTGGTTATGGTTGTTGGGGGTGGGTTGTTGAGAGTTCTTCAGATTTAAGCATCATATGTTCATTCACACTCAGTTGTCAAAATATGTGTCAAAATGTGAATATCTATGATGCTATATGATATTTTAAACCTTCTCTCAACAGGTGTCCTTGTACCACTCCCTTGCCTTTAAATGAACATGCCAATGAAAATACCCATTTCTGATTGCATGTAAACCTTAACGGTGGATTATGGAGGTTTGAACCAAATCCCTTTTGCACAACCGTGTCTCTGTCTGTTTGTTTTATACATTTCAGATAGACCCTCTATGATTCATATTATTGACTGTGTCACGATTAGACATAGCTTTTTTTCAAATGTACCTCAAGGATATATATTTACTCAGTTCAGTGGCGGATTTCCATGATTTGAATTTATAAAAAGGTCACAACACTTTATCACTTTCCATATTCCAATCAAATGAAGAAAAAAATGCTTTTGCTTGGCTACCTACTGTGATACATTTTAAAGTTCAAACATACTGCTTTACTGGCCAATCCCCTCCCCCCTTTATTCACAGTATGTTTCAAAGCTTTTCTGAGCATAATATTGCTGTGAGTTGTATGTTCTTGAGTCAAAAGAGGAAATGAGCAGCGGTGTGAATATTTTGTCTCCCCATGCACAGCCCTGACTCTTAGAGGCTAGCATCTCTTGGCATGAGAAATACAATGTGGTGTGCAGGCATTTCCATACAAATCCTCCAGGGGAAATGTCTTTCAGAGGATTCAGTCTGAATAGCAACCTCTATACAAACTCTCCACAGTTATTCTAATTTACTTGATTCTTTAAATAAATGCATTTTCAATTGCTGCATGTCATCACATGTGAATGGTTATTATTTGCGGTGTTGTTTGATGTTGCTAAGAAAAATGCAAGGCTTCTGATTAGGATATTCCAATTCTTACAGGTACTCTGTAGCTCAATCACTGACAAGAGCAGACCATAAACAATTGGGTTTGTCAGCAAAGGTTTTGATCTGACACCCTCATCTGTTACTTACATATGGGAGCGTGATCACATGGTGACTCTTGAGTGACTGCACTGCAGCATCTTTGATTTGTGCCTTGAAACAGGGGTGTTCTTATGTCTTAAGATGAATATCTGAAACATCACAGTGAATACAGAGAATAGCTTCAATCACACACATCAAAATCTCTGTGCCAAGGTGGAAATCTCAAGTGATGCTTTAGTTTTCACTTCTTCGTGAGCAAAGGTTATCAATATGGCTCTGTAGTCTGTACACCCTTATTTTGTGCTCTTTACGATTTTGTTTGGTGATTGTTTAAGTAAAAACCCAAACTTAAATGAAATAAATCTTTGGGTCACAATATTGTCACAGAAAGCCTGGGATTCTTGTCAAACATATTGAAAGTGACAAATGCTTGACTCTGTGCTTTGATATCCTTATAATGACAGCAAAGATTAATTAAAGAAACTACATTTTAAAAGTAGCTTCAGTCTACCCCAGTTAGACAAAAGAATACATATCTTTCCCTCCTTTGTCCATGCATTTAGTAATGAGGGGGGTGCTACAGTGGCAAATAATATGGCTGAGTATGTCTACATCTAAGCCTGTTCTCAAATGTTTTGCACATAACCTTAATTTGCTTGGGTACTACAGACAGAGCTTGGTTCCCTATGATTTACCATATACCAGAATGCAGTAGCCTATGTGATTGACAAAACCTCAGTCAGCTACGCTGTGACATGAAACGGAATCAGGAAAGGGAACTGCACAGTGGCCTTGATCTGCAGAGGTGAAGATTTGTCGGTCTGTTCGCCTGGACTTGAAAGTGCTGAGACACACTGGTCTATATTTATCCGGCGGGAGCTTGGACGTGGGGAGTGTGGCATCCAACTGTGGCTATACATACTGATTATTACCTGTTTCTCCCTCACCACTGGACTGTGAAATGAACAATCTGTCAATAACGTGTTTGCCAGTGCAAGCCAGGTGAAACTCACAATCAATACACAGTATGGCATCCTCTATCCAGTGCTCTTACCTGTAAGTAGATAGATAGATAGATAGATAGATAGATAGATAGATAGATGGATACTTTATTGATCCCCAAGGGGATCCCTAAGTGTTTTGTGATGACCTTACTTCATTTAGAGTAGGAATGTCTTACTTCATTTAGAGTAGTACTTTGCTTAGAGTAGGAATGTGTGTCGGCAACACTGAAATGAAGTGAAACAGATAGTTTGCACACTGCAGAACCATTGCTGTTTTAAACCCCATCACACATTAAATAGACTGAATAGTCAGATACTTTGACTGTGGTGTAGATTCCTTTATGGCAAGCATGGAACTACTGATTTGCTTGGAAGCTATTTAGCACATGGAGGCGTGTGGTGTTTTGTTTATGTTTACAAAAAAAAAATGAATTTCACAAACTACACTATAAGCTCAGGAACACTTTCAAAAGCATACCACATCAACTAAGCCAGAGTGAATGCAGACTATAAAAACATACAGACTCTTTTTTCCACAGTTTGTGACTTGTTAGAAGGAAAGCGATGGCAAGGGAGCAACAGACAGAGAAAAAAAACAAAACGATGCTTTTACACGGCTGAGATTATTCTATTCTTGGTTTGGTTTCTTTCATCCAAGAAGAATCTAATTTGTTCTCCGGTATGCTTCTCCCAAGAGATTGCTTTTCCTGGTGTGCACAGTCTGAGCAGACCGGGCTTTGTCATTAAATATTCCATCCTGAGAGCCACACACTGATGCAGAGCTCTGATTCTACCAAAGCATAGCCTAAAAGAGTTTTTTTAAAAAGGTCTCATATAAGACACTTACTGTGTTGCTCCGTCAAGGAGACAGGTTCCTAATTAACCCTCCCCTGAAGAGGGCCTTCCACCCCATTGAATAGACAGATCTAATGGTATTGAGAATTTTAAAATGCCGAGGAAGATTGCTCATTGGTGGAGCTGCCAGCTTGTTGTCATTATATGGGGTGGTGCTGGTGCTGTGGGAAAAAAAGGAAATGCTTTGACGTCTAGATGGGAAAAGACTGTTCTTACTTCAGATGGTGGCCGGGTGTTTATGAATACATTTGGTAATACAACTAGATGTAACGCAACGCGGTACAAAATATGACCACCACTCAGTCCTGCACATTCTCTCTGCAAAAATAAATCACGCTTGTCAATGGTCTCCATATCCTACTTCATCCCCTACTCTTGTGCATGCGTGCGTTTGCTTTTGTGTATATATGTGCTTCTCTGTGTGTAAGCTTTCATCACTTGTGAGTGTGTGTGTGTGTCTGCTAGCCTGCATGTGTGTGTTTTATATGTCTGTGTGTGCGCGTGTGTCTGCTAGCCTGCATGTGTTTGTGTGTTTTATATGTTTGTGTGTGTGTGTGTGTGTATGTTCGCTTGTGAGTGTGTGTGGGGGTAATGGGGTGTGTGTGTGTGTGTGCATGTGCCTGCATGTGAGTGTTTTTATGTGTGTGTGTGTGTGTGTGTGTGCACGTGTGTTTATGTCTGTGTGTGTGTGTGTGCTTGTGCATGGATGTGTGTACATGTTTTAGTTTATGTGTGTGTGCGCGTCCATGTGCTTGTGTGCGTGCCTGTGTGTGTGAGTGCGTGTGAGTCTGTGCGTGCGTACCTGTGTGTGTGTGCATGTGTGTGTGTGCATGCAAATGCCCTATGTCTACTGTGTGTGTATGTGTGTGCATGTGTCTTTACGTGTGTGTGTGTGTGTGTTTGTTTGTGTGTTTATTTGTGTGTATGTGCATGTATCTTCATGTGCGTGTGTTTGCGTGTGTTCATGAGTGTGTGTGTGCGTATGTGTAGTGTACAGTCACTAAATGTACACATATATTCATTTATTAGGGGTTTGCACGGCGTGTCATCAGATCTGGACGTTGCCATATTGGAGATACTCGCCTCATTAGAAAGCATTAGGCACTGAAGTAAATCCCTAACATCGTCAAGGAAAATGGTTAATTATTGCCGTGTTTTAGGTTGTACCAATAGGTCCGACTGAGAAAAACATCTGGTGTAGGTATCGACTTCCAAAAGTTATTAAAAAAAACAGGGAGAAAGGAGAATAATGCCAGAAGTTATCGGAGGAAGGGGGGCGCTTGTGGTTGAACTTGGTACTTCGTCTCCCTCACCCAACTCATATGGATCTGCGCTGCTAATAAACCGTAATTTCTCGAAATATCGCACCTTTTCTTGTGGTCCAAGTCCTGCCCTATATGCCTTTGTATCTTAAACGGATTTTGATTAGCTTTTCTGTTGTTTAGACACGGCTACAATCACGTAAGATATCCAAAGTGCATAATACTCCATTGTACTTCATTCACAGAGTACCGCCAATATGGCCGCGCGTGCTGGGTTACCATGGTTACCGGCCAGAATGTGACGTCCGTGCAAACCCCTAATTGTGTATGGTCCCCCATGAACGGAATTCCATGAAACTTGGCATGTATTCAGAGGGTGACATAAGGATCCTACATTTCAAATTCTGTGCAGTTTTGAACCGGATACCTGTGATTACAATGCATTGCTTTTGCTTTTTCATTTTTAACTAGGTGGCAATACATCAAATGAGCAGATATGGGATGTGTTGACATGACCCCTGGAGGCCAACATACAAAAACCAATTAGTCATCCTAGGCCCTACGGTTTTCGAGATATTCAAAGAAAACTGTGTCCGGACATCTACACTACAGGCCAGTTGATGTAAAGTCACTAAATGTACACATAAATTAATTTATTGTATGGCCCCCTGAACAGAATTCCACGAAACTTGGCATGCATTCAGAGGGTGTCATAATGATCCTACACCTCCAATTTCGTGCAGTTTTGACCATGTCAGGCAGAGATATCTGTGATTACAACACCTCATTTTTGCTTTTTCAGTTTTAACTTGGTGGCGCTATACATCAAATGAGTGGTTATTGTATGGGTTGACATGGCCCCTTAAGACCAACATACAAAAAATGTCCTCCTAGGTCTTACGGTTCTCAAAATATTCACAGAGAACTGTGTCCACCGTACCCTCCTTTCTGGGGGGCCAGTCCGGTGTGTGTGTGTGTGGGGGGGGGGGGTGGCGATGGATCAAAACGAAAAACAATGGTTCCGTGTCATCCTTGTGGGGCCGCATGCCCACCAAGTTTCATGTACCTTGGCCTTTCAGTGTCCCGGGAATCATTGACACAAAATCACTGAAGAAAAACAAAATCCAGAAGAAAAAAACTCTGACTAAACCTATATGACTACCGCTTCGCTGCACGGCGGTCATAATAATCCCAATGGTTTTTCAAATTAAGAATGTATAGGTTGAAGAGCCACACATTTTTCAGCAGCAGCTGTTTACTTCATAATCATGAACTGATATGTGCTGAACCATTGCTGATATAACATTGAATAGACTGAATAGTCAATTACTTGGAGCATTGCCAGATTGGTCTCACAGTGTGACTCACAAGGTCTCAAGAGTAAGCACAGCAGTGTTGTATAACCACAATTTGTAAGCAATTGTGAGCCTTGAAAGCCCATTCTGTCTATTCATTGAGTTGCTGTGCTATGTGATATTGTTAACCTCCACATATATTGGTTTGTACTGCTGTAACAGACGGAAACTTTACTTTTGACGCACTTGTTCAGGTGTTTCATGAATTACAATTTTCTTATTCTTGAGTATTCTTGTCTGCCACACAATCCCAAGGTTGATTAAAAGTACCCGATTCAGGATATCATAATCAGATCATTCAGGTAGTACATGGAGTAATAGTTATTTCAGTCATTTATCAGAATTTATACAACAGTTAGATCCAGTCGAACTATTTATGAATTTCTGATTGGAAGAGAGGCAATTTTGTAAATGTAGAATACGGGATAGGGTAGTGCAGTTGTCCGGGCGGGGGGGGGGGGGGATATCAATGTTGGCTGACAGCAGAACAAAGAAATCTTTTATCTTTGATCTCTTTGCCTGGCACTGAAGCACTTCACTTGTCATCTCTGTCAAAGTGGGCATCTGCTCTTTGGGATGATAAGACGCTATTAAAGCAGAGGCCTTAGCCTAATAATTTTAGCATGCATTGTTAAGTTAGTCTGGCTAACATCACAACGCTTCTTAAATCTCAATCGAGATTGAAAATGGATCTGGGGACCTCTCATTCACTTCCAATTTCCAAGGGGCATAACCAGTAGTGAAATTAAACCTAAATTGGTACATTGAACTTTAACCAAAGCTTTTTGGAACAACAGACAAATATCTTTCTTAAACAAAGATTTTAAATACAGGTCTCATGTCGGACCTGCAGAGCAAATTCAGATTTGGCAACAGCTTTGTCTGCGTTCACCCAGGCTATTGTTACATGGCCTTGTTTGACAATTAGGTTTGTTTTGTGTCCTCAATTTTATTATGCTTTATAATTCAGTGGTAGTTAGAAGCTTTGGTTTATCATTATCATGTCATGAGTCAGTTATTGCTTACAATATCTCACTGATCTGGTCTAGACCTCTTCCAGGGCTGACTGATGTTTGAGTTCTGTAGGAAAGATGCAGAATGTTATCTGTGGTTTCTTCTCCCTGTCTTTTGAAATAACATGGTCATTTTGTGAATAAAGACGTTTTCAAAAATGTTCAGAGAACTTAAGAGAACTAAGGATTTCTGGAATGAAGACGTGGTCATCTGCTTTAAGGTTTGTCCGGGACATGCAAACTGTGTGAATCAGGCATCTGGGTGCCGTTCATACATTCTAATTAAATCCATTACTTCTTACCCAGAGCCTCTTTCCCCATTCAGTGTTTGAGTTATGCAGAAGCAAAAATGTTCGTGACTAAAGTCTAAATCCACACATATGTAGTTATATCAGAAATGTGATATGTGGTTATCTAAAATACTGTATGCGTAATGCAGAATTCAAAGATTTTACTTTACGTAATATTTCAAAGCGGTTGTGCATTGTGTCAGTAGACCATGTGCAAATTGATCTGATGCCAAATAAATCAGTTTCATCATTATTCTGACTAAACATGCTGAGGTGCATTAAAAAAATCTGGTCTGGTACCCTCTCTTGCCCAGATCAATGTGTCGAAAGAGACAGGAAGGCTGTGATTGTTTACAGTTTTTCTCAATTGCTAAAACACAATTTCTGAAACCTTGCTCCGTTTTCTTAAAACATTAAACACAAAATCTCACCTTCAAGCACTATTTGTAAAACCTCTGACTCCTCTTGCAAAATCAAACTTTCGCCTCAAAACAGTTTTACCCGTGCTCAAAATGAAACTTTCACTTCAAAACAGATTTACCTGTGCTCAAAATGAAATTTTCACGTCAAAACAGATTTACCTGTGCTCAAAATACATCACATCATAAACAAAGTGATCAAAATGATATACACTATCAAGCAGTCAGTAAACAATACACCAAAAAATAGAAAACACATTATTCAAAACATATAGTTCTCAGGGAGATGTAAAATTTAAATTTTTTAGATTTAAAATGTACTTCTGCCTGAGAACTATAGCCTACGAAACGAAAACATCAAGTAGAAATTAAGTTTGCTTTGCTCTTTGCATTTTTTTTTGTTCTTCCTCCTTGTTAGTAAGAGGCTAAGGCCAGATTTTTACCTGAGTCGTTCAGTTTTTGCAGAAAGCATGAAACTTGGTGCAGGTAACTATACTAAGGCTATACCCCCATAGCTGTCAACCCTCCCGTTTTTTCCGGGTTTCTCCGTATTTTAACTTTTTTATTTTCCCGTAAATATCCCGTATTTTAACAATCTCATAACATTAGCTCTACCATCGGACTTTTCAGTCTCTGTACTGTAGTCCTGTTGCTACCCCTTGCCCTTCCAGCGATGTTTTCAAAGCATCAAAGCATCGTTTTGCTTGCTTGAAGGCGACAGTGACAGGGCTTAAAATTCATTTTTCAAAATGGGGGGGAATTCCCCCCTTAGGTTATTCATGTAGGGGGGATTTACACAATTTAGGGGGGGGGGGGGGGGGGATTGCAATTTCGATACTTCTTCGATACTTTAAAAAAAAAAAAGTGTTTGATTTTGGGGCCCCCACCACCCTGACGTCATCAGTAATATATACTGTAGTGGGATAATTCACAACAGTGGACATCCTAGATTCTGCTTGACTCCACACACACACAAACACACTGAAAATTATTGCTTATGTGATATGTTTCTATTTCATATATTTTTAAATTCATATAGAGTGTATTTAGTTAATAATGTATTTTTTAATGTATAGCATTTTAAGTGCACATTGTTGATGAGTAGGTGTAATTGAGTGCCTGTCACTTTAAATAAAATACGTGAGAGTAATTAGCCTCCCTTCAGCCTTTTAGGCTAGTCGCTAGTGAATAAAAGTTGTGCATAGTGCATAAGGATATGTGGATGCAATTCATTATGTTTTATATGTCATTAGATAAAATTAATGTTCAAAAAACTAACAAGTTAAAGACAATCTTTCTGGGATCAAGTGTTGACGTGACCTGAGCTAGCAGGATAGTTACCAAGGAGCTCTTTCCAGATGTAAAAGTTTGCCATGCTGTGTAGCCTATTTGCGTAAGCGCAAAGTGGTTCTCTCTCTCTCCGTGTGTGTGTGTGTGTGTGTCTGCGTCTGCATGAGGCTATGTTCAATTCAACTCGGTAGTTGATCCGTCTGGTCAATAGGACCGCATTCACGCCACTTCATGATTATATTAACGTCAGGCCGTAAGTGTATGCGGGAATTTCTCGCATTATGATGGCTAGAGTTGCGGGACTTGAACAAATTATGCGCAATACCCGCAATCCCGCAGTGAAATTTAAGCCCTTAGTGAGACTATGTAAGATGACAGCGTGGTTGTCGTGAGAGCACGATTCAGTGGCACCTGCATATTGTACGGCCGCATGCACTGTATATTCCCAGATAGCAAAATTTCACCGGCCCACCTCTGGCCCACTACCTTGCCTCAGGGTTTTGTGAGTGTTGGCCCAGTTCTGGCTGGGCCTCCGGCCCAACAATGGCCCAGTTACTGATAACTGACACAAAGAATTTCCTCTGGCCCAGATGTGGCCCACACACTGCAAAATGACTCTCATTGTTTCTGTTGGCCCAGGTCTGGCCCACACACTGTAAAATGACTCTTATTGGAACTGTTGGCCCAGGTGTGGCCCACACACTGTGAAATGACTCTTATTGTTTCTGTTGGCCCAGGTGTGGCCCACACACTGTGAAATGACTGTCATGCATTCTGTCGGCCCAGGTCTGGCCCACACACTATATAACTGAGTGTTGGCTGAGTGTCGGCTGGGCCTGTACTGGCCCACACACTATAAAACTGATCTGACTGAGTGTTGGCTGAGTGTCGGCTGGGCCTCTGGGCCTGTACTGGCCCACGCACTATAAAACTGATCTGACTGAGTGTTGGCTGAATGTCGGCTGGGTCCCCGGGCCACATGTGGCCCATTAACTACCAAAAGTACTTGAAAATAAACACAAATCCAGAACTAGTAATTAAAAGCACAAGCTACTTTTATTACCAAGTTTGACAAACACAACCTTGCAAATAAAACAAACATTTAAAAATTATACAAGCTTTTACATACACTTTAGAAATTAAACAAGGTAAAATATACAATCTACTTTTATCTACAACAATCGACATCTTTCATATACAAAAACACAAACCATTAAACATTTTAAAACTGTATAATGATTCAAAGAAATAAATTATTCTAAATTAACATTAAACATTTACAGAAATATTCTATCTCTCCCTCACTCACTCACTCTAAAAGAGTAATTCCATTGTCAGTAGTTGTGGGTTGTGAGTTAAGTGTTGGTGCTTTAAATTCTGTATTTTTGTACCATGTACCATGACCTACCCAGCTACATACATGCAAACATACTCACTCTCAAAGTATTTTTCAATAGCAGCAACCTTTGCCACCTGCCTTCTCTTTCTGTTGCCGCTTCATTGTTGCCTCCACCAGTTTCAGCAGTACTACGAGCCGGGGGTGTCTCCAAACTGAATTTAGGTATAAAAGAATATTATAAGATCATTATGAGGTCTAAAGCAAGATTTCAACATGTCATCTGTCAGAGAAGTTCTGTTTGTCCACTCAAATATACTTACAGATAGCCACCTCAGCTCTCTGTGGGGGTTGATCAAAGAGTTCTTTCCATCCATCCTTCAATTTGAGATGCATGGACAGCATGTCATTTCAAAAGAAAAGAAAAAAATCATTAAACAATTTATCCTTTACTGTCTGACAAAATATTACTAAAGCCCAGTCTTGCCATTCTGCAGCTGTCTTGGTAACACCTCCCTGGTAGTTATTTTGGGCAACATTGACATTGTGTGATTGTTAAATGCTGATATATTACCAATGACAATCACCAAGAGCAAGACATATTTGTCAACACATACAGACCTGAAGCACAAAGGCTTATGGGTGCTCCAGTTGGTTGGCCATGTTTTCAACAGCGCATGTTTCCTGCCCACTCCTGTTCTTTGCTGACATAATGGATGGGGCAAACCAAAAGCATCTAAAAATGACACATCACAAAACACAGGCCTAGATGAAAGCTGATTCCTATGATTTGGCTCATCTAAACAAAAACGTATTACTTATTCTATTAAATCAATGTACAACTTACCAAGAGCTCTTCAGGTCTCCTGTTTTTCCAACACAAGAAATGGTTCACACATGTATACACGGGTAGCCTTCTTCATCCAAAGGAGTGCAGGCAGGTCTCTGGTCAGTGTGGCCTGGATTCTGAGGTGTACATTTAAAAAAAGTCACAGTAACGTTAGGTTAATGGAAGTATATGTGTTCAAAATGATTATATGATCATAAACAACCCCTCAGTACAAAATACAGAACGACCTTAAAATACAGATTTTGATGAGCTTTACATGACCAGGACAGGACCCACCCTGCTACCATCTCTCTCTCTCTCTCACACACACACACTTACACACACAGACACTCTCTTAAGGCATACAGTCTCAGTCCTGCCTGCCTAAGTTGGATAGATAACGATGAAATGCCCAATTACCAATCGCTATTCTAAGTCATGCAATACTGGTTAACTGTTAAGCTATTTCTAAAATGATTAGATCACACTTTTCTTTGAAAACCACATAATTATGCTATAAGTATAGCTAACGTTACAGCACTGAACGTTTTTGACCACCAACACTGACGTTAACGGTAGCAGCTAATTAGGCCAACAAAGTAGGCTAAGAAATCATAACGTATGTTACCGCTAGCTTCGTCATCGTCAAGGGGGTTAGATTGAAACACCCATTCTTGCTACTTGTTAAACTTTGTCTGCAATAATAAGCCTACGTACATTCATAATGATTTACATGCAATAACAGGTAAAGGTAAAGTTGCATGTTACTTACCACAGGCAGTGTCCAAAACGAGACAGTTTAGCGCCGTGTCTGCTGGTTTCAAAATGAACAGTTGCTCGCTCGTGGCTCTTCCACATGTAATGGGCCGACAGTCACTTTACAGAATTGGGCCATGTACGTTTAGCGTCCGGCTGTCGCTAAATTTGTCATTTTTGCCGCCAACAGCCGCGATACTGATCATTGTTCGTTCCTGAAGTATCGGGCCACACACTGTATGAAATCCGTCTGCCGAGATAGATTCGAAAACTGGCAGTAGCCCATCAAACCCCAATCGGGCCAAATAAGACACTCAGTAATCAGCCCAACTACTGCGTGTCAGTGTCGGCCCATTCAAGGGGACAGTGCCTCAGCCGACCTGAAACTCCGCCGACAGTGGCAGCACTCAGCCAGGATCGGGCCGACTGTGTTTACTGTGCTTCAGCCGACTCGGACCTCAGCCGACACTGCCAGCACTCAGCCAGAATCGGGCCGACTATGCTTGCTATCTGGGTTACGAGTAGAGAAAGAATTCCCCCAGTTGGTATATTCAAGTTGGCCTACCATAACTTACAAACTCTGCACTGTAGCCCATAAACTGCATGACAGGCTATTTATATTTTTCTCTAAAATAACCAAATGCATTTGTTCAACTTTATGAAGAATTACGCACTAGGCTACTTGGAACACACACATTTTGTTTTCCCAGGAGAGAGAATGACAGTGCACAGGGGGATCGATTACAGAACTTTAGCCTTGTTAGGGCTGTATAAAGTTGATCAAATTAATATAGGCTGTTGTTAGGCATAAATAAAATGGACTACTTTGTTGTATTGTTTAGCTGACCAATGCACAAGCTTGCAATTGCGAAACGGACTAATACTACAAAATGGCAGACATGTTGGATTTTAAGGAAGTAGCCATACATTCTGACACTGAGTCAAAAACTGGGGTGCGTTTAGGCTATATGTGAAGTTTCGAATGTGTGACTAAACCCTGCACTTGCCTGGGCTCAATCCTTCTAATTTGCCCCCTAGAAGCTGGCATGCTAGCAAGGAGGCTGCTAGCGTCTGTCAAGTCTCTTAAAGAAACATATGCTGCCTTTTGGGAAATTAGCTATTTTGTCTTCTATCCTAGAGTTAGATAAATTAGTACACACACCCAATCATAGTTAGATAAATTAGTACATAACCCAGTCCAACACATCCTACTGTTAGCCTAATTCAAATTGAGGTGGGTGGGGCCAATTAGCATATGCTAAAGTTTCTTTTAAGGCTTATAGTGATTGTTTAAAAAAAGGTCAATTTTGTTTTATTGTAGTTTAACATTTTGCATCCCATAAAATGATTATGCCTGTCAATGAAGCTAATTTAAATGTAATACCTTATGAGTTTAGCTCCCTCCTGACACATTAGGGATCATGCTAGTCAGTGAATCAGCACTTTTAGGACACTTGCTAGTGCGTTCAGCGCCCAGTCCTTGCGTGTGCTTTGTGGCGGAAACACCAAAAGCTTAAGACAGGTAAAGTTGAGTACCGTCCGCATAGCAGTGATAATCAAATTCATGGGAGCGAATGGTCTCACCCAAGGAAGTGCGTAAATAGAGAAAAGTAGGGGCCCTAATACTAATCCCTGAGGCACACCTGTGGTGAGGTCATGTGCCCTTTAAGGTAGGATTTAAACCAGTCAAGTGCTTTCCTAGACATCCCAGTTCAGATAGTGTAGAAAGGAGAATGTCATGGTTAACAGTATTGAAGGCTGCAGATAAGTCTAGTAGAATGAATACTAATGACTTAGCAACTTAAATGAGGACTTAGCTACTCTCAATGCTTCGGTCACAGACAGAAAAGCAGTTTCAGTAGAATGACTCTTGAAAACAGACTGCATAGGGTCTAGCAGGTTGTTCTTATATAGTAAGTCCAAGACTTGCTTGAAGACCACTTTATCCAAAAACTTTGACAAGAAAGGAAGAAGGGAGATAGGTCTGTAAAAACAGGAATGGTTTTAGAGGTGTTTCCACCTTTATCTTCCTTGACTGATTTTTCACTAGTTTCACATTTGGCTAGTGTCAGTGTCACTACTGGTAGCATAAGCAGTACCTGGAGGTTACAAACGTTGCACAGGTAGTCCAACTCCTCCAGAATGGCACACCAATATGTTCCATTGCCAGAGGAATTGCTGTGTCTCCCAGCGCAGTCTCAGGAGCATGTAGGAGATTCCAGGAGACAGCTGCTCTAGGAGAGCTGGACAGGATGTTAGAGGATCCTTAACCCAGCAGCAGGACCAGTATCTGCTTCTTTGTGCAACAACAAACAGTAGGAGCCCTACAAAATTACCTCCTCCAGGCCGCTGGTGTGAATGTCTCTGACCACACTGTCAGACTTCATGAAGATGGCCTGAGGGCACGATGGTCTCTGGAAGGACCTATGCTCACTGCCCAGCACCGTGAAGCTCAATTGCCATTTGCCATAGAATACAAAATTGGCAGGTTCACCATTGACGCCCTGTGCTTCTCACAAATGAGACCAGGTTCACCCTGAGCACATGTGACATCTAAAGATGTCTTGGAGAATGTAATGCTGCCTGCAACATCATTCAGCATGACTGGTTTGGGGAGAGATATCCTTGGAAGGACGCACACACCTCTACGGGCAAGACAACTGCACCCTCACTGCTCTTAGGCATCAGGATGAAAACTTCAGACCCATTGTCTGACCCTGTATTGGTTCAGTGGGCCCTGGGTTCCTCTTGGTGCACAACAATGACTGGACACATGTAGCGAGAATGTGCAGGCAGTTCCTGGAGGATGAAGGCATTGATACCATTGACTGTGCCCCCACACTCCTCTGACTTAAATCCGATTGAACACCTCTGGGACATTATATTTTGGTCCATCCAACACCGCCAGGTTGCACCACCGACTGTCAAGGAGCTCAGTGATGGCCATGTCCACATCTGGGAGCAGATCATTTCATTTCATTAGGAGCATGCCCCGATGCCATCAAGCATGTCGGGCCATACGAACTACTGAGTAATCATGAGTTGCTGTGCTGAAATTCAAGGAAAATGGATTAGCTTGCCGCGTCATTTTTTCCACTTAGATTTTCAGGGGTCTTTGAATTCAGTCCTCTGTGGATTGATCATTTTCATTCCCAAATAACGAAGTGGCATCCTTTTGTTCCTAACATATTACCCAGTCCATATCAGTTTGAATCCTACCTCACAGGATGCTCGTTTAACGCATCATGGCTTGGACAGGTGCGGACAGCTGTCCAAGCCATCCTACCACAGGGGTCCCCCAGGGGTCAGTACTGGGCCCCCTTCTCTTTGCTATCCACGCCACTTCTTTGGGACAGATTATCCATTCGCACAGCTTCTCATACCACTGCTATGCAGATGACACTCAGCTTTATCTGTTCTTTCCACCTGATGACCCCTTGGTCTCGGAACAGACCTCGGATTGCCTCTCAGACATATCTATATGGATGAAGGCACACCACCTCCAGCTAAACCTCTCAAAAACCAAACTGCTGATCCTCCCAGCTAAACCTATGCTCCCACCTACTCAAATGCCCTCATACAGGCATATATGCTACCCCCCGACTGTTGCGCTCTTCAGACAAACATCGTCTAGCTCTGCCACCGGTACGCTCAGGTCAATCCAAACTTTTTTCATCTGTTGTTCCTCGTTGGTAGAACGCGCTACCAGTTCCAACAAGAGCAGGGACATCCCTCTCCATCTTCAAAAAACTCCTGAAGACCCTGCTCTTCAGAGAATATCTCCTCTCGTAGCACTACTTACAACTAGCTAATTCTAGCACTTACCACCTGACTTCACTGTATAAAAACAGCACTCACTGATGCACTTTTCCCTATTGTACTGTACCTTTTTGAATTGTTTTAAATTGTTCTAGAATTTTTGAGAGAATTGTTTTAAAAGCGTTAAACTGTTTACCAGGTTGTAAGTCGCTTTGGCTAAAAATGCATCAGCCAAATGTAATGTAATGTAGATATCCAGCATGATGTTTTTTCCCCATTGAGATCTGATGTGTTTTAATTTTTTAAAGTGTATAATTTTTTTGAGCAGTGTATAGTAAGAGTTAAGGTTTGCTCAGAAAGAGAAGGTAGAATAAGAATTTATTGATGATGTAGGTAGCTACTTCAATTAACCAAGATATAGAATAATTGGCTTATTTTCTTACACATAGTGGCCATATTGGAATCTTACCAGATTATACTTGATGCCTCGTATATTATTGAGGTTGTCATGTGATAAAATGACTGTTCAAACTTTGAAATTGTTTTTGAAGATTTCTATCATGAATAACATTAGAGATGGTCTATATTTTCACATTTGGATTTCGCCATATTGGATTTCAAAATGGCCAACATCAAGTTTGTTTGGAAATCATGTCAATAGCTTCCTTGACCCTAAAAATTGAGTGTTAGAGCTTAAAATACTTTTTTTTATCTTGTTCAATTTTGAAGTTATATCAACCATTCTAGAATGGTAGCCATATTTGAATTCAAGATGTCAGCCACTAGGGGCCACTATGTGTTGGGGTCCATTTCAATTTTTGATCACTAGGGGTAGTAGTATAACTGTGCCAAGTTTCATGCATTCTGCAAAAACTGAACGATTCCGGTGCTTAGCACTGTACTATGTACCCCTATTTTTACAGTAGCCTGCATCTCACAAACTTGTCCTTTGGTTCTTTTTCTTTGTTGATATGAACTTGCAACCAGTCAAAATCTATTGAGCAGTCAGTACTGTAAACAAATGGAAAGCACAATGTTCAGGGGCAATATGATTTGTTTACAGTATTGTACAGTATACAGCCTACAGTGCAGTTCTACAGTGTCCAATAAAAATCCTCTTTCTTGCCATCCTCCCCTTCCTCCTCACATATGCACTCATCCTCTCACATAGTTTCTTCTATCCATTCTCATTCCCACCTTCAACAACCTGTTTCCTCTCTGAACTGGCTTATATTGGTTTTGTCACATCATTTGAAACAAGAGAAAACAATTTTGAGTGGTTGTGTTTAATTAATGACATACATGTATGACATACCAGTAGGATGCATGTGCATTAGAGTGCAGAATGTGTTTTGAGAATGAGAATGTGTTCAAAGTTTTACTAAAAATTGTTAGCCTGGGTGCCAGCCGAACTTAGTCCCGCCCACAACATTTGAGGTCGGGAAGTTCGGTCTGGCATTGCTCCATTGTGGAGCAACTATGCTCGCCCTAGATCTGGCGAACCAATCAAATCAGCCTTTACGATGATGGACAGGTGAGCAACAGCGCCTAGTCTATCACGTCATCTGAGCACGCTTAGATTAGGCCTATGTTTGCAACAAAAATGCTGTGGCTAGAAGGAGACATGGCTTTTAAGACCCCATATGGAAAATGCATATTATTTAATGAGGTTCTATCACTGAAAACGAATATTTCTGAAAACTTTGGCCAAAGTTGAGATGTGGGAAAACTCATGGTTTCACTTTCATCAAGGGAAAACAGCATTGTGACATATGTTGTTCCCTTGTTCGTTTGAAATCTCTGATTGACCACCTGTTCGAGGGATTTGCGAGATCCTTTCCCAGCTGTTTATAATATGTTTGTAGCATATCAGTGTTCAACAGAATTATTTTTAAAAAGGGGATAGGCTATCAGTTTTTTCCTAATAGCTTACCCTACTACGTATTTCGCTAATGAGTGTTGTAGGAGATATTGACGGCACAATAACTTTTACAAAAGACCAGAAAACAATGTTAAAGGGATACCAGGCAAGCCTGATGCTTTTTCTCTACGAAGCTCCCCCTACCGTCTGTACGTGTCCATACATGTGCGAGCCCTCGCTCGGTCTGAAGCTCTTTTCCTTTTCTTTGCATCTTCCGTCAAGGGTTTTCGCATGCTTTTACGCCGGCTCTGCCATTATACACACGTTTGCAACAATCGCTAGCGTTCGTTAACCTGCCTCTTTGATTGGGATGCAGGATGTAAACTGATCCTGCTTCTCGTGATGTCTGAGACTTTGTGAGACTGAAGGTCGGCGGGTAGGATACACCGAACTTGCAAGTGGGATATTCTTCCTACAGGCAGTAGGGGCGGGCGAGAGAGTCTTCATTCGCCCTGTAATGAGTCATTTAACCATATACTGACTTATGAAGATGATTAATTAATTCCTTTAAGGCATTTGTGGAGAAGAAGGATGGTTTGTGTGTTCTTCCTACACCTCACGGTAAGCTATTTCATTGCTCTGATTGGTTAGGTCTATCCAATTGAGTGCAGAAATAGTTATTTTCTTAAGTCAGGCTTGTATCTCTGGCTCATTGCTGACAGTAACACATCTACTTCAGACATTGATGCAGAAATGGCTGGCTGGCAAAGGCTTTCATGCAAGGGCAGAAAAGGGCATTAAAGCATAGCACACAAAGAGAAAACTCAGGTGGGAAAACTTGGAACACAGTTCATGACCCCAAGATTGCTACAGCCATGCAGGCAGTCACACACGAAGGACTAGGTGGCAACTCACACTACGGCATGTTAGAGCTTTTGTGGGCACCGCAAGTGCCCTGGAGAGATGGAGGAGATCAGGCTGGGTGCCATCAGGATCACCCTCCACCTCTGGCTCAGGAGATATCAGGGTGCGTCGTTCCCGTCCAAACTGTAGGGCTATGGGAGGTGCACTCAGTAGTCAATCACTATCTGACAAAAGATCCATTTGTTGGATTTTCTGCTCTTTGGCTGACTACTTGGTGAGGGGCAGAGGCAGATAGGGCATGCATCTTCCGTGTCTGTATTTCTTGCTGAACCAGGCTGTAGGCTATATTTATGCTGTCACTATGAAGAGACGCAACAACCATTAAACATCTCCCCCATCTGGTGAGCTGATATTTTCACAAAAAAAATGGATACATGTGTATGGGGGTCTGTGAATGTTGCAGTTGTTAAGCCTACAGCACATTAACAGTTAACAATACAAAGTGCACGAGAAACATGAACATATAGAAATGCCATAGGCCTATGTCATAGAAATTATGACAGTAGCCTATGCCTATTTAAACTTTAACACGACCAAGATGTCTAAGTTGGCTAGGCTATGTAGCCTAAATTATCATTTCTTAGTGGGGGACAATATAGCCATACTGTGCCATACTGTAATTTAATTTAGTCTGATTCAGTATAGTAGTCAATAGCCTTATGATCTAGATTTCTCTGCCAGTGGCAGTCAAACAGGGCCCTGTGCTCCTCCAGAGAATGTCTAATAAGTAGACGGGCTCTGGCTCCTCCTTCATCTTATTTTCCGTCCCATAATGCCCCCACTCCATTTTATTCCCGACATACACAGCGGTTTGAGCTGAGCAAGATGGCGGACAAAGCAGGTATGCTTGCATATAACCTTAGGAGTCTTGGTTTTAATGTTGTATCTATTTTTTAATGAAAACCCAAACTATACAAGACATGTGCGTATTTATAACCATTGCCAATTGCTGTCGCGTAGCTTTATTCTCGCTGTCAGAGCTTCAGTGTGAACATTTTACTCTTACGAGTCACGTCAAGGACTTTCTGTCATCCAAACTGGCTAAGACAAATGTGTGCTAACTTGACGATTATAGCTACGATGCTGACTTACCATGAAACCACTTCCAAGGAAAATATGTTGGCTAAGTGACCAGCTCTATCCGAATTAATACCTATTATGTAGTCGTAAAACTGTTTTGGATATCTGTGTCGCCCTATTTTCAAATGAAACGTTAGTCTAAAATTCAGCTAACGATAGTGTTAGCTAACTCGCCACTCGCTAGTGCTGGCTAATGTAGACCTAGACCTCTGCAACCTGTGTCTGCAGCGGGCAGCTGCACACCAGTTTGTGCCTTCTGTATTACCAAACTAGAATAACGTATCTCTCTCGTCGTAGTTCTTTAGTGTTGACTTCTAATAGCTTTTATGTCAGTTGTAGCAGCCCAATAGTCTTTGACAAAAATGTATGTTAATATGTCTATGAATTACGTAACGTTAATTCGTACATAAGTCAAGTTTCTGAAAGCGACTGTAGGTAACTTAAGAACACAAGGAAAGCCTTTTTAAAGCTAACGTCACATAATGCCAATAACATATCGACATCAATTGAACGTGATAAACGTACTGACATACGAGTAGTTTTATGAATTAGTATTCATTCTTTGCACGAGAAGCAACACTGAAACAAGCCTCGCATCTCTGCACATCGCTGAGGTAAATACATGTTTTTCTATTTATTACAGTGGCCCTGGCTGAAAAGAGGCTTATGGACGTCAAGCTTGGAGAGTTTTTCTCCTGGCTTGGCACCAGGGACTTCACTCCCAATGGACTACTTGGTTCAGTTCGCAAAGGTAGGTTATGTTTGCCTGACGGCCAACTCAAAGTGCCATATTGAAATATTACTGTGTTAATTCAAGTCATTGTGCCACAGGTCAGGAAAGATACTACAATAAATACATCAATGTGAAGAAGGGTGGCATTGGTGGCGTTGCCATGCTACTGACTGGATATGTTGTGCTGAGCTATGTTTGGGAATATGATCACCTCAGTAAGTAGCATGTTTCATTAAAAAGCAGAATCCACATCTCGCTCACCTCAAAACTGTTTCTAAATCTCTGTCCAAACATTTGCTTTATCTGTAGAGCATGACCGTTGGAGGAAGTACCACTGAACCGCCCACATCAGGGTCCACAAGGCTCTGAAGTGGCCATATCCGCAGCAGTGTATCCATGCAACCCCTTTCAGCTTTTCGTTGTCTGTACAAAATGATAGTTGTGACCAACAATAAAACTTAAAATTATTTGAATACAATGTTGTCTGTTTGGAGATTATCAATGAATCCGTCTTTGGGAAAGATGGAACTAACCATAACTTTGGCATGCAATAATTACGTGAAGTTGGGTGTAGTAAAACAGATCATGTTTTTATTACAAATGCTGGCAATTTCATTTACAACAAGAAGTTTCCATGTAGCCATTTCTGGTTTCAGCCACGCTGAAGCAGCCTTGATCTTGCATTCATGGACAACTAAAACTGCAAGTTCATGTATTGGAGGGAGGAAAAGAAAGGAAAACAAATGTACAATGAATCACACCATTATGATTAGACTAGATTCAACTGAAGGATTGTGATCTGGCTGGTCAAGATTCCAAGTCCAGTTTGTCCAAATAGTCTACACCTTAATCATATGAACTTGTTTTGTTCCTTTTCAGTACAGTTTCACACGTAGAGAATGCCTAGCTTCTTCCCGATCTTACAACAACTTAATGGTGACCATACTAATTTGCTTTCCAATTCTTTTAGTAAGGCAAAAAGGTAAAGGTTTATTTGAGCTCCAAATTGCCACAGCCCTTTCACACTACATTTCATGTTTCCAACCCAGGAAATGAAAGGTTAGTACCACCAGTTCCATGGGTAGGAAAAGATGTGCTGTACAATATACACTTGTTCCTTGAACAAGGTGAAGTCTAAACACCTTAAGATTTTAGGCAGTTGAAAAGCCTTATCAGAGTCTTGTTTTAAGAGGCTGAATGTATCATGACTGGCACACTGAAGGCCCTGAGATTCCAACTCTAATTGAGATGAAAGGTCCCCATAGAAAGCTACTGTCCACTGAGGAAAGCCAGATGTCCTTTTGTACACTTGTTGGCATAGTGACCCTTCTCGCCACACTGCAAAAAAAAAGGGGGGAGGTGTTAAGAAAGAGGTAAAACATGTTGTGCATACCCAACAGTAATTAAATACTTAAAAAGTGTAAACATTCAAACCTTGTAACAGGTGACTTGATCTAATGGCCGAGGACCTCTGTTTCCCCCCATATTGTTTTGAGAATTCATTGGTCCTATATTGTGCGGCATCCTTTGTTGGTGGTTAGAATTTATATTGGTCAGCTGAATCAGTGACAGTGACGACCTGTTTGTGGACTGCATGGTCTGTTAAGAGTGAAGCATAAATGATAAGTTAAATGTAATTTACCATGTTACACCATCACAGGCAACAGAAAACACAATTTCCTGTCATCACCACATAAGCTCTTACATATTTTTAGGTATATTTTGGAAGTTTACAAACAAGACCACTGTTGCATACCTTCTGTTGAGTATGAGCCTGCAGAGGCAGAGGAGGTTGTTCAGTAGCACCCATCGGCAACTCAAAACGTGGGCTGAGAAGTTAAAATGTCTACAGTTTAGTACGACACATCAGTTTCCCTGTATCCTAATGCAATTTAAAAATCAGCGAAATTAAGACTCACTGCATGAACTTGCAGGACCTCCCCTCCGGACAGAAGCCAACAAGGTAGTTGACACAAATGACTCTTCGTGTATGTCTGTGTCTACAATCCGGACCTAAACATACAAGCACAAAATATTAACAGAGTTATTGTCAGGATCTTAATTTCATATCCTATCCTAGTAAACAATCTGAACAACATCAAGCTTACCATGTTTACAGAATCCTCGGTCATACCACGGACAGTCTTTAATCTTTGATTCAGGGTCAATATGTAAAAAGGGACATTCTTTGTTGCTGCATTCTCCTGTTTATAGAAAATGCCATGTTTAATAGTCATTAAGACAGAGACAATGACAGAGACAGTGGACAATAAGCCACAATGAACTTGAATGAGGAGATACCGATACTGACCGAATTTGGAATAAAAATAGCACTCAGGCATCTTGGTCATGTCATACTCATGAAGGAACTCGCACTGGTCCCCCTTTTTGCATAACCCTCGAAGCCAGTGTTTGCAAACAACTGTTTTTTCTCCACTAATGTGCCGGAAGGGACACATGCCACCTGTCCAAAACACCACAATAACCATTTTACCTTCGACACCGTTATTTAGATGTTTAAAGAACAAGCCTGCTTTTTCTACTGTAGACAACTTACCCTTCATGCAAGATGCCCTCATGAAGAATTCACATACAGCAGCACCAGATTCTGCATAAGTAACCAAAATGCATTGTTATTGACAGCGTATATAAATAGCCCCGTAAACATAATATCAATGCCCATAACTGTCCAAGACACGGACGGTGTGTAATTTTGCAGAGTAATTCACCGTTGAAAATATCAATCGTTCACACATTAATTCACAATAAGCCTGCACATGTTTTAAATACACGTACAAATACAAATACAGTGGTTGTTCGGTGTAAAATCGGTGTACTTGTATGATTGTACACTGCACAATCGCAAAAAAGTTCTTGCATCTTTGTTATGGCGAGCCTAGGAGGCGTTATCTGCTGCTAGGCTAACCCCGCTAATGATAGCTAGCGTTAGATACTAGGTAACGTTAACTCCTGCCGAATAGGGATGAAGTTTCATACTTACTGTCCATTCCAGGAAAAGGCAACGGTTGGGCACCCAGCTGTTGCTCAACAGCAATCTCCAGATCAAATTTAAGGTGGTCAACAGTCGCTATTAGATCCTGCATTTTGCCTGTTTTCGTTTGCTAGCTTGCCTCACTATCCTGCTAGCTTGTGATGGTGTTATTTACTTTGTTGTACTATTTAGCTAAGCAATTATGACATTAAATCTCAGAAACAACTCGTTTTTCAATGTTAATTAGGATCAATTTGTTTACAATTTTTTAATATAGCTCAATATAATATAATAAGAAGTACACTGCAACAACACCTGTCCCAACAACCGATCTTCCACAAGCTTCGCTAGTGTTGGGGTGAACTCTGAACTCTGAACTCACGTTTCAAAGACAACTTAATCGAACTCTGAGTTGTCGATTTCAATAATTAGATCTAATCAGTGATGGTTCGTCTGTAGACAATCTTTGCAGTCTATCATTGTAATGAGATTTTATTTGATCTATTGATGAAAAATGTTTACACTTGAATTTATATGTTTGTTTGTAAATGTATACATCGTTTGTGTGTGGGGATCGCAAGGCATCTAGCCTGGAAACATTTTTCTTTCATTTCTCAAAAACGTCAAAACCATGCAGTAGCCTAGACGACACCCAAATCTAAATCATTTTATTTATCATATTTATTTTTAAACACAAGAGAATATGAACATGACAACATGCAAATTACCCAATATGAAGTAACTTTATGAGAAGGGACTAGGCTATGTTGTGAATTGAAATTTGTCAAGATGCCATTATTAGACAATGAAGAGCATGAGCATCAAAGTGTGGCAAGGATTGTAGGCTACACTCAAAGATCCTTGAGGTATTTCACATGTGAAAGGTTTTAGCCTAGGCCAGGCCTGAAACAGACAAAAATAGTCAATTTACAACAGCCTCAGACAGGCAGACAGAACAGAAATTCTAGGCTATTTAGTGAATTAGCCTATTATAGTTATTCACTGTCGATGTCATTTGAATTACCTGGGCCCTGTCCTGAAATAAACATGTAGGCCTACATTACTCAGACACACCACTGAATGCCTACAACCTCACATTCTTATGCTGCACTGCTGTGTAACATGACTTATGCAGAACTGTATAATTTGAACTGAAGCATGCCTCCCTCATGTCAGATTAATAATAGGCCTAGATACTGTTGTAGCCTTATGGCTGTAGAACTGTTAGGCAGGAGTAAGGTTGGTGTAAAATCAATTTAAAAAGCTTGCAGAATCCTTGAAAACACCATCAGAAGTGCAGATGGCACTGAACCTTGCTGGTGTCATGGTAATAGGCAATAGTGGGAATGACAGTATTTACATGTCCATAAAACATGCTTAAAATTATTTGAAGATAATACCAAAACTATTTTCCTAAAGCCACCCCTTAAAAAGTTAACAAATTGTTGCATTCTTTGTCTCATGAAAGAAAGTGTAGGCCAAGAGTAGTCTGCACAGAACGTCCTATTTTGAGGTGTAGCCCTAGAGTGTAGGAAAACTAGATGTACCGCAGAGCTGTACAAAATATGACCGTCGCCCAGTCCAGCACATTTTTTCCACAAAAATAAATCACGCTGAAAGGCCTATATGATTCTAACTGTCTCACTAAATTGCATTATCCACACTCAATTCTCACTGGTATCTGCTAGACAACAAGTACCAAAAGATGATTAGTTCATAGATTTCACATGTAAAATTCATTTTATACAACCCCACCCCCATCTTGCCTGTTCATAATTCTGAGAAATTCTTGAATTGTGTGCATGTGTGCGTGTACACGTTTATGTTTATGTGTGTGTGTGTGTGTGTGCGTGCTTGTGTGTTTGCCTGCGTATGTGTGTTTGTGCATGTGCATGCATGCGTACATATGTCTACTGTGTGAGTATGTGTCAAACGTATGATTACTGTGAATGTATGTGTGTGTGTGTGTATCTGTTTATGTACATGTGTGCACATGGAATGGGTTAACATGACCCCTGGAGGCAAACATACGGAAAAAATTGGTCATCCTAGGCCCTACGGTTATCAAGATATTCACAGAAAACTGTGTCTGCCCTACCCTCCTTCCGGGGGGTCCAGTACAGCAGGGGGCTACAGATCAAAACGAAAAACGATGGTTCCATGCTATCCATGTGGGGTTACATGCCCACCAAGTTTTGTGTACCCCCGGTCTTTCAGTGTCCCGGGAATCCTTGTTGGTGTACGGTCACTAAATGTACGCATAAATTATTTTATTGTAAGGCCCCCCATGAACGAAAGTTCACAAAACTTGCCATGCATTCGGAGGGTGTCATAATGATCCTACACTTTCAATTTCGTGCAGTTTTGACTATGTTAGGTCACAGATACGTGCGATTACAACACCTCATTTTTACTTTTTTGTGTTTAACTAGGTGGCGCTATACATGAAATGAGTGGTTATGGAATGGGTTGACATGGCCCCTTGAGGTCAACATACAAAAAAAAAGGTCCTCCTAAACCTTACGGTTCTCGAGATATTCACAGAAAACTGTGTCTGCCCTACCCTCCTTTCGGGGGGTGCAGTCCAGCGGGGGGGCTACAGGCGAGGGGGGAGCAGGCTGTACTTCCTGAGGAGGCTGCGGTCCTTCAATGTGTGCAGTAAGCTCCTCAGGATGTTCTACCAGTCTGTTGTTGCCAGCGTCCTCTTCTATGCAGTAGTATGCTGGGGAGGAAGCACAAGGAAGAAGGATGCGGGGCGAATTGACAGGCTGGTAAGGAAAGCTGGCTCTGTAGTGGGAGCTGAACTGGAGAACATCACTTCACTATCTGACAAAAGGACCCTGAACAAACTGATCAACATCTTGAACAATGAGTGTCACCCACTCCACAGCACTATTGTTAAGCAGAAGAGCCTGATCAGCTGGAGACTTCGCTCACTGCCTTGCACAACTGACAGACTGAGAAAGTAATTTGTCCCCAGGGCCATTGAACTGTTCAATGCCTCACTTAAGGGAAGAGGAGAGATAGACTTCTCTGCATAGTCTGTCTGCCTCTTCACCCCCTCCATGTTTGATACTGTCTGTCCACTAGCCACTTTTACCACTGTCTTTATGCCTCACTGTTTGCGTGCTATATTAGCACATTAGCACATATGCATAACCCCCCCCTCCATGCCACACTTATACATTTTCACTTATACATTTTCTTAAATAGTTAAATATATAGATATATAGACTTTACTTTACTTTATTTCTGCATTGTTGCACTGTTGGACGTACTCATTTGCACTACCACCATGACCACTATCACCATTGCACTACCATCATGACACTCATTCACACAGAGCACCTTAGAGCACCTTACCATACCTTACTATGCACAGAGAATCACAGGCTCAGTCCCTGCCTCAGTCATTGCAAGCGCCTCTGATTGATTAATCACCACTATGTGGATACTGTTTTTAGAATTTAGATTAAGTGTTAGTTAGTATAATTTGTATTTTTGTCATTTGTATTTTAGTATATTTTTATATATGGTATTTAAATGTTAGTTAGTATAATTTGTATTTTAGTATATTTAGCATATTCTTTATCTTCTACTGTCCTTATTGCTTAGTTGTGTTTTTATATTATATACTTTAATTACTCTTTCTGCTGTTAAAGAATGTGTTTGTGGTGTCTGTATGCTGCTGAGACCTTGAATTTCCCCTGGGGATCAATAAAGTATCTATCTATCTATCTACAGATCAAAACGAAAAACGATGGTTCCATGCTATCCATATGGGGTTACATGCCCACCAAGTTTCGTCTACCCCGGTCTTTCAGTGTCCCGGGAATCCTTGACCGAAATTTGGACATGCGAAAAAGAAAGAAAAAAAAAGAAAAAAAAATATGACTTTTTTAACTGTTTTTCTAACAGTTAGCCTATAGGCTACTTTATACAATATTGAGATATTTGCAGATAGTTATATTAGTTAAACAAAGAAATAAACATTAGTTTCTACAATACATAATACGGATTGGAATGTTAGGCTACTGTGTACAATATTGCATGAATAAATTGCAGGAGTGCATTATAAATGTCTTGAACAAAGTTGAAGTGTAAGTATGAAAGACGTTTTGCCTGCTTAGTGCTGCCTGGAGCGGACATGCAAACATGTGAGACAAGTCAACACCACAGTAAAAGGTCAACACGAAACACTTTCAGTGTGAATATGACATGTCTTGTCAAGCAGACATGATGATGCAGACAGACACTATTTAGCAAGTGCTTCAGACAACCACCTTAAGCTTATCGTGTAGCCTATTGTGGGAATGACTCAAATTTGACTTCCCATACAAACAACCTGTGTGAAGTTGGCACCCATTATGCTGAAAATATAAATACAATTTTGATAAGTTTGTGCAGGCAAAATAAACATTTGTGCACAAACCGTCTTAAGGATATTAAACTTTAACTTGTTCACCCAGCACCCCATAAACTCCTAAATGACTCCAAAATAGTTGGAATCGTTTGCGCACGATTGTGCAAGTAAAATAAACATTTGTGCACAATTGTTTCTTGTGTTATTAAGTGTTTATTTTGCTGTCGAGTGACGTAACTCAGCATAACACCCAAATGACTCGAAAATGGTTGGATTCATTTGTGCTTTGTTTGTGCACGATTGTGCAGGCAAAATAAACATGTGTGCTCAAACCGTCTTAACAATATTTAACATTAATGGTTAGTGACCTGGGCCCACTTCCCCGAAAGCATCTTAAGCCTAAGAGCGTCGTAAAGTCCCTCTTACGAACGTCTTAAGATTTGCCGACTGTTTCCCGAAACTATCGTAGCTTAAGAGCATCGTGAAAACACTCGTAGATCTACGAGTGCTCCAGAGTACTCGTTACCGGCTAAGAGCGTCTTAACAGTACTTCTCACTGAGGTCACCAACAGGACATACAGAGGAATTACAACTTAGAATACATAATCCAACTTACGTTCCCATTCTTTATTGTGTTTACCTGTGATGAATCAGATTTTAGCGTGCAAAATAGCCTACATTTAATGGTCATAATAATGTGATGAAAAGCGGACAAAAATGCAATCAAGTTATGAAACGAGACGTTGCCAGAATAGTTTGACATTATCTTTGCTAAGTGAATATTTTATTAGGCCTATGAGGTAAAAAGCAGAGAAAGCAACATGTGGTTTAGTCTGTAGCCTAGGCCTACTGCATCAAAATCTAAGCCTACACATTTCCTCTCTTTCTTACTCGACTTCTTTCTTATCTTCAAACGTGTTCTTAAGTGGCACCGCGAAAAATTATTGCATGGTGCAACAATCTAATCTTAAAATAATTACAATTATTTATGTCTCTGTGTGGTATATAACCTACTTGGGATGCTTACATGCAGATGTCAAAGTGTTTCTATTTTCGTATTGATGTGAATGAATGTGTAGATCCGAAGTTTAAATGGTAGGCCTATAGCTGTGACGTGCAGTCACCTGACATCACCGTCAAATCAGAGGATATTTCAGAACTATTAACGTGGACAGCTCCCCTTAAGAGCATCTTAAGAGCAGTGCACGCGCGTTCACGCTACGAGCATGTTCGGAAAACAGTCGGAAAAACCAAACGAACGATCGTAAGATGAATCTTTGCTAAGTGGGCCTACTTCCCCGATAACGACGGAGACTCGCTCTTAAGAGGGTTTTCTACGATTCATCTTACGATCGTTCGTTTGGTTTTTCCGACTGTTTCCCGAACATGCTCGGAGCGTGAACGCGCGTGCACTGCTCTTAAGATGCTCTTAAGGGGAGCTGTCCACGTTAATAGTTCTGAAATATCCTCTGATTTGACGGTGATGTCAGGTGACTGCACGCCACAGCTATAGGCCTACCATTTAATTTTCAATTCAATTTCAATTTATTGTGCTTATAGAGCGCCAAAACATAACACATGTATCATGGCGCTTTACAGAATGTAGGCAATCAGAGAAAGAAGGAAAGAAAGGAAGAAAAGGAAAGCAAGAGAGAGGCCCATGGGTAACAGGGGCGAGGAAAAACTCCCTAGAATTGGAGATATATATAGGAAGAAACCTCGAGCAGATCCACGACTCAAGGGCCTGACCCATCTGCCTAGGGTCAGTACATGACAGTAAGGTCTGTATACATGACAAATGCATATGATAGTCGGGTGTAGAGAATAAGACATGGTGTTAAGCACTTGAGCTGAAAGTTACAAGAGGTGGGATGATTACGTATCCGGTATGGTAATTCGTTATTCCTGATTTAGTGACAGAAAGTTCAATAGTCCAGCGTTGGGATTGTCCAGGGGAAGGGAGTTTTCGAGGGGCATGTGGTGGGTAAACTTCGGATCTACACATTCATTCACATCAATACGAAAATAGAAACACTTTGACATCTGCATGTAAGCATCCCAAGTAGGTTATATACCACACAGAGACATAAATAATTGTAATTATTTTAAGATTAGATTGTTGCACCATGCAATAATTTTTCGCGGTGTCACTTAAGAACACGTTTGAAGATAAGAAAGAAGTCAAGTAAGAAAGAGAGGAAATGTGTAGGCTTAGATTTTGATGCAGTAGGCTACAGACTAAACCACATGTTGCTTTCTCTGCTTTTTACCTCATAGGCCTAATAAAATATTCACTTAGCAAAGATAATGTCAAAGTATTCTGGCAACGTCTCGTTTCATAACTTGATTGCATTTTTGTCCGCTTTTCATCACATTATTATGACCATTAAATGTAGGCTATTTTGCACGCTAAAATCTGATTCATCACAGGTAAACACAATAAAGAATGGGAACGTAAGTTGGATTATGTATTCTAAGTTGTAATTCCTCTGTATGTCCTGTTGGTGACCTCAGAAGTACTGTTAAGACGCTCTTAGCCGGTAACGAGTACTCTGGAGCACTCGTAGATCTACGAGTGTTTTCACGACGCTCTTAAGCTACGATGGTTTCGGGAAACAGTCGGCAAATCTTAAGACGTTCGTAAGAGGGACTTTACGACGCTCTTAGGCTTAAGATGCTTTCGGGGAAGTGGGCCCTGGTCTTTCGTCAACTGACATTGCTGTGTGTGGTTAAGAACATTCTCCTGATAGTCACTTGATGGTCTTTTAGGCCCACACTGTCGACTTTAAGGCAGTGCTGCCACTGTCGACTTCAAGGCACCTAACCCTAACCTTAACCCTAAACTTAACCCTTACCATAACAACGCTATCAGCGCTGCCTTGAAGTCGATGATGGGGGCCCAAAAGACCATAGATCCTGAAGATCTTTTGTCAACTGACATGAACATTGCTGTGTCTAGATAAGAACATGCTCCTAACTTTTAAATTAATCATATTTATTTTTTTCTGTCAACCTGGAGCCTAAATGACATGGATACAATCACAAATGCTCGACTGAATATTTACTGGGCAGAGGAAAACCTCAGCATAGGTATTTCCATTTAAGGCAAGCATCGCTCAAGATGACTGGCCAACTTTCAGCAATCAACTGCAACGTGGGACAGTCCTGCTATCTTTGGACGGTCGGAACACTTGACCGTTTATCTTCATATGTTAAGATGCTGCATCATGTTTGTGTGTCTCAATATTGCTAAAAAGCAGAACATGGTGAGAGTTGTGCAAATTAACCTCCTAACAGTCAGTTGGGTTCTCACAGGTCCTTAAAAGTCGTAACAATTTATGAAGAGGGGGGAAATTAAGGCCTTGAAAATGTTTGAAAATAGACATAAAATAGACATATAGTGTAGGTAATTAAAAGTGTTTCAATTTCTATATGTTCTGTTTGAGAAGGCAAGAAAACTGCTTTGTCAGCCATCACTGAAACATATAGCACAATTGTTAAGCGTTGACACATTCAAGCCTCTCTCTTTTTAAAATGTTGTCTCTGAGTTTCTGTAAAGCTATAAAGTTATTGTAAACAATTTGTAATGATTAATCTTGATAAACCATGTCTTAAACTGTTGGGTCTTTGATTTTGAGGGAATTTGACCTTGGAAATCCTTGAAAAGTCATTGAATTGTGGTGGAGGTGTGGAACATTGGGTCGCATTAAATCTCTTTGGGGTACGTGGTTCAAACTGATTAATGTTAAAATAACAGACAAAGGGCACAACATTATTCTATCTGAAGGACCACTTTCATTTATTTTTCCTGTATAGCTGAGAGGTTTCTTGAAATCTATAAATAACTGAACTACAACTAGTCATGTTTCTCTTTAAAACACAATGTTATTACATTGAACTAACATATTTTGCCAAAGCAATGAATTCATCCAACATGTAAGATGAAGATTGGTTTAGATGGTGACAACTGTTGACAACTATACCGTTACAATTGATAAAACAGATATAATTTCACTAAATCATTTATTACATTGCTGGGTACCTTTTTTAACCTTCCCACCTGTTGAAGCCATTTCTATGGAATTAATAATATTTTGAGTTTATTTTGTAAGAACTGAGAAAACCTGTGTTGCAAACGTTATGTAAATTGGAATGTAAACAGTTGACCAGTAATTAAGAATTATGTAATTTGATTGGCTGTTAGATTTAGTATAAAATAAATGGAACCCCACGAAACAGGCAGAAGCCACTGGACTTTGGAGCAACACAGTCTTTTGACCTACACAGAACATTCATACGGGAGATCAGAATAATTATAGAACATTCATACAGAAACTACACAGTTAATCTAAGAAAAGTAAAGATCCTACGTTTTTTATGGTTTGTGATTTTATATTCATGAGTAAACAGACAAACGAAGAACTTTTGATTCAAGACTTTGATTTTAAAACGTTTTGTGTTGAGTACAAAAGAACTTTGAAGTCCTAGGCTAATGAGTCAGCTTGCTGCACTTACATCAAAGTCAAAAGACTTGGCTCATAGTTAAGAAAAAGATTGCTCGACATTGCAAATTAAGAAGATTGCTCGACGAAGCGGACAGACGAGCCGCGTGAGAAGACCGCAAAAGAAGAAGCCAACGACTCGTGAGGAGGGCGAGCCAATTGACTGGGCTAAGCTGAAGCTTGCTAGCGGCTGCTACCAAAGAAAATTAGACCAAGACGGCTGAAAACTACGCCGCAGCTCAAAAACACAGAAAGAAAGACAGAGGTATCCTACCCTACCTTGAGTGTGAGTCGTCGGCTGAATGAAGCTTTCCTTGCAACAGGTCTGATATTGTTTTCTTGATTCTATTAGCCTCGTGAAGATGCTAACGCTAACCAACGTCTAAACGTAAAGTAAATGTCACACTGGATATTCGGGTCTGAAAGTCAAGTAGCTTTATATTAAGAAATTCTATACATTCAGTAACTCTTATCACAAGTGGTTGTGAACACATAAGAAGAGTTGAAATTGTGGATAATTCGAGGAATTGTGACAGTTTTTGTGTGAAGATTTTAAAGTGACATGACATGGCAGATAAAAATGCAGCTACGTGTGTTGACCAAAAGAGGGTGCCAAAGCCCAGAGAAAAGGCTGTAGAAGAGAAAATACAAAGGCTAAAAGGCGAACGCAAGGGAAAGTTGGCACAAGTAACTAAACAGAAGAATGACTTATATATTAGACAAATTGAAGGAAAATGAACACAATGTTACTTTCGTTAAAGATGAAGCATTGCTACTGTTTGAAAGATACTTAGGACAGTATGAACGGATTAATGAAGAATTGTGTGAGTTAATAGATGAAGATGATAAGAAAGCGGATCAAGATGCTTATGAGAACAGATATTTAGAATTTAAGCGGTTTATAGAAAACACAAACAAATGGATTGCAGATGTCTTAAAAGATGAGGAAGATGGTATTAGGCCACATGACAGTGTATCCAAAGCTAATTCTGTGGCAAGCCACACTTCCAGTACTAATTCTGCAATGCTGAGAATTAAAGCAGATTGTGAAGCACTGTTGGCAAGAGCTGCAGCAATGAAAAAGAGAGAAGCAATAGAACAGGAAGACATTTGCTTAAGAATTAAAAAAGAGCAATTGGAGCTTGAAACCGAGCTTGCTGCTTCAGATGCCAAATTAAAGGTGTATGAAGAATTTGAAGATGCTCATGAATCTATAGATGATTTATTTGAGCCACCTTCAAGACCCAGATATGAGCCCCTGATGCGTAGACAAGAAAAACACAGTGTTGGCAATTATGTGCGTCGTGGAGCTGGTAAGCCATCTCTTACCTTCAATCCAAATCCAGCCACTCAAGTTGGTGCTTCAGATAGAAGAAAGTCATCATCAAGGTTTGATGCTGGCAGCAGCACGTCGCGTTTTAACCATCATAACCACACTGATTCTTCTACAAATAGCCTGCACGAAGTGCTACAGCGTCAAAACGAAGTCACCGAGATGCTCATTAAACAACAGAGTTTGTCTCAACTGCCTCAAAGAGATATATCCACGTTTACAGGAGATCCTCTGACTTACAGATCTTTCATAAGGGCATTCGAGCATGCTATTGACAGTAAGACAGACAGTCATCAAGATCGGCTGTACTACCTCGAACAGTTCACGAGTGGAGAGCCACTTGATCTCATTCGAAGCTGTGAGCACATGAGACCAGACAGAGCTTACAAAGAAGCCAGAGACCTGCTTGATCGTCACTATGGAGATGAACTGACCATCGCTACAGCTTATATCAAGAAGGCTATGCAATGGCCTCAGATAAGGCCAGAAGACAGAAAAGGATTGAATGCCTTTGCTTTGTTCCTGATTGGATGTTGTAACACAGTGAATGATGTGGACTACATGGACGAAATGAACAATCCTACCAACATGAAGTCCATTTTATCCAAACTTCCATTCAAAATGAAAGAAAGATGGAGAAGTTATGCTTACGACATTCAAGAAAGAAGAAGAAAAAGAGCCAGGTTTCCTGATTTAGTGGAATTTGTGTACCGTCAAGCAAAGGTTGCCAATGACCCCCTATTTGGAGATATCCTGGATTCCACTTCAGGTAATCAGAACAATTCAAAGAAACAACCTAGCATCAGAAAAGGTGAGTCTAAAAGAAGCAGCTTTGCTGTGAATGTATCTGCTACCGAAGATAACAGTTTCAGTAAAAGCCAACCTTTTGCAGTCAAGTCAGCAGGTGTTTTCCAAAGTCCCTGTCTTTACTGCAAGAAGAACCATGCATTGAATGTGTGCAACAAGATTCGAGAACAGCCTCTGAAAGAAAGAATTCAGTTCTTGAAAACTAACGGCCTTTGTTTTGGATGTCTGACGGCAGGTCATATGTCTAAGGACTAAGAAAAGGGCCTCTTGCCCAGATTGTTCACTCAAGCACCCAGCTATCTTGCACGTTGTTAAGGAAGATGTTTCATCAAAGAACAACAGTGCAGATGACCGCTCACAAAGCACAAGTGAAGGCACAAGTGAAGTCACAAGTGCTCTTGTGTCTGCAGGGTGTAGAAGAGGTGACCATACTGGGGCCGGGAACGGTGAGTGTGTTCTTCCCATCGTACCTGTGCAGATAAAATACAAGAAAGGCACAAAGATAATCAAGACCTATGCTTTCCTGGATCAAGGAAGCACAGCGACTTTCTGCACTGAAGACTTGGCGAAGAAGTTGAATATGCGAGGCAGAAAGACAGAGTTCCTGCTTCGCACTATAGCGCAAGAACAGAAAGTGAATAGCTATGTACTTACTGATCTGGAGGTGTGTGGCTTAGAGGAGCAAGATTATATCCAGCTGCCCAATGTGTATACTCAGCCAGATATACCTGCAAAAAAAGGCCAACATTCCACAGAAAAAAGATTTGGTGAAGTGGTCTTACCTGAGTCGAGTCCATCTCCCAAAACTTGAAGCAGAAGTTGGTCTCCTCATCGGTGTCAACGCGTACAAAGCCATGGAGCCATGGGAGATCATCAGTAGCCAGAACGACGGACCATACGCTGTGAAGACAGCTCTTGGTTGGGTTGTCAATGGGCCAATCAGCAGATGCCAAGAGAAGGAATCAGATGATGGCAAAAGACAAAATTTCCTTGTCAACCATATTTCTGTGGTAAGCATTGAAGACATGCTGATGAAGCACTACAATGCAGATTTTCCAGAAAGACGATGTGACGACAGACGAGAACAGTCTCAACATGACAAGCAGTTCATGCACACAGTCACAACGTCAGCACAGCTTGTGGATGATCACTTCTGCATCAAGTTGCCTTTGAAGGATGACAAAGTGAAGATGCCATGCAACCGTGGTATTGCCGAACAGAGGCTTTACTCTTTGAAGAGGAAGTTCAGTAGGAATGCAGACTTCTTTCAAGAGTACAAGGCTTTTATGGACAACATACTGGAAAAAGGCTACGCAGAAAAGATTTCAGAAGAACAGTTGAGTCGCAGTGATGGAAGAGTATGGTTCATCCCACACCATGGGGTGTACCATCCGAAAAAGAGGAAACTCCGAGTCGTCTTTGACTGTGCGGCAACTTACCAAGGCGTGTCGCTAAATGACCAGTTGTTGCAAGGGCCTGACCTAACTAACACCCTCATCGGAGTGTTGCTGAGATTCAGACAGGAACCTGTCGCCATGATGGCAGATATCGAGTCCATGTTCTACCAGGTGTGGATTCCAGACACGGACAAAGATATGCTACGCTTTCTCTGGTGGCCAGGCGGCAATCTGAACGTGGAAGCAGAAGAGCACAGAATGTGTGTGCATCTGTTCGGTGCTACATCATCCCCTAGTTGTGCGTCATATGCACTGAGAAGAACAGCAGAAGATGCAGCATCAAAAAGCACCCCAGAAGCCACACAGACAGTCCTCAAGAACTTCTATGTGGACGACTGTTTGAAGTCGGTAGCCACAGAAGACAAAGCCGTCGCTCTTGTGAGAGAGCTGATGACGTTGTGCGCCAGTGGTGGTTTTCATTTGACCAAGTGGGTCAGCAACAGCAGAGTCCTGCTGGGCTCCATCCCTGACCCTGAAAGAGCAGTTGAAGTCAAAAATCTCGATCTGGAGCATGATGAGTTACCAGTGGAACGGGCATTGCAGTGGTGCACAAGTTCTGACAGCTTCAGGTTCAAAATACACCTGCCGGACAAGCCATGCACAAGACGGGGCATTTTGTCTGTCGTGAGTTCGGTGTATGACCCAATGGGTTTTTTGGCACCACTCCTCCTACCTGTCAAGCTCATTTTAAGAGATCTCTGTCAGGAGAAGAAAGGTTGGGACGAAGAGAAAAGCCATGCCGGACATGGATGAAGTGGCTGACAGACTTAGACAAGCTCTCAGAACTCAGTCTGAACAGATGTTTCAAACCCCCTGCATTTGGGCCAACAAAGGCTGCTCAAATCCACAATTTCTCAGATGCCAGCCAAGATGGATATGGCGTTGTGTCGTATCTCTTGCTGACAAATGACCAGGGTGAGAAACATGTATCATTCTTAATGGGAAAGTCCAGAGTCGCTCCACTCAAACAAATCACGATTCCGAGAATGGAGCTGACGGCAGCGACAGTTGCAGTCAAAATTGATCGGATGTTGAAAGAAGAACTTGAAGTTACCCTGATGGAGTCGGTCTTCTGGACAGATAGTACGACAGTACTAAAGTACATTGAAAACGATGCCCTTCGTTTCAGGACGTTTGTGACAAACCGTGTCTCTTTCATTAGAGAAGCGACAACATCTTCTCAGTGGAAGTACGTCAACACCTCACAGAACCCAGCAGATCAGGCTTCAAGAGGTTTGAAGATCCAGAGCTTCATGGAAAGTAAGAGCTGGTTTCATAGTTGAATGGCCAAAACAACCTGAACAGTGTACTTACCTGACTGAAGATGATGTTGAGGTGAAGACATCCGCTGCAGTGTCATGCATAAACTCAAATGAGTGCACAGATCCACTGAACCAGCTTGTTGAGTATTACTCCAGTTGGCATAAGCTAAAAAAGGCAGCAGCCTGGATTTTGCACTTGAGAGGGACGTTGCGGCATCTTAGTGAGAAGAGAAAAGAGTTTGAGCAGAACATACAGCAGAATGAGAATGATCCAGAGAAGTGCAGATCCATAGTTGAACAGCAAATGGTGAAGTAGAACCTGGAGAAAAGAATACTTACCGTGGAAGATCTATCCAGAGCTGAAATGGAACTGGTTAAATACAGTCGGAGACAAGCTTACATGGTGGAGATACAAACCTTGCAGCCGGGAGGCTCCCGTGTGAAAAAGAACAGTTCTATCTTCAAACTGGATCCATACTTGCAAGATGATGTGTTGAGAGTAGGAGGACGTCTGAACAGATCGGCGATGCCTGAGGAGGCCAAGCATCCCGCCATTCTGCATAAACAGCACAGAATAGCCCACCTCATTCTCCACCACATTCATCAAGAGTCTGGACATGGAGGTAGGAACCACGTCTTAGCCATACTTCGACAACGGTATTGGATACCAAGAGCCAATGCAGCAGCAAGAAAAGTGATTTCAGAGTGCAATCTCTGCAGAAGAATGCATGCAAAGGCAGGAGAGCAGAAAATGGCGGATCTGCCGCAAGACCGTCTGCTCCCCGACAAACCACCCTACACCAACACGGGTGTGGATTATTTTGGACCTTTCGAGGTCAGAAGAGGACGTGCAAAGGTCAAGCGTTATGGAGTGCTCTTCACATGTTTAACTGTCAGGGCAGTGCACATAGAAGTAGCCCATTCCCTTGACACCGATTCATGTATTAATGCCATACGGCGTTTTCAAGCCAGAAGAGGCCAAGTGTCAATCATTCGTTCCGACAATGGCACGAACTTTGTCGGCGCCGAACGAGAGCTGCGTGAGGCATTAGCGGAGCTGGATCAGTCTCGTATCAATGAAGTCATGATGAGAAAGGGTGTGCAATGGATTTTCAACCCACCTGCTGCGTCCCACCACGGCGGCATTTGGGAGCGCCAAATCCGCACAGTGAGAAAAGTGCTGAGCTCTGTTGTGAAGCAACAGCTCTTAGAAGATGAAGGACTACATACTCTCTTATGTGAAGTTGAGAGCATCATCAATGGGAGACCCTTAACCACCAACACAGATGACCCCAATGATCTCGAGCCGCTGACACCGAATCATCTGCTCGCATTGAAAACACAGCCTAGTTTTCCACCTGGTGTGTTGCTAAGGATGATGTCTACGCTCGCCGGCGCTGGAGACAAATACAGTATATGGTGGATCTGTTCTGGCGAAGGTGGACTCACGAATACCTACCACTCCTGCAAGAGCGACAAAAATGGCTCAGCCTAAAGAGAAGTTTCAAGGTTGGAGATGTCGTCCTCATTGCAGATGCGCTCCTGCCAAGAAACTCCTGGATGTTAGGCAGAATCAAGAGGGTGATGCCCGACTCCAAAGGCGTTGTCCGAAGTGCTGAAGTTCGGACGAAGACCAGCATCATTCAAAGACCCATAACTAAACTTTGTTTATTGCAGGGAGAAGACTGAAGATAGAAGAAAAAGATTTGAATAGACTAGAAATACTTACCAGAGTGGATTGAATATTGAATAGAATAGTCTGTAAAATGTAACAAATTACCAGTTTGAATAGTCTGTGAAAAGTATTTAGTTGTTAATACTTACCAGTTAATGTTTACCTTTAAATACTTACCTGTGAAGAGAAGAAGATTATTAATATAAGGAATTGAGAAAATGTTAAATGTAGGAGTGTAAATGGCTCCAGTTTAAGTTTAAGTTGATAATTGATTTGCTAAGGCCTAGTCAATTAGGGGCCGGGATATGTTGAAGCCATTTCTATGGAATTAATAATATTTTGAGTTTATTTTGTAAGAACTGAGAAAACCTGTGTTGCAAACGTTATGTAAAATGGAATGTAAACAGTTGACCAGTAATTAAGAATGATGTAATTTGATTGGCTGTTAGATTTAGTATAAAATAAATAGAACCCCACGAAACAGGCAGAAGCCACTGGACTTTGGAGCAACACAGTCTTTTGACCTACACAGAACATTCATACGGGAGATCAGAACAATTATAGAACATTCATACAGAAACTACACAGTTAATCTAAGAAAAGTAAAGATCCTAAGTTTTTTATGCTTTGTGATTTGAAATTCATGAGTAAACAGACAAACGAAGAACTTTTGATTCAAGACTTTTATTTTAAAACGTTTTGTGTTGAGTACAAAAGAACTTTGAGGTCCTAGGCTAATGAGTCAGCTTGCTGCACTTACACCACCAACGTAATAACTTCCTGCAAACGTAATAATTATTGGGTTATTACATTGGTGGGAAATTATTACGTTGGTGGGTGCAGACACGTCTTTCAGCACAAAAAGCCAGAAAGGACGGTGATGCAGTCATGAAGCTAGTTATAAGTAAAGTAATAGGCAAAGTAATTCCTGAATAACTAAAAGTTTACTGTTCCAAAAATAATTCAGTGGAAATGCATGGATTCCAGTTTCTTTCAGTAGCAGCAAATGGAATCCATGCATTTCCACTGAATTATTTTTGGAATCTGATCCCTTATCATACCTGTTCATTCTTACTCGTAGCTCGACTTATCGTGACTAAATTCAAGATGGCTGCAAACGCTAAACTTCGTGAAGATACTGTCTGTATAAATCGTCTTGTAAGTAAACTACCAGTGCTTTTTCAAAGTTCTCAATGTCTCGTTTTAAATGTCAGGGCCCTCGGAAGTCTACCAATGAAGTGTGGAGATACATTGAGCCTCGTAAATGGTGTAAAACAGTGATTTATTTGCATGGCTAGCCCGATGCCAAAGCACCACAATTGAAAAAGCTGTTGGTAGCATCGGCTAACTAGCGCCAGATTTTGGAGTGCAGGGGACAAGCCGAGATGGGCTATGAGACATACGTTCACACTCGGTATCATGTTTCAATACACTTTAGGTCAATATCACACCGGAATTCTCCTTTAACTATCATTTTAAAGATAACAAAGGATTGTGTCTCAACGGCCCCCCTATCAGATGACCACCTGGAGAGTGGCCTTTAAGTCATTTGAGTTTGACACCCCTACTTTATAGGAATAATTTGAATAAAGAGCACTGTATAGTTACTCTATCTTACAGCACCTCCTTCTCAATGGCCTCGTCTTTTCTTTCAGCATGGAAGTAGCTCATCATGACAATATTAAGATGAAATGATTTAATGATTTCTTATGACATGATTTTCATTCAGTGTGTCTATGTGTGCGTATCTGTCAACCTATAACACATTTGTAATAAAACATAATGTTTAATCATATGATTTCCATGCTTATCTATCATAAATGTCTGTAGAACATTTAAATAGTCATCCACAGTTTTATGCCTTGTCATCGACATTGAAGAAAGTAATTTAAGGGAACCAACCAGCTTCCTATAAAAAGGACTGGTTGTGTCTTGTCAAGCTCAGAGATCAGAGGATTCCTCCAAGACTGCAGCAACCTCCAGACTCTCACAAGCCATTCAACCTTCCTGCTGACGAGACAAGCAGCATCATCCACGAGGGCCTCCAAGCATCTTTGCAGGTCTGTAGTCAGTGGCTGCTTGCTCTGCTGATTTTTTAAAGGAGAAATCCGGTGATTTTTTAAATAGATCTAGATAGATAGATAGATAGATAGATAGATACTTTATTGATCCCCAGGGGAAATTCAGGGTCTCAGTAGCATACAGACAACACACACACATTCACTAACAGCAGAAAAAGTAATTAAAAGTATATAATATAAAAACACAACTAAGCAATAAGGACAGTAGAAGATAAAGAATATACTAAATATACTAAAATACAAATTATACTAACTAACACTTAATCTAAATCAATTCTAAAAACAGTATCCACATAGTGGTGATTAATCAATCAAGAGGCGCTTGCAATGACTGAGGCAGGGACTGAGCCTGTGATTGTCTGTGCATAGTAAGTAAGGTAAGGTAAGGTGCTCTGTGTGAGTGAGTGTCACGGTGATAGTGCAATGGTGATAGTGGTCATGGTGATAGTGCAAATGAGTAAGTCCAACAGTGCAACAGTGCAAGAATAAAGTATATATCTGTATATCTATATATATATAACTATTTTCTCCCTTTGTTGATGTCACCAAGTACTGTCGGTACGAAAAAAACAGCTAAAGCAGCCAGGCAGCTACAGTGCTACACTCTGGGGGCATGAACATGGGGGCTCATGAACATGCCCCCAGAGTGTAGCTGTATAGCTGCCCGGCTGCTTTAGCTGCTGGTTGCAGCAACTTGAGCTAGGAAAAAAACAATTGTTTCCTCTTTTTTCCGTACAGACAGTATTTGGTGACCTCGAGAAACGGAGATCTGTGTGAGAAAAACACTGGATTTCTCCTTTAACTATTTTTTTTAATTATTATTTATTAAGAACATTTAGATATATGTTATTACAGTATTACACAGATTAGCCATGTGACATGTAACCCATATGGCATCAAAGCGAAGTAGTTTGCATACTCCATGCTTGCATGAGCCTTTGGACCGATAAAACTGACTGTTTAAATGTGTTTATGCATGTCTGTTTATGTATCTCTACTGTGGGGTATGTATTGAATGCATGTGTATGAATAAAAGGCTATAGGCTAGATAAGGGATGTGACAATGAAACATGAATTGGTTAAAAATCCATACAAATGTGTGAAGATTACAACTGGTTGAGATAAAAAAAATGAGAGGAAAAATGAATTACAATGTGATTTTTGAACAGAATAGGCATAATCTGCTTTTGATTTCACTTGTTCGACTTCAGACGTCAGTATGATGATCTGTAATAATAGTAAAATTGGAGTCAGATTGGTCAAAAGATTATTCTAATTTAAAACAACCCCATCAGGGAGCCGGATTAGACAGAATATGCATTAACACTATGGCAACGAGTTGAGACCTTGTGTTCTCAGTTTATGTAAATACATTAATATTTTTTATGATTTGTCTGCAGCTTATTCAGTTAAAAACAAATCATATAAGAAAATTGTATCGTGAACCTCAAATCGTGAATTGCACCGAATGAACATAGATAGATAGATAGATAAATAGATAGATACTTTTTTTTGATCCCCAAGGGGAAATTCATCCTGACAACTCCACAGCAAAAACAGTGTTTAGACTAGCCTAGAAATCTAGACGCGCCCCTAGCGGCTAGTCTAGCAACTCTCCGTTGGCTTGTGAGCTCCAGAAATCGAAACTTAATCAGGCATTGAAATCGTGTATAGACAGGGCCGGTTCTCCCTATACGCACACTACGCAAGTTGCGTAGGGCCCCGCAAGTAATGAAGGCCCCCTCCCCCGTCTCCTCTTGAGTCAAGCTATAGTGACAGACAAGTTAGTAGGCCCTATAGCGACAGTGCCTCATACATTAAGAAGATGAACATGAAACCGAATTACCATTCAGGGCATGAAAAACGGAAGAAACGCCACGAGAATGACAGCGGGAACAGCAGTCGGGTAAACTTGCGTTCGTTCCATGGTTTGATGTCAACATGCGTCTCTCCAGCGCCTGTTGCTGGTCTAGCATAGGCCTACCTAACAGTGAAGTGAATCCCCTGATCTGTCTGCGGCTTGCTTGCCAGCCTTTCCCAGTCACAGTACTTGGCAAAGTTGTGAAATATAATCGCATATTCCGTTTGTTTGAATGCGGGCGACTGGCTACATTTAAAAAAAAAATTACGGCATCTTTAAATGCGTTCATAACGTGCAGCTCGGGATGAAACTAGCAGTTTTTCAGCAGAAACATGCGAGGACCCGTCGAAACTAATAGTTGATTTCACTCTTCCCATACATTTTTAAAAGAACTAATTGTTTTACAATGTTTCAGTCAAGCTTTATAGCCTACAACTGAACGTATGCAAAATGGAAAGTAGGTCTAGCCTAATGTATTAACTTTGATTCGCTGTGCTGCATGGACAATAGATGCACATCATAAATTAGGCCTATATGAAGTATTAAAATGATTGTTTAAAATAGTCTACGTTTGAAAAAAATATTGAAATAATAAGAGAATCAGGGGAGCCAGTTCATAGCCTATGTCTTTGGCAAGTAGCCTACTACAGACACACAGGTGAAGAACAGTCAGCCAGTAGGCTAGCACAACCAGACCCTTACAAAAAAACTGCATTACTTCAAGTGTCAAACACTATATTTGGTAACTTCCATAGACGTCCAAAATGGGGTGGGATGATTGTATTGGGAGCACTGAGGTGTCAGACGATACTGTAAAAAAATGGTTACATTTTGGCCCTCAGAGTTCAGGTAGGAGGGCCCCTTAGCAGGATTTTGCTTAGGGCCCCATGGAGGTCTGAACCGGCACTGTGTATAGAGTCGTTTGGTGGGCTTAACATAATGATTGATGGAAGAGTTGCAACGGTTTGGCTTGAATTCCCTGCTACTTGAAAACAAATATCCTATTGCGTGCAGAGGGAATTTGAAATACAACTGATTATCCCGCCCCTTGGACTGAGCACTGCGAACGGTGAGTGCCCAGACCCTACATTTTAATGTGGGTCTGGCTCGCCAGGCTAAGGATGGAGTAGGAGATGGAGACAATTGACAACAGTGATTTAATTTTTGAGGAGATCTGCAGGACTAGGCAGCGGTCATATTTTGTACTGTTCTGCTGTACATCTCGTTGTTCTCTGTTGTAGGATTCTGAATTGCTTTTATGGTAAAGCCCTGCACTGAAACCTGCCATTCCCATACACAAATAAACAGGAAACACATTAAAGAGGGAATTGTTTTACTCTACAATAACATGAAATAATTGTTGTTATGTTTTTCGCAGTCATGATGTCTTCGAGATGGCCTGCACCGATGCTGTTGGCTTCACTGATCTGTCTTTACGGGATGCCTTCCTGTGCCTTGTCACAGTACCCCATCAATCCCTCAGTCCCTGACGACCACAACCATTACATTATCAAGAGAGACATACCTGCTGGCAGTCGAATCAAAGCCGAGAAAATCTTAAGTACTGCAACAACCTCTCTGTCTCTATTTAAAGATGTGATGAACAAGATTGACACAGATAAATTGACAGGTATTATGAAGGGCCTTGCCAACTTTGCCAGCATGGCACCTGGTGTTGGAGCCGTGATCTCCTCTGTCATTAGCACAGTCTTGGTCTTCATCCCTGAAGAGAACAAGGTGTTGAAGGAGATGAAGAAAGGGTTTGAGGAGGTGAACTGGAAGCTTAACTCTATCTCAATGCAGATATCTGATCTCGAAAAAGATTTGAAATGGTACAACTACGCCACTGCCTTACTTAAACATGAGGAGATTATCATCAGTGCCTGGAAAAAGTTTGATGATTTCTTTCTGAAGCATAGATTTAGCAATGACATAAAGACGTTGGCCAAAGTCTTTACCAAGTTCTATCAGGACACAAATACTGAGGGCAGTTTGGACAGCCTTTACCATTCCCTGACAGTCAGGCAGACGTCTCTCGCCAGAAACTTCAACGAACTGTTGAAAGAGAAGTTTAAATGTGACATTAGAAAGATAGGAAAATATCACTTACATTTAAGTAGTTTGTTGTTTAAGGGGATGGTACTTAAGGAGTTTTACTTGAAACAGATTGGTCTTAACACACATGATATAGAAACTAGTCTAACCCAGCAGTTCAAGCATGTCTTTGAAGCTCAAAAGGCCACTTTGGAATACTGCGAGAATAACTATGAAAAATACCTTAAGGATGACGTGAAGCAGATTGCTAGTCTACTCAGTCCTGACCAGAAGAAAGAAATCGCTGAAAAGGTGAAAGAGCATCTGGATGAGAAGTATAGTTGGTATAATTGGGTGGTGCTTGTGTGCAACAAAGATGACGTGGAAAAGAAAAATATAATTCTGCTTAGTCTGCAAGAAATCACAATTGACAATATTATAGTAGCTGTGGACTACACTCTGAAAGCAGAGATAACAAATAAAAACGAAATTACAAGAACAGTCAATAAATGCTTTAAAAGAGAACGTAACTGTGAACTTACATGCCAGCATAGCTGGTTTCCTGAAGCTTGGGGTGGCGCTAGTGAGACTATTCATATAACTCTTGCAGATTATGCCAAAGTAACACATGCCGCATATCATATTTTTGAAGAGGACCCAAAACCAGATTACCAAAATACTTGTTATATGAATGGCTATCAGTACATGATTTCTGTGCATTACTCTCGAAAGTTGCCAGTTGACTGTAACAAATGTTCTAACAAAGGAAAGTGCATGAGGGTGCTAAACTCCAACGAATGGCGATGTGACTGTCAAGATGGCTATTATGGAGACACGTGTGAAAATAAAATCGACACAACAGTGTCCCAGAAGATTAATGAATTGAGCAGAAATTATCAAATTTGAAACTAACTGTTTTAAAATTAAAAACATTTGCATTAACATATATTCATTTGGCAGACGTGTTTATCCAAAGCGACTTACAGCAATATCATAACATTTAAGCTTAATATTTAAACATTTTAACATATAAGATAGATAGCTACAGCTACAGCAATAGAATAACATTTAAGTTACAATGCAGAGGAGACAACTAGAAATCACCACTGCATCTGTCAGTACTAGTACTGGAGGATATGAGTGCCTACATATTAGTTAAAGTATGGTAGGAGAAGTGGTAGAAAAGGAGGGAGAGAGAAAAGTGGAGAGGAAGGAAGAGAGGGAAGAGTGTGGTGCATATTAGGTGTGTGAAGTTGTCAGAAGCTCGAGGAGAGGAGGTATTCTTGGAAGAGTTGTGTCTTCAAGAGTTTTTTGAAGATAGAAAGGGATGATTAAAATAATTTAATAACTTGGGAAATTGTTTTTTAATATCATGAGCAAGATTCTAAGATCCAAGTCAGCGCAATGCTCCTGCACACAAGTCACTCTTTGCCTGTCATTGTTGGGATTGTTGTTATAGTTCCATCATGTGATCTGATGCATTTTTTGTTGGTAGGACAATATCTGTCTAAAATAATTGAAAATTAATAAAACTTTCTGAGAAGAGACAAGAGTGTGTCCGAGTTTATAATTTATTTATATTTGCAAATTGCATACTATATTTTCAGTTTCAGTATAGCTTCTGGGCCTTCTGGGGGTGCACTCATCTGGGATTATATAAACCCATGACTTTGATATTAGATTAGATTAGAATCATTCATTGTCATATACTGAGGGAAAATTAAATGCAGTTTGCGTCAGAACCAGAAGTGCAAAAAAGCCATAGAGAAATACAGTGCAGTGTAGACAGTATACAATTAAGAAAGTGGTATGGTTTACAGTATATTAAATATAAATATGTGCAAAGTATTAGCAGTAGCCTTATAAGAGCAGAATAGATGTGCAGTAGCAGTAATATAACATCATAAGAGTAGTAAAAATAATATAGTACAATAATAATACAAAAAACAGAATACATGGATATTCAGTTTGACTGTATAGATATGTACAGTATGTACAGATATGTGCAGTAGTAACAGTAACATTAAAAGAGTAGTAAAAAATAAGTGTATGTGCAGTATGAACAGTATAAAGAGCAGTAGAATATAGCTATGTATTAGTGTAACTATGTAAATTTTATAAAAATAGAATATTATGGATGAATTGTCGGGGGGGGGGCTGTTGAGGGGCAGAGCGTTCACTTCCTTGTTGTCCCTGTCAAGGTAGGTGGACACCACAACAGGCACATGGGGGGGGGGGTTGTCACCGGGGTGCAGAGCCAGGTTTCAGTAGGGTGACAGCCGCAGGGAAGAAGCTTCCTCTGAACCGGCTGGTTCGGGTGCGGAGAGACCTGAATCGTCACCAGGAGGGGAGTGGGGTGAATAGTCTGTGGTTGGGGTGAGAGCAGTCTTTGATGATGCTGCGCGCCTTACGCAAGCATCGCTTGCCCTGGACGGCCTCGATCGAGGGGAGTGAAGAACCGGTGATGTGTTGGGCAGTTTTCACCACCCAACCAACCCTACCACCAACCCAAGTTTGCGATGCAGTGACTGGAGCCCAAGATGAATTTTCCCTCTGGGGGACAATAAAGTACACTTTATGCAGTGATTTCCGGTCGGAGGCAGAACAATTGCCATACTATACTGTGACACATTAGAAGTTCACCAGGATCTGAGGAGACAGGTGGACCTATAGTCTCCTCAGGAAGAAGAGATGCAGGTGAGCCTTTGGTTATTGGTTTTCTTGGTGTTGAGAGTCAGGTTGTTGTTGGTGCACCACGATAGGTACCTCCTCCCTGTAGGCCGTCTCATCATTGTTGCTGTAGTGTTGTCTGCAAACTTGACATAGAGCCATGTAGCCTACAGGTGTGCAGTCATAGGTGAAGAGGGAGTACAGGAGAGGGCTCAGCACTGTGGTACGCCGGTGTTCAGGGTGAGGGTTGAGGAGGTGAGGTTATCTAACTTAACAGACTGCAGTCTGTTGGTTTCAATATTTGAGTTTTTCAAAAACCGCTAGCTGATATATCGGCTGATATAATTTTTAATAAACACAATGTAAAAATGTTCTCCCATAACAAGGTTCTAATCAAGGTGGGGCAGTATGCATTCGAATAGGCCTAACTATCTAGTTTCCTAATGAAAGGCTCTTCACATACAGTATTTCTTTTTTTTAAAGAAATAACAGAGTGTAGGTTTATAGAATAGTAAGAGGTCTTTGTTCTGTGATAACCACATTTCCACAATACATTGTGAGAAGTTTATAATTAATGAGTCTATCCCTTTATGCAAGCAAAACATTTTACAAGTATGATCAGTTACTTTACTTTACTTTTAGCCTTTAGCCTTAACCAGACTCTTCCTTACTTGAAACACCTTTGTTGAACTGCAAGAAATTGAAGACTGAAACTAGGGAGTATAGTGGGTGTTTGAAAATGAAGGTTAGCTCAGATGCTCACATTTATTTTGTGTAGACTTTTTGTATTTTTAATGCAACATTTTACAAAGGGGAGACTGTATAAAATTAAATCCGTTGAACCGGATACCTTTAATGTAATGATAGAGGATCAACAGAAAACATTCGTAAAAAGTCCTGTTGGAAAATTTGAGGAAAAAGTTGGTAAACAGGCTAATTCCCCCAATTTGAGGGTGCTGAATTCAAATATTTTGTTTACCAAGCTGAATTTTGAACTTGAGCTTACAAATTTATATAGGTCTCCATAACCCATTGCAGCTGCATAGAAAGTAGAAAGTTGAACTAGGCCTACATAATATCTCGGTAACACTTTAGAGTAAGGGTATGATTTATCATGATTTATGCATGATTTCCTCATGAGTCATGTATTAATTCATAGGGAAGTTATATGGAGAAATCTCGTAACATTTTCACATCTCATTTTCTGTATTGTCTATGGAGGTCTATGGTAATATGCTAATTAGTGGTCTTAAAACTCAGAATTCAGCTTGGTAAAACAATATTCTGAATCAGCACCCCAAAGATAAGAAGGATGGTTTACTGACTTTTCCTCAAATTTGCCGTCAGAAGTTCTCTTCTGTGAAGCTGCTTTCTCTAATGGCAGCACTAGGTTACAAATCAAGAAGTCATCAGGTTGTAATGCATATTTTTAAAATATAGGCCTTTTATAAATTTCTGATGGATTTGCCAGACAACTTAGCCTGCTGCGTCCATTAAATCAGTCGAATGTATACCTCTGCGGCCATTATCCCTTTTTTGTAGAGGCCTATTGCTTAAGTGTAGTTTTTATTACCATATTTTTAATGTATTGTTTGCAGGTCTTTCTCTGGCTACTACAAGGGCAAGAAAAGATTTTTCCCTCGGGGACCCATGCCAGCAGAAAAACCGAAACAATTCAAACCTTTCAACATAGCCTTTTTCCTAATGCCAGCAAAAGTGGAATTTACACCAACGATGGATGAAGAATTGGAGTTTATACAAGCTGGGCAAAAGAACAGTAACTGTCCATTCCGATTTAACACATGATCAGGTATAATGCATGCTAAAACAAGTGCATTGTCTTATTTTTAATCTAAAACGTAATACTTGATTTTCTTTAAAGACAACATGAGTAAACTTGAAGACTATTGGCTTCTTCTCAAGGCTGCAGGTATCATCAGCAGTCTACATTGTTGCAGATGTCATTATAAAAAATATATACTGCTCAAAAGAATTAAGGGAACACTTAATCATACACTGGATCGGTACTCTGACACTGTTTGGTTCTGAGCACAAGTAAAACTTTTGAGGCGAGTGTTTTATTTAGCAAGAACTGTCAGACATTCTGTGAATGTAGTTTGAGAATTGAGAAAAGGGTGGAAGGTTTCAAAAATGTGTTTTAACAATTGGAGAAAACTGTAAGTGTGAGCAGTATATATAAGCAATGGAACATCATTCCCTATGTATCAGCACAATTATTTTGCAACAGGTGGGAATGGGAGGAGGAGGACCACTGCCATCCGATGGCTACAAAGGGGAAATCCTGAGAAGTGTGTCAGGTGGGGGTAAGCTTATCTACATAGTCCCTCTAAACAGGATGAGTTGGATGTCACACCACTCCCTGCCAATGCCCCTGAGTTTTCAAGCAATGCAAAGGCTACTTGCAAGATCTGTAGGACTGAGATGCCTCTTCAGATGCTGGCTTTACACAGCCAAGACTGTGGCCTGTCTGTATCTGAGATAGAGGTTAGTTATTTTCGTTATAGTAGGGAATTGTATTTTTGACATTTTACATTTTATTTGTGCAACATTTTTACCTTTCTACCTGTTGATCTCAATTCATTTTACATATAGGAAGAGGATGTGTTTATTGAAAAAACAGATGCCACAACTAACTTTGACAACTGTAGCCCACAGGTAGCCTGTTTAAACAAGATTAGCAATCAAATTAATGTTGTAGCTACGGTATGTCCCAAAGTGTCTTGAGCACAAAACTCTTATTTCCTGTCTGTACATATACAAATGAGGTCAGGTGCCCAATAGGCTGCAATACCTTTCCAGCTGCAGATCTAGAGGCACATGCCAGCGATTGTGAAGGTATTTGCTATATGCCTTGCAAAATGTTTTGAGGTGTCTTGTTAACCTTTTAATTTTGCTGTTTTTAGTCATTTATCAAACCTGTTTTGATTTCATAGTTTGGAAGAATTAAATTCAGTGTCATTCAGTCCGACAGGAGGGGTCATTGAAAAGTTAGTATTTATTTATTTTTCTATTTTGGTGAAGGGGGGGGGGGGGTAGTGGTGGTATTATTTGCATGCAAAAACACAAAAAAAATCTGTATTTCCTCTTTAGTCTTGACGACATTATCCAAACAATAGCAGTAATTAACATGGACAAATCCTTTGAGCTAACGTGACATGACAGAACCTGTTAAGAGAATGTCTGACTGAGTGTGTCAAACGGTGTTTGATGCAGTAGCCTATTCAACATCCTAGAGTTTCCACTATTTTCAGCAATTACCTTACAGTAATCATTCTCTCATTACGAATAGCTCTATTATAATTAGCTATTTTTTCTTTTAGAATGGCACGGTGAACCTGTAACTTAGTTTTCCTCCATGTTCTCTCGGCTTTTCTACGGGATCTTTTTAGGTCATGGATATGCTGTTTGCTACAGGGCCTTTTTTTAGTCTTTAAGGGTGCCACTCTGTCAAGCAGGACACCTAGTTCACTATTGAAAGCCTCTGCCATTTGGAATGACTTCCAATGATCTCCCACTAGTGCACAAATCAAAACAAAAGGATAATACAGCAAAAAGAGTTTTATTTCAAATGACAATACACAGTGGCATGGGAAATAATATGTAATAAAGTATGATAACAACTTATCACGAAAATGTAATTTATATATATAAAAAAAAACATCCACGACCTCTCATGATATACACTACAGACGTATAATCTGGAATGGAAATCCAAGTATGGGCAGGGATCTTTTAAAAACATACAGATCAAAGTTGAATGAGCCCTGATGTCCCATTGAAGGCATCTTGCGTTTCATCCAGAGCAGCCTCTGCATCCACAATGTGTACATTCGATGATGCGTCCCTGAAAGAGAATAGAAACAAACTGACACAACTACTCTGCCCAAAAGTTGCAATGACCTAAAATCACAAACAGGTTTAAAACACGCTTACCACTTCGAGTTTGCTTTTGGGAACTCTGCAAATACAGTTGGTTCCGAAGTTGGTGTCCCGTGTCTGAATACATCTCAAACAGCACAGGTTTTCATAACCTTGTTTCTTCCATTTTGCGATGAGGTTTTTGTCCGCATAGCCCTCCTTTATGCAATAATCGTACAGCTCTAGGACAATAATATTAAGAATAATGACACATGTTTCTAAGAAATATGCGCGATATAACGTTACGTTACGTACGTTAAATGTGCTTGATAGAAAGTATAACTTACCTCTACTGATTGCCTTTCTTTTATAAAACAGGTCAAAAATGTACCGACTGCGCTGGTGGTGCAATCTGAATATTGGCCAGAGGGATTCAACTTTACGTTTGCCTTCATGAGGTTCTGTTTCAGCTGCAAATGAAAACAATAATATAAATCGACAATGCTCAATACAACCAGTTAGCTTGCTAGCTATTGATTTCGAAATTAGCCTACCCACTGTTTACTTGTTGGCTAACCGAGAACGCATCGTTACTCACACGTTAAGTCGTCTTACCTTCTCTCATTTTTTGATCGAGCTCATCCAAAGTGGGTTCAATTAACTCCCAACCGTCTGGAGGAGGCTTTCTGCTCCTCTTCACTTTTGGCATTATTGTAATTTTATTCTAAAAAGCACTTCAATTTGCAAGAGTGTTCGGTCTGCTACAGGCACAGACAGTAAAAGATAGGCTACTACAGGGCCTACTCCTGCGTCACATCAGATTTGCGTCAAATATTTTGGGACCTTTCTCTCCTAGTGTCTCAGAAAATACGTCACAGTATTTCAAGAAGTAAATTCTGAAAATATGTCATACAATATAATTTGATATGTAGTGTATATTTTGATATATATATATATATATATATATTTGTTTTTTTTAATAACCATCACTTATTTTTTGTCAGGATTTATTTAACATCTCTTTCTTCTGGCACTGGTATATTGCATCAGTTTAGACGTCTTTATGAGTGCCTGAATAAAACCATACGTTTTAAACAATTTATCTGCTCTTTTCTGAAGTAATTTTCCACGTGTATTGCAATATCTGGATTTAACTTAAAAATACAAAGACAGAACTAAGATATTGTAAACGTATGGTTGTAGTGTGCCTTATTTTCGCAAGGAGAACAGATAGGTAGCTTCACTCAATGATCATGCTCTCATCGGAGTGTAGTACTACTGTCTATGGTAGTGACCAGATTGCGATTAGCTTGCAACATACTATTTTGAGCGTTTTGGAAGGTGTTTTTCGTTGACGTGTTTCATAAAAACGGTTGTCAAAGTATAGTAGTTCATAATGCCGAAAGGAGGTAAGGGAGGAAATGTTATATTTGCACATAACGTTACTGTTACAGTGTTTTATCCATTTTTATAACATAGGTGGCTACCTCGAGCATAACAAACTGCTTATGTGGACAGCATAAGTAGTGGCCCAGTTCTTGTCATATAAAAAATATGTATGTATTTTAGTATTGGATTGCTTTTATTTAACACCTTTCTTAAGATATCTGATTAATTTAATGTAGACCTTACTATACGTTTGTTAGTGTGTCAGGATGTTGTCAGGCTCATGATAGCCTCACCAGATGTCATGTCACCAACTGCATCTGTTTTTAAGCCATTTCAGTTGGTAAAGATATCCTTTTGATGGGTCTTAAATAATGTTATTTCAGGAAAGAAAGGTGGCCATAAAGGTCGTATGAGGACGTACACAAGTCCTGAGGAGATTGATGCTCAGATGAAAGCAGAAAAAGAACGAAAGAAGGTTTAAATTTATATATGATAAATATGTCAGTGATAAATGTATATTTGATATGTAGCCTACACTAATACTTATCCCAATGTGTAGCGAGAAGAAGAAGAAGGGGCATCAAATGATAACTTGGCAGAGGAGAAGCTCCAGGGGTCTGGCTCTGATGACAGTGAAGATGAAGGTAGTCAGGTTAGTTGGGCTACATTTTCATAAGCAATTTAGTTTTGTTTTGAGTTTGATAGCTGTTGTTAACCTTCTAATAATTTCTGATTGTAGAAAAAAAGGGGGTTAGAGGGTTTAATAGAAATCGAAAACCCCAATCGTGTGGCGCAGAAAACGAAGAAGGTGACTGACATAGAGCTTGAAGGGCCACGACAGCTTTCAAGAAGAGAGAGGTAACCTAACAGTGTCCATGGCAGTAGTTATTAAATACAGTCATAGTCATTTTTTAATGTCGAAGACAGTTTATTGTTGTGCTAATGTCATGATACTTACTGACATTTCTTTCTTCATTGTTTTTAGGGAAGAAATAGAGAAGCAGCAAGCCAAAGAGAGGTATATGAAAATGCATTTAGCGGGAAAGACGGATCAAGCAAAAGCAGATCTTGCTCGGCTTGCGATCATTCGGAAACAGCGGGAGGAAGCTGCAAGGAAAAAAGAGGAGGAGAAGAAAGGTGAGTGTCATAGGTACAATAGGCATCTTTCAAAAGACACATCACTGGCATGGTGTGAGTGACAAGTGACACTCCAAGCAACCCAGACTGTCTGTAGTGTCTGCAGTTTTCCCGAGAATATACATTCACTGATTATCAAAGACATTTCAAAGTAAAGTAACTAATGCTTAATCGAAAGCTCCATGTCTTATACGTTAGGAGTTTAGTTATAGAGGTGTATGTGTTAAATAACTTGGGACAGTTAAAAATGAAGTTTACAGGATCTTTATGGCCTATACATTAATGAATCATAAGGAAAAAAATAATAGCAACTTGTGCACCAAAAACAGCTCCCGGCTATAATTTCTTGTGCTTGACATTTTTAGAATTTTTTTCCTTTTGCACTTGCATTGACTCCAACAAATAGTGTTTGGGGTGTGTGTCCTTAGTTTAGTTTTCTATGCATTAAGCATGTCATAGTAGTCAATAGCATGTGCTCTGGCTACTAATGTGTGTCAGGATGTATATATAATACAAAATGTGCATCATTTTCCGTTTATTATTTTAAAGACTAATTCCAGCAAAAATCAACTCTTTTAACATGTCCATTATGTGTTTTGATGTGTCACAATACATACCACAAACAAAATAAGCAGTAAACACCATTTTTAAGTATTTTTGGTGTTAGATTTGGGCAGTGTTAGATGTGGCAGTGTAGTTGATATTTCAGAATAACGAATCAGATTAGCACATTGTTGTCATTTCTGAGGCTACATCTATGGTGTTAATCTTGTCAGTTTATGCCATGTCCAATGAACAAGCAGCATACAAGAATCTCTTAAATTGAAGAAGTCTACAAAGGTTTCACTCAATTCAGTCAGTGAATAACTATTGTAGAAGACTGACCTTAAGATTTTGCTGAAATGCTTGATAAAAGTCTATAGCAACCTTTGCTATGCTTGATAGACTGTTGCAATAACAGTGCAGCGGTGGTTGAAACACTCCACAAATACAAGGAAAACCAAGCAAAATATATTTGTATAACTAATAATCAGCTAGGTGGGAGACATGTCCTTTTACAACCCATTGATTTGATTCCTACACTTGCCATTCACTAGGCTATTTTGATGTGGTGTGAAAAAGATGACATCACATGCAAAACATCTATAGTCTCGTTTACAGATACATTCTGCTGGTTTTCCTCTTCAGTTATAGTATTCAGTTATAAATAAAATGCCTTTCTTCTCCATTTTTCTTGCAGCCAAAGAAGCAGCAGCTGCAGCAGCAAGAGGAATGAATTCTTTATCCCTAAAATAATGATAAATGAACAGACCAGTGGTCATGCACTTATGGACTGATGCTGAATCTGCATTACCTGATCTTAACTATTTTTAAAGAAAAGCAAGGATATCCACTGTAGTATATGAATGTAAAATATTGAAAGATAATGGAAAGAAAAGAACCAAAAGCGTTTGTTACAGACATCTACCCTTCAGTTACTACACTTTTACTATGGTTGCTAACATGATACATCTATATACCCTGTTTCATTGAAACATAACATAAATATTACAGCTTTTGGGGTATTTGAACCAGAAGCCACTTTGCCTGTATACCAGATTAATCTGATTACTACTTATATTGAGGAAATCATGGTGGACTTTATTGTTGACGCCCTATGGAATGTTGAACGCTTAAGAACTATGTTGGCTATGTCAATGGTACAAATATTGAAGTGATTGGGGTAAATAAATGTTGCTCAGAGTTTTAATGAGTTTGTGATTCCATGACATAAAGTAAATGAACAGTTGCTAAAGATTTTCACGATCAGAGACATTTTGTTTGGTCTTAATCGGTAGATAGCTGGGGCAAGATTTTTTGCACTTTTTGCAATGGTTCCTTGATTGAACAACTGTGTGCAACTATAGCCATGTTCACATTACCAGGCTAAAGTGACTCAAATCAGATGTTTTCCCCTTGTGACAGACTGTACCAAATATGATCTTTTCCAATCAGATTTGAGTCACTTGTAGGCATTTCTTGTAGGTTTTCATGATGACAACTCTGTAATCATTTCTCTGTATTCATTGTAATTCATCTCTGTTATAGACAAACTCAGAAGTCTTTTCTAGAAAAGGTATTTCCTATTTCTTAGAAGTACAGTGTAACATCACTCAAGTGGGAGCTTTTTTGTGCACTTGGGGCAAACCCAATTAGCAGGGTCAAAGTTTGAACTATAGGCCTAGTTGTTTGGAATGCAGCATTATTGTTGCTGGTGACACATATGACTCCTGTCCTGTCCAAACATAATGTGATGTGTGGCCTTTTGGAAGATAGGTTCTGTTTAGAGTTAAATGCAGGTCACTTGTACTTCACATGCAAACAGTCTATATGGGAAAATTGGAACTAAGAAAAAAAGTCAAAAGAATGAGGGTTCTAATGTGAATAGCTATGTGCAAGAGGCATTTGGGATAGTTTTTTCTTGTTGGTGGTGGAATTTGTCAGATTTGCTATCCTCGCAGCATCAATGTACCTGCTTATTAAAAAGCTAGTGAGCCCAGTATATCCACCTAAAGTAATTGAATGAAAAATTGATAAGCAAAATGAAACCTGTATTTACATCGATTTCCATCAAGTATTGTGGAAAAGTCTATAAGAAAGCAACCTAGCCTACGTTGTGTCGCTCCGAACTCACATCTGACATCGAAGTGCAGTGATATCTTCTGAACACGCCTTCGTATGTCATGATTGGTCCACGGTTTTCGCGGATTTGATAGTAGAATTCGGCAGACAGAACAAGTTATTGTAGTCGTCGTCTGTCGCGGGAACTGCAGGAAGGTAAGGGACGTTCTGGATCACTTGATACGAATTATCTCTTTCTTCAATGGTCTAGTTCCCCGTGGTAAAGACGTATGCGCGTTGTAGCGTTAGATATTTTGTAAAACCTCAGAATGACATAGGCTAATATGCTATCTACGTTGCTAGGATGGTGACATTTGTTGTAACGTACAACAAACATTAGATTAATTAACGTTAATGCAACCCGTATTGTCTGTGTCCACATCACATTAGCCTAACGAGTAGCCTACTCTAGTTTAATGGTAAGGCTATCCGTTCACAGAGTTCCATCATGTCGCATGGTGTCCACTAGTTAGTAACTTTTACGAAAAACCTAGGAAGAACTTTCGCGGGAAAGTGTTAACCGCCGTGAATTTGAAGTGATTAAGCGTAGATCTACCATTTTGTTGTGCTCACTTTTTAATGGTTATCACGAGAGGTCTGCCGCCCTGGCCAGCTGCAGTTTGGTTGCATCATGCATGGTGAATGTTAAAATAGGTTCACTTGATCTTTGTGCACATGTGGGACTGCGCTGTCGCCTGACCAAGTTTGGCTGGGAAGTTAAATCACCATACTACTTTGTAAACATTTCCAAGGACAAATGTTAACGATTAACGCATTAAAGCCTTGTTTTAGCTTAGAATGGAATCTTACTTCATGGGTCAACCATTGAATTGTTATATAAATCCGCGAATGCAGTTTCTAGATATTTGATTGTTTGTTCCCTGACGAAATGTTCTTATCTCAATGTGGAAATTCAGCACACCAGCAATCATGGATTATGCAAACGGTCACCCAGTTGACAATGACACGTGGGAGTCTCACAACAAAATGATGCTGGAACCGCTATGTACCAATGATCCTGAGGTTAGGATTTTATGAATTAGTCATGTGTAGTCATTTCTAGATTAAGAAATGTAGGTTACATTGGATGAATGATTTATTATACTATACAAAATATATAATTTGGTTTTGTACCTTAAATGTTTCTCTCAGCAATGACTATAAAGTCTAGTCCAACTTGATCTATTCTAAAATGTTCCGTCTCTGTGATAATCATTGCTGAAGGTGTTTGAAATCATCAAGAATGAAAAAAGAAGGCAGACGTATGGGCTGGAACTCATCGCCTCAGAGAATTTCACCAGTCGGGCTGTTTTGGAAGCTCTGGGCTCTTGCATGAACAACAAATACTCAGAGGGTTACCCTGGCCAAAGGTGATACTTTGTGTGCTGTGCAGTGCACAGACACACCATGGCCTCATAATCTTTAACTCTTAAAAAATGAAGCAACCCACTGAAATTCTACCAAGGCCATTCTGTAAATGCATGGAGAGGCTTGGTCTGATAACATCATTCTATTACAATTCTTTATATGATGTTGGCCTAGTTTGTGTCATGATTGTGCAATACTGATCCACCCAAGTAAATATTTTTCAGGTATTATGGAGGCACCGAGCATGTTGATGAGCTGGAATTGTTGTGTCAGAAGAGGGCTTTGGAAGTCTACGGCCTTGACTCCGATAAATGGGGGGTCAACGTTCAGCCATACTCAGGTAGGCTACCACAGGTGATTTGGTATGGCCAAGGCAACTTGAGATTAGATAAACATTAAGGAGGTAACATGTTTGTCCCACTTTTGTTTGTGATTTAGGGTCGCCGGCAAACTTTGCTGTATACACAGCCTTAGTAGAACCCCATGGCAGAATTATGGGCCTTGACCTTCCAGACGGAGGTCATCTCACACATGGCTTCATGACTGACAAAAAGAAAATTTCAGCAACCTCCATATTCTTTGAATCTATGCCATACAAGGTGAGTGTGATGTACAGGAATTCTGTGTGCATGACTGAGTTAGAGCATAACTTTTTACAAAATGGTTACCTTTTTTTGAATGCTGTTTACTTCAGGTCAACCCGGATACTGGTTACATCGACTATGATCGCCTGCAGGAAAATGCCCGCCTTTTTCATCCAAAAATGATCATTGCAGGTACTTTTAAACTTTTATGTTGTTCTTAGTTTTTTTGTGCTTTTGCTACATTGTACACACACATCTAACTTGTAATCAGATAATTAAAGAATTGTTCAAATAGTGAGGTGAAATGAAAAATTACACGCCTTTATTAGGAGTTGCACCTCTAAGTCATTTGTTTGCTCTGCTTACAGTGACAATAAGGTCTTTCTGTCTGTTAGTCAGTAAGAATAAAGATTATGTTGAGGGTATATGTTGATGATATACCTCACCACAGTGACCAGACTCTATCGTTTGCCAATTTTGAGATGGGAATTATGTATGTTTAATAGTGCTGTCAGTAAAACGCGTTATTAACGGCATTAACGTAAACCTATTTTAACGGCGTCGATTTTTTTATCGCGAGATTAACGTTCTTTTTGGTGTAACAAACTTTGTAGTTTTTTCACAAGCTGTTGCAACAACTAGTAACGTTAGAACAACTACAACACCACACTGGATCTAGCTAGACCGTGCTGCATGTACACGCCCCCTTTTAGGGGAAAGGGAGCTGTTTGGATAATGGAAACCTACGCTGCATAGAAGTGGGGAGCGAAAAAAGGAGTTATACTTACAGGGTTCCTACGCAGTATGTAAAACCTGGAAAAGTATGGAATTTGATTTTAGTAATTTCCAGGTCTGGATAAGTATGGAAAAAAGAAACAAGGGTATGGAGAAATATTTGTGTTTCCAGACTATTGCATCTACAGTACTAATCACTTCACTCAGGTCATAGTGAACCATTCCCTGTTGTGTAGCTTAACTGTCAGTCCACATCATCAAGATACAATTAAATGGGGGTCCTCAGAAAAAAAAAATCTCCCACAAGGGGACCCTGGTACCAAAACCAAATTAAGAAACCCTGTTCTATGTAAGTGCCATACAACATTGTGCACTGGTATGTTTGCGTAGCTCTGCTATTTTCGTCTAAAACACTGGTAGACTTTGATTTTGTGAAAGATACCAAGACATGGATACTGCATTATCTGATAAACTGTTATTGCAAACAAATAATATTGTTTATGGTGATTTATGAGGCCTCTGCCAGCAGTGCACTAGTCTCCAACATATGTAGGCTATGCTGTATCTACAGAGAACTAAAAATGTGAGTGCACCTTCCAACACAGCACTTCCCCCAACGAAAAGTATCCAAGGGCTACCAAGTTAATAATAAACATTATTATACAGCTCTTCACAATTCTAGTAGAACGCTCCATTGACAATGTCTAGAATATGGTCAGAAAAATGTACCGTGGCCCCCAGCCGTGGCGCAACTGGCTGGGGCACCTGCACCGTACGCCGGCGACCCGGGTTCGATTCCCGCCCCGTGGTCCCTTCCAGATCCCACCCCGACTCTCTCTCCCACTCACTTCCTGTCACTCTCCACTATCCAGTCGCATTAAAGGCATAAAAGCCCCAAAAAATATACTTTAAAAATTTAAAAAATAAAAAATGTACCGAGAAGTTTGAAAATTTGAGTATGGAAAAAGTATGGAATTTTGAAATGGAAAATGTGTAGGAACCCTGTACTTACTAAATCTTGAAACAAACGTGAATAAAAGGCACAAAATAAGGTTGGTGTAAGAGTTATCTGTGTGTTTATGGGATTGATGTGACCATTATGTTCCTATTTTTTGCTCTTTCCAGTTTAGCCTAACAGGAGTGTCACGAATGTACAGTCAAACTGCCCGTGGCACATAATACACATAATTACAGTGCATGAAAATACACTGTACTGTTCTTCCTAGGCAACAACTTCTTATTATTATTCCGCTTACCACTTTTTCCATACGCTATTTCTCTTGAACAGTTTAACTTAGAAACTTCATTCAAACTTTGTAACGTAGGTATTCAAACGGACGAAGCTGCTATGTCTTTTCAACTTTGAAACTTTTATACTTTTTAAACTATTAAAGAAAAACTTTTTAAAAATCCCCATAGACTTAACATTGCCGATTGTGACATCATAATATGGCCTTTAAGCAATTAGAATCCTATAGGGAGGGAAAGTAATCTCATCGCCATCTAGTGGTTGCGTTCCTAGAGTTTAGCGGAGGGGATGGGATTTTTTTTTTAGAAAAAATATATCTCGGTGCACATTGGGATCTTAATTTATTGCCTTCCATATGTTAGGCACTGGGGTCACCTCTATTGCTTCAAGTGGTCATACCTTATTTTTAGGATCAGTTGAATTGGTTTCAATTGCGCTACGCTCTAGAATCTTTGCTGTGGACACCGATGCCGACATGAGTGCGATGCACTCTGCTTTCGACATTCATTTACTGTACATTAGATTCCATTCTTTTCAATACAACTCTGCAAACCAGCATCGCACTTTGCCGCCGTGTAAATCACGATTCAGTTATATTTGGTCGACGCCGCTCCATAAAATCCATTGTTCATCCAGTGTTTGCGAGTTAAAAACTTCGGCGCTGATGTGTGTGGCAAGTGACCGTGCACCATAGACTGTAGGCCTATAAAATGGCAGTGCACTCATGTCAAAAAGTTCCTTATTTTCAACTGAACTCAAAGATAATGAATATAGTATTTTATGTTTGTTACGCCCTTTATTAGCTATATTTCTGAAGAATATATTGTGTTGCCTCAGGTCTGCTGCACATCTTTTGAAATTTGATTTGAAATAATCAAATAGACCTACATCGTAAAGTTAATGAAGTAACTTGCTTTGCTTTCATTTGAATCCTAATCAAGATACACACAATAATAATTGCTTTATATTGTTAACATGGACTCCTGGAAAGTTCAGAAATGCAAAATAATAGAATTTTAATCATGCGATAAAATATGTGATTAATCGTGATTAACTATAGGAATTCAGCGATTAATCGTGATTAAAATTTTTAATCGTTTGACAGCACTAATGTTTAATAGTATCTGTTGTTATGATGGTATATCTGAATATGTTATATCCCTATGCTCTACATCCTACAGGCACAAGCTGTTACTCACGCAACCTGGATTATGCGCGCATACGGAAGATAGCGGATGAGAACGGAGCGTATCTACTGGCGGACATGGCCCACATCAGTGGCCTGGTTGCAGCCGGAGTGGTGCCCTCTCCCTTTGAGCACTGCGACATTGTGACCACAACCACACACAAGACTCTCCGAGGCTGCAGATCGGGAGTCATCTTCTACAGGAGGGGTCAGTACTGCTGAAGAATGCTCCTCACTGTTTATGGAAATGTCGTGCAGAGAGAGTGCAAAAAGGCCCATTTCAGTGCATGGAGTGGACCTTGGAGGTACTTCGGATTGGGCTATCCATTTATTGCAGGGACATTTTGACAGCTTAAATTAAGGGTCTCCAAAAGCTACCTTACAAACTACCAGTAGCCTTCCAACTGTTTGAATAGCTTCCCAAACGTTTAAAAGAAACATGTACATAAATCTGAAATCATTTGGTTAACCTTTTTAGATTTCAATCCCCTCAAATTCAAATACCTGCCTTCATCAAACACAAATTCATTGTCTGTGTCTAAGTGTCCATTACATGAATTGTGCTGCTGACTAGTAGTTAGTCTTTTCCTGAAAGTTGGTTAGGTAACTAAACTTCATGATAGAAGTTGGATTCAGACGTATTTGTAAACTAAACATTGATTAGGTCAAAAAGCTTGAGTCAATAGGGTCATTTTTGGGTTATTGTGTTATTCAGTGCAGTTTGGTCCATAATCAGTTACCTAATCGAACCAGGGTTCACAAGCTGTTTGAGGTCTTTCACCATCACACCCCCCACCCTGTGGTCCTTATCTGGCAGGGATACTAGCCAGGCCCTGATGCATGTCCAAGTAACACGAGTCATCATGTAAAGCAGCTATTCAAATACAATCAGTTTGTCTTATCAGCAGTCGAACTGTCTGCACAGTCGCAAGTGTTTGGTGTGAGTTTTCATACCACTAAGGTCACATAAGGTCATATAATTCTGTGTCACTAAGGGGGCTCAATGGGTCAAATTATTTGATTTCAGGGGTACGCAGTGTCGACCCAAAGAGTGGCAAGGAGACCATGTACAACCTGGAGAGCCCGATCAACCAGGCTGTATTTCCAGGGCTGCAAGGGGGTCCCCACAACCACGCCATTGCAGGTTTGAAATCTCTGTCACACATGAAAGAAATGAAAGATCCACCAGACCCCTGGTGATAAGTTGTGGCCATTTTGAATGTTTGTGTTTGCGTGGTACTTGGTGGGCCTGTTTTGATGTGTTTTTGATGGTTCCTCAGGAGTTGCGGTGGCACTGAAACAGGCCCTAACCCCAGAGTTCAAGGTCTACCAGAGACAGGTGCTGTTAAACTGCAGAGCTCTGGCATCCACACTGATAAATAAGGGCTATAAGATTGTGACAGGTGAGCACAGTGTTTGCCCTTGGATAGAGGTTTCTTCTCACATGATTCTGTACTAATGTCATATTATGGAACCTTTTTTACAGTGTTGCCTTTCTACGTAAAGATAATTTCAGTACATTTATTCTTCTGGAAATTGGGGAATAAGTTGAATATATATTCAAGCTATTCTCGTATTGGCCTGTTGTCATTTACCAGTGTTGAGCCAGTCTTACACACTCATGAGGCCAAATGTGCCTATGATTCAGAAGATTATTTTAGTTTTGTCTACAACCTCTCCACACCATGAATTTAGAAAATGCAGGTAATCCAGTTAACTTTTGAATGATTCCCACCCTTAAGCTAAAGTTCATCATCGTATCCAGACAGTATATTAATGCAATCATCAAGATTCATTGTGTGAACTATTGTGTAATTGTCACACTTCTTATGGCCACGTGGGGGCAGTAATCAGTAACAGACATGCAGTAGGAAGTGCTCACAGCTCAACGGGGAATCGTTGGTGCATTGCTGAGAAGCACAATGCCTAGTCACATGTCTGTCGATTTGAAAGCATTGGTGTGCTGCATATTAACTCATCGAGTGCCACCCATGCGTTTACGTTTTTAGCTTTTTAAAAAAAAAAAAAATACGAAACTAAACACTCTAACACACCTTATATGTGATTTTGGGAACTCTGTGATGAATTGAAATGAAATATATGACGATCGAAAACTCATGAAAACGCACAATCTGGACATTTTATCATAACTTGGTTGCCGCTTTGGGTCGAATCAGTGACGCATGCACGTCAGGTCAAAACCAGGCCATTTTCGTGGGTCTATCACTAGGTGGCAGTCTCGCCAGGTCTCGCTGATCACTTCCCGGAAAGTTTACAGGCAACACTTCATATTTCATGAAAGACGTTATGTCTCCATTTCTAGAAAAAAACAGCGATTTTGATGAAAACTAGCCACTGTTTAGCTTGGGATTTCTCAGGAACAGAGGCGTGTAGAAATACACGGTTTGCACCCACTGAGAGCTTAAAGTCTCACCTTTTAAATGAGCCATTGTATGTGTTCATATCTATAACACAGAATATGCTGTGGCTGTACAAAAATAATCAACAATGGTCTAGATTGCTGGCACTCTAGGACAAAGCTTCCGAAAACAGCTTTGCATTCAATGAGTTAACTACAGGGTTCCCACGGGTCATGTCATGTCAGACATGGAATGTCAGGGTTTTTTATCATTTTGGGGACAAAGTCATGGAATATCAGGGAATTTTGTTGTAGCAGTTTGAAATTTACTTTCCAAAATACATTAATAAATATGTAAAAAATATAAAAAAATGAAAAGATTCTTGAATGCTACATAACTGTTCTGAAATCTTTGGTCGGTATATTGTACCCTTCATTATGTAGTAGGTCATGGAAATTCATTTTTTTGTCAGGGAAAAGTAATTGAATTTTACATTTCACTTCGAGTGGGAACCCTGTAACTTGGTGGAAAGGTCTAAAACTTGTTTTCGACAATCATTTGAAAACGCTGGACGCAGTGCTTTGTGTTTGTCACACTTAACTAAATAAATCCGTCATCTCCCAGCCGAACTGGCTTGTTAACTAATGTTAATTCTTTGAAATATTGCAGGCACTCATTTCATTCTTTGCTTCTAGGTGGCTCTGACAATCACCTTATCTTGCTTGACCTTCGACCCAAGGGCAGTGATGGAGGGAGGGCAGAGAAGGTCCTGGAGGCGTGTGCTATTGCCTGCAACAAAAATACGTGCCCAGGTGACCACTCAGTGCAGTGAATATTTTACCAAAAAAGACTAAAATTGAAAATGGATAAATGTGTATAACTGCATCAAAAATAACTAGCATCAGTTTTTCCTAGCTGTCATGTCAGTGATATGATGCATTGTTTTTGCGATCTCGCCCTGCGGTGTTTCTGACTTCACCTGTTTTGTTTGGTTTTAATGAAGGAGACAAAAGTGCCCTGCGGCCCAGCGGCCTGCGCTTCGGCTCGCCGGCCCTCACCTCCCGGGGGCTCGTGGAGGAGGACTTCTGTCAAGTTGCCGAGTTCATCCACAGAGGTAGGCTCTTTACGGGAGGCTATTAAACATTGATGAGGGAGAGGAACTCTGAGCGATGAGCAGGAAGACCCCCCTCCAGCGTCTTCATGCTAATGTAACATTTACAAACAGATGGATGGGACTTATTTGTTTATTTAATCCCTCCTCCCTCACAGGCATTGAGCTCACCATTATTTAATTCCTCCTCCCTCACAGGCATTGAGCTCACCATTGAGATCCAGACCAGCATGAACCCCAAGGCCACTCTGAAAGAGTTCAAGGAGACACTGGCCCAAAGTGAGAAGTTCCAAATGAAAGTGAAAGAGATAAAGGAAGAGGTTGAGGCTTTTGGTGGCAAGTTCCCCATGCCTGGACTTCCACAGTTGTAAAAGTGCTCTTGTTCTGTCATTTCTGACTGTTGTTTTCTCCCTTGGTCATAGCATTTACCTTTCATATTGATATAAGGCAATAATGGGTTCTGTTCTTCTGTCCTTTAATCAGGGGTTGGATGACAATACATTTGAATACACAATTCATAATTGTATTAATTGTTAAGGAGTCTATTCATTTTCCCCAGTGTTTGTGTACATTGCATAGAAAGCAAGGCGCATGGCAACAAACAGGCCTGCTGATTCTGATAGGTTCAAAATATTTGCAGTGCTCTGACTATGTTTCTGCTAAAATCCTGCATTTAATTAACCAAATTAAATTTACACCGACCTTAATTTCAAATTGTGTCAAGTTCCATTTGTTATTTTTGTATTGCATGTTTCCTTCCTCATTTCATCTGATTAAACACAGCACTCAAGATACAATATCAAAGAACTGGCTGTGCACAGGAAATGTAAATCGGGTTTGTTTTTAATGAAAAGTTGGTAGATAGTACTGATTATTTCACAGTGGAATAGACATCCATGGACTGAGACAAAATGAGTAACTATTTAACCAGCACTGGACACATACAAGGCTTACGATTCACATATCAAGTATCTCCAACTCAAAATCACAATATTTTCTTTATAACATCAACTTGGATACAAGGCAACAGCATGAAGGATGGGCTACATAGGGGAAAAGGTAAATTAAAGATGGCGGAAAAAATGTGACATGCTTACTAGTATGGCTTTTTAACACTTAGTGAATTTTGTTCAGACTTATGCTTGTATAGTCCTTTTAGTGGTCCTATAGTCGTAATTGCGTCAAAACAAATAGCCTAAGCCATGGTACGGTTGAAACATAACCAATGCAAACATTTACATACAGTGCCTTGACTTCTGGCCACAACTAAATTTACCTCACAAAATATCAGCTCAAAACATCCAGCATAATGATGTACCAATTATTCCATAGTCTGTACTCATGCTGACGTCACAATTCTTGGACAACGACTATCAAATTCAACAAGTGCTTCATTGGATGAATATTCACGACAATAAGGTACGATGGAAACAGGAATGTACTTTTTCCCCACTGAAAAAGTTGCTTCTCCAAACATGCAACATTTTGTGTAACAGATGTACCCTATTCATGTATTTCGTCTTCATGCATAACATACCTGTTCCTTTGTATCCTGAGTACATCACAGAGGGTAAATTGGTTACTCAACCTATTTTGTTTGCCTTAAACCCTGGCTGGACTGACAGGCTTAGTGAGATAGGAGGGTCCATGTGCCTCCCCAGCTTTTTGTCACTAATCCAATTCGGTCCTTATCAGAAAGCAGAAATTAATGTTGCACAGTGCCATTGAATAGTTGTAGAGATCTATGGAGTTTACAATGATACATTTCAATAATCAATTATTGACATTTCAAGAGTCAGTAATTTGTTTTGTATGATTCAACATCATATCAGGGTGTACTGCATGGCTTTGTTCTTAAAAGGAGACATGATTAGAGAAATGGAGGGGAAAAAAATTAAAAACAAAATCAGGTGACCGCTAAGATGATTTAAGTTTTTTGTTGTTGTTGGGCAGTAAACTATTTGATTTTAAAATTAAAATATTCATAGAAGTTCATATCCATTTATGATGACATACTATATAACTGTATGAAAAAGTAAGGCCAACAGTAATATCTTAGGCTGATCAGAAGAGTGTCATGTGAGTATAGTGATCTGTAAAACATTGCTCTGCATTAATTCACTTAATGGTAATTCAAAAGAAAGAGCTGTAAAAAATATAACCTTTACATTTAAAATATCCATTACAGCAGTTAGGAGTAGTTGAAAAGGCAAAAGCTTGTGCAGACTTCGACAGCTGTGAAAATGGTTCACCCCCCCACCAGAAACATACCAAATGTCCTTCCCAAAAGACTTGCTGAGATCATAGATTACCATTACATGACCTGTGTTTTTCCCATTGGCACAGGAAGTCAGTGTCAGTGTCATGACGTAAATTCCACTGATTACACACATAAATAGAGTGAAACACTACTCTATCCACTTGTGCTTTCAATAGTGAGTGCAATGTACTGGGCTAGTTACTTCGGCTGCTGAGTGCAGTGAAACAACTGACGCATCAAGAGCACAGAATAACATTGCTCTCCTTTCCTCTCCAATGCACAGCCCTCAGAAAGCTTCATACATTAAAAGCATTAGTGTGAACCGGTCAGCAAATAACACACTTATGACAGTGTAAAAGAGATACTCAAAATCACAATGGTGATTGACTGTTTAAAGCAGCCATGTTTTTTTTGTTTTTTTTTGCTGTACTACCTGTAAAGATATCTCCTTTAAAATGGGATGCAAATTAAATAAATCACGCTCACAATTTCTTGGTCTCCTGATTTCAAGATGGGGGTAAACACAAGCATCTCGATTGAGCACAAGGACACATTCAAAATTAGATCTTGTACAAATAGCTGGTGGTGTAATTAAAACGCAAGACTGATTGGCTGGTTCCCTTGGAAGGCCCCTGAATGTAATGCTGTTTGATGAGCTCACTTAAGAAGTGAACGATTTTGCTCTCCTCCTCGCTGTAGCCCAGATGATGCAAAAAGCTAGTCCTGCGCGCCACGACGGAGTCTTCATCCTCCGAACCGACAGGGAGATGGAGGTGGTGGCAGAACGTGAAAAGAAATGCCTTGGCGGTGAGCTGGGTCAGCATGCTCTGGACGTGGAGGAAGTAAGTGCTTCCCCTCTTGATCTGAGTCCTGTGGTCGGCCATGTGGCCGAGCAGAGTGCCTTTGTACGGAGGGCACCGCATTGTCTTGTTGTCAGTGTCCAGAATGCCTATGTAACGACTATAGCGGCTCAGAGAGTGGAGAATGCTGGATCCTGTGGGTGATGCCATCCTACAACAGAGACATAGCCTTCAGTTACAGAGCCAAAAAAAGAAAAAATAATCACATAAACATAACATTCTTATTCTCAAACAAGCTGCATGATATATACAGGTGGGTTTTAAGACCCACCTGTGCATAGAAACCTGTTAATAACAATCCAACCATAACAAATGAGGATCTTGATTGGCAAAACTGTTTCTTTTTGAATAGTCATACTTCTTATGGAATTGGATCATTACATTACCTCTGAAGACCAATGAGCTTCCATCTGTGTAGGTCAGTCAGTTGAAACGGTGTTGAGAGGCAAGGCTGTACAGTTTCTCCATATTTCCCAAGGTTGGGCACAAAAATAGACAACGCGTTGACCAGCTTCCTCACCGTGCCTTCCTCGGCTCCTAACACCACTAGAGTCCGTCCGCTCAGGAGGCAGAATATGGCTTGCTGCGCAAAGGGGTATTGCCGGATGAATTTCAGGGTGCTCTGCCCTGCCCTCTTCTTCTGTTTCAGGGTGACTGGGTCACCATGGCAGAATGGTGACGGTGCCCGGTCCGAACTGGTGGACGTGCTCATGTAGCTGGTAGTATCAGAGGCGTCCTCGACATTAATCCTAGCCATCTCCTCCGAGAGTGTGTTTGAGTTGAGCTCAGGAAGAGACAGTCCCGTGCAAGGGCTTTCTAAGGCAGGCTCCCCTAAAACATAGTCTCCCTGGAGTGCAGGGTCCCTCTGGAGCAAAGACAGAGGTTCATGTTTCACCACCATGTCCCCACAGCCATCGTGCGGCGGCTTGGACAAGGGCTCCTCACTGATGAAACCCTCCTGCCCCATACAGCAGGCAGTATCCACTTGAACAATGCTCTCAGTTTGGTACGTGACGGCAGCATGGTTCATGGCCATGTCATTTTCTAATAAAGGAAATGTACTGACGCCTCCATCTGTCCCAGTTTGAACAGAGGGCATTTCATAATATAGACTGGAGGAGTCAGCTGCACCCTGGTCCAAAAATGCACTGTCAGCTATGGTAGTACATTCCTCAATGCCAGCGCTTGTCCCCACTTCTACAGTATCTTGCATCTGTAGGTTGCCTGGGCTTATAGCCTCTATGCTTCGGTCACTACTGAAGCTCCCTTTTGTTTCTGTGTCAGCGGCTTCCTCAGAGGTTTCCTGAGTGAAATCGGAGGGGCTGGACTCTGGGGGGCCCTCTGCCAATTCAGGCTCCGTTTTGATTTGAATGGTGTCCACACAGGATGAATACGATTCCAGGCTCATCGGTTCTGCACACATGTCGGACATCGAGGGTGGTTGGTTCACTACAGGGAGACCAGCTGCCTCATACTGCTTTGTGGGTCCCTCTTCTTGCCATCCCTCTTCCTCCTCAAAGAGAAAATTGGTTACTTTCTGCCGCCGGACCAAAGCTCGGTCTATCTGACCGGTGTATATGTAGCAAAGATCCCCTCTGAAAGACCGTTCAATGAGTTTCAGTTGATCCATAGTCTGATGGAAAAAAGTGGATTCGCAAAGCTCCTCCAGTGTTTTCAGTCGCTTGTCAAAACATTTAGCAGATTTTGCTTTGATGAGTTGAGGTATGTAAGACGGTCTCTGGTCAGCCTCGTCTCCTGCTGCTGTCTTGTCTTCGAGGTCAGAAGGTATGGATGAGAGTGCAAGGTCTACATCGCTCGTGTCGATGGGTTTCTCTGGTTCAAATGCAACACATTCAGGGTCTTTCCTCTTTCTGCTGGGGTAAGACGTGATCTGCCTCAACAAGTCTTTGTGTTCATATATGGACTTTTCGACATTAGCCAATTCATTAGCTTTCTCAATGGCCTGTGTGGAGTAGCAGCCATTGTTCATCTTTTGCAACTCAGCCTCTTTGTGGACTACTGACCTGGTGTACTCTAGATCTTTCAGTTTCTTCAGCAGTTCGTTTGCAAAAGCTTTTCGGTTCCCACATTTCAAACACTCTGAGGCTTTAGAGAACTCAGAGGAGAGCTTCTGAAACTGCTGCATGATCTTTCTTTCATCTGCAGAGATGTACGCCATGCAGAATGGCCTGACAAAGCCCCGAGCTTCCAGATCATACAAGGTCAGATGATGAACATAGGCAAAGGCACCCTCCTTTGAGTCCCCCAGAACCACTTTAGAGTCCTCCACAAAATTGAGCTTTGGGTAGTTGGACCCTGGAGGGTGCCCAACGAATGAAGCTTGGTAGTCCACAGACATGATGCGCAGTGAGAAATAATTAAGGTCAAATGTTCCACATACTTTTGAGTCATCTGGAATGGTGAGCAGGGGTTGTGGACCCACTTGTTCAGAGAACTCGGAGATGAGGATAAAATCCTTGGAAAATTTAGCGTAGGTGGTCTTCGTCCATGGATTCGTAGCATGGGTAAACAAAGGCACGGAAAACTCCTCTGGGAGCACATACGGATCCGGATAGAGCTCTCCAAAGTCATCTTCTTTGGTAAAAGCCACCACGTCTGGTGAGCCGATCATGTTTTCCCAGTGTGCGGAACGACATTAGGAGAATTGCACGTCTACAGCTCCTTCAGTGTGTATGCTATAGTGTGCATCAACACAGCAGTCGGGCGACGGTCACGTTGCATTATTAATTAAAATAAGGATATATCTAGACAACAAGGGGCTAAGACTGTGTTCGTAATTGCTGACATATTCGATGCGATTGAATGCCAAGGCATGTCTTAAAGTAATGTTACTCACTCAGTAACTAGCCAGCTAGCTACATACTGTCATAAGAGCATTTCACGTCAGTAAGGTTGTACACACGTAACGTAACATTTTTTTGCTAGTATTCAAAACTAGCTTCAACACCTCTAACCTTTTGTAAAATCCAAAGAATTGAAGACATCACAAACCCCGCTATAATATTTGCCGTCCAGTGATGAGAAACAGAGCGACCTTCTCCGAAAATGTAGTCCGTGGTAATAATGAAAACTCAATATCAATTCAGCATCAAGCGACATCAGCCATATTTAAAGCGAGTGGGCAGTGGTTCATTCTCACGTGACTAATTCTACACCAGAATCTAAACAAGGAAGTATAGGAAAATGTGAAAATGTGTTATTCATATGTCGATACGAATGTGTTAACGATTGCAAATCAGAGCTACGTAAATTAATTGAACTGTTTAAATCTGAAAAATTAGTAACCACAGAAAACGAGAAATACGAACCAATGTTACGGCCCTGTTAATAGTTTTACGGTAGGACATTACGACAATTGCTGATAGGCGCCGAATTTGTAAAATTACGGGCTAGCGTCAGGCTAGCCAAATAAACGTCATATCACAACCTACCATTCACGTTTGTAGTCTGTAAGTAGTACATCAAGTAAAGTACGAATATTTGAAACTGATGATTTTGTTTCCTAACGTGGTAGCCAGATAGCTGGCTAACCACAATTAGCTAAAGTTAGCTAATGTTAGCTCACTACTGGAGCTAACGTTAGAGCTTTTGGACACAAGGTAACTTAGCTTGTTAGCCACACACGTTTGTAATATACATGTTAGGCATTTTTATGCGATTTTTAAGGAAATTGTAATTGCCTTTAAGAATGTAACTACTTGCACTGTCAGCAAGTAGAGTATGATAATTAATGTTATCAATAGATCACTGCTCCAAGTGAGAAGACTGTTAGTGCAGAGACGATTTTGTCAGCAAGGGTCAGAAAACATGATCAGACGAACTCAGATTAAGAAAGTTCTGTGCGTTGCTGAGAAGAACGATGCAGCCAAGGGGATATCTGAGATTATGTCAAATGGAAGGGCAAGAAGGGTAAGTACATGGCCGTCTTGTTCCTTCATTGACACTATCATGGGCAGATTTGTGTGCATCTTCACTTCATATAGCGTCCCCTTGTTTATAACATGTTTTCGCTCTCTGTGTACTTGAACACTTTTAGAAAGAAGGATTATCCGTGTACAACAAGTTGTATGAGTATGAGTATAACTTGTTCGGACAGGTAAGGTTGTTCTCTAAATAGCAAACATTCTTTATGTAACTTACAATATTTCAACTTACGGTTATATTGTACATGGCTTGTTACAGAATGTCTCTGTGACCATGACCTCAGTGTCTGGACATCTCTTAGGTTTGGAATTCAAAACTCCTTTTCAAAAATGGTGAGTTGTTTTAGGGTTAGTCAGCTAGTGACTCGGTACAGTGTCCAACAACAGATACAGTAAACTGTCCCCCTGTCATTTTACAGGCACAGTTGTAATCCAGTTTTATTGTTTGAAGCAGAGGTTGAAAAGTATTGCCCAGAAAACTTCATACAAATAAAGGTATAAGTCAGGTTTGATTTTAACAAAAATTGCACATGTCATAATATAGTGTGCCAAATTAACTTTCTTTGGTATCTTTATTGTGTTTACATATAGAGGACTCTAGAGAGAGAGGTTCGACAATGCCAGGCCCTAATCATATGGACAGATTGTGACAGAGAGGGAGAAAACATTGGCTTTGAGGTCATTGATGTTTGCAAAGCAGGTGAGTGTTTTTCCAGTATCATGTAAATGTGGTCTGTAGAACTGACCTATGCTTGTACAATCTGAATGATTGAATAAAACAAATGATGGGCAGCCGCGGCCTACTGGTTAGCGCTTCGGACTTGGAACCGGAGGGAACCCCAACCAGTAGAAGGCGGCTGAAGTGCCCTTGAACAAGGCACCTAACCCCTCACTGCCCCCCAAGGCACCTAATCCCTCACTGCCCCCCAAGGCACCTAACCCCTCACTGCCCCCCCAGCGCCGCTGTTGTTGCAGGCAGCTCACTGCGCCGGGATTACTGTGTGCTTCAGCTCACTGTGTGTTCACTGTGTGCTGAGTAGATAGATAGATAGATAGATAGATAGATACTTTATTGATCCTCAAGGGGAAATTCAAGAAGTATGTTTCACTAATTCACGGATTGGGATAAATGCAGAGACCAAATTTCCCTCATGGGATCAAAAGAGTATATATACTTATATACTATACTTACCGTATTTTCCGGACTATAAGTCACACTTTTTTTCATTGTTTGGCTGGTCCTGCGACTTATAGTCAGGTGCGACTTATATATGAAAAAAATTATATAATTGAACATGTTTTTAAATGTTAATTTATATTAACTGACATGAACCCTACATGAAACATTACCGTCTACAGCCTCGAGAGAGCGCTCTCAAATGCACAAGTCCTGTGCACTTTCAGTCAGAGATTAGTGCTTGCTATGCCTGAAACACACATGCACACTTAAATGCTCAAATTATGGCCGGGATTCTATTTATAGCCGGCCCTCAGATTCGGACAAATAAAAGCCAGTATAATTTTGCTTCAATTTAACTCATAAAAGAGCTCTTCTTAATAATTTATATTGTTGGTTGGTTTAATATTGTTGCCAATGAAAAGTCATCATCCTACACCATGAGTCTCCAACACGTTGCTCTCAAGCTACCAGTCGCACGCAGCCCCTTTCTGAGCTAGAGGCTGAAGCAATAACCTACATTTAAACACAATTGTTGCTGCCAGGCATCAGCCTACGAATTTTATAAAAAAAAGTAAATCATGCATAATTTAAAAAATAACTAAATGTAGGCTATCTTAGACCTCTTTGGCTATATGGAATAAGTTTTCCCTTGCAGCACAGCACACGTTCCATGAATGAATGAAAGCGGATGCCTTATCTCGCAATAAGCGGATGGAAATCCCGACACTCTTTCATACATGAAACTTAATGAACCATTGTCATTGATATAGGCCTATGCCGCTCCTATAACGAAAAGTATAGGCCTATGTCTCACAGTAAAATGCAAGAAATAAAGGCCTATAGCTGACTCGAATAGCCTACAAGCCATGGTCCAAATAAAGGTGCTGTGCTTTGCCCAGCCATACTTTGAGGATTTACGTTGGTCTGTCCCCTAAACATTCCTCACCCGTTATCTAGACATGCATGAAAACATTTGAAAACAAAACTCACTGCCATGTAATATTTGATCGCTGTTTTGCTACTAATTATCTTTCACGTGAATATGCAGAAAGTGAAAGTAGGCCTACTATGCTCCGTGTCTGTAGCTGTCTGTTCACGTCCGCAATCGATTATAACATTCCTCAAATGGAGAACACATCCATGTTCTCTCGCGTTATATTATAGGCTGTCATGCTTCTGTGTTTGCAAAATTCCTGACGGTTCCTGATCACTAAACGTTTGTTTTCCTTTCCTGTCGATAGCGGTTGATGTAGAAGCACCTATAGGCTATAATTTGACTTTAGCGGTGACAAATCCTGCTAAGAGAGAGAGAGAGAGAGAGAGAGGCACCCCCAAAGTGGTCCTGCGCGCGCGCGCGTCTCTGCATGGGGTTCAATTGAAGTCAGAGTTGGTCCGTCCAGTCAATAGTCCCGCATTCAGGCCGCTCCATTATTAGATTAACGTCAGACAGCGCTGTATAATGTGTGGGAATTTCTCGCACTATGATGGCTAGACGGGACTTTTATTAGTATGCTCAATACGTAATAATTTATGCGCAATACCCACAATCCCGCGCTGAAATTTAGGCCCTGGTTTTAAATGCACATCTTTTTTTCTCTCGCTCCCTCAGAGGTGGCCAGCGAGCATTTGTTCTGTTGCTTGTGCCAAAATATCGTCCAAAATGCTTGATTGCATTGCATTCTTCACATTTTTAGCTAAATGTTCATGTACCACATCAGCATTTTTGTTCAGTGAATCTTTTGTAAATTGCTTTACAATAGCGTCGGGCCCTTGTCAGCAGCCTTTGGCTTGCCTCTTGCCACTATTCACTCCTTCATCTTCAACATTCCCTGTAGAATTCTCAATATTTTTGGCCTCTGTCTGACATACAGTAGTCTGTCTGTTCTTAGTCTTGGATTTTGTGAAATACATTTCTAAATATCACCTGCTTGCTGCAGCTTCAGTCTGCACGTCCTTTTAAAACCACATCTTTTTCTCTCTCAAGCCTTTAATCTGCTGCCGGCTTGTAACTCCACATCGTCCAAAATGCTTGATTGCATTGCATTCTCCACATTTTTAGCTACATTTTCATGTATCATATCAGCATTTTTGTTCAGTGAATCTTTTGCTTTACAATTACCGTTGGGCCTATTGGCCTATCGCCTGGCTTGCTTCAGTCAAACTGCATCTTTTTCTCTCTCGTGAGCATTTAATCTGCTGCCAACTTGTGACTCCACATCGCCCAAAATGCTTGATTGCATTGTATTCTCATTTTAAATACATTTTGGTGTACCACATGGCATTTTCTTTCAGTGAATCTTTTGCTTTGCAATTACCTTCCTGCCCTCCTCTTGGCTGCCTTCACTCCTTCGTCTTCATTCATCTTTTTGGCCTCAATAATCCAGTTACATAGTCTCTGTTTTTGGTTTTGGATTTTTGTGAAATACTTTTCTAAATAAATGCGACTTATAGTCCGCTGCGACTTATATATGTTTTTTTCCTGTTCATGACTCATTTTTTGACTGATGCGACTTATACTCAGGTGCGACTTATAGTCCGGAAAATACGGTATACTTGATGATTTGAAAATGGTTAGTGAAAACAAAGGTTTCAATACAAAATGTAATCCTCCATTATAACTCTCTTACAGTCAAGCCAAACATCCAAGTGTTTCGAGCCCATTTTTCTGAAATCACACCAAACTCTATCAGGAGAGCATGTGAGACACTGACAGAGCCAAATATCAACATCAGTGATGCAGTGGATGTCAGACAAGAGCTAGATTTGCGAATTGGTAAATAGTTTTTGTTCATTGAATTGTTTTGATATTGGTAATTAAGGCACAACAAAACATTATGCATGTTTTGTGTGATGTATTTGACTGTATCTAAAAGTATCTGTGAAATTATTAACACTGTGATATTAATGAATATTTCTCCAGGAGCAGCATTTACGAGGTTTCAGACTATGCGCTTACAGAAGATCTTCCCAGAATCTCTGGCCAATCAGCTCATAAGCTATGGAAGCTGCCAGTTTCCTACACTGGGATTTGTGGTGGAGCGGTTCAAATCTATCCAAGCTTTCATCCCTGAGACCTTCTTTAAGATCAAAGGTAAAGTTGCATTGTCAACAGATAGAGCATGGTGAGTAAGTGGGTTACTAATATACGGCAATGCATGGTGTAAATTGAATGGCTTTCAGTTACCTGACACTCATAAAAAGAAAGAATGCAGTGTGGTCATATTAACAGTGTGTGTTCTTAGAGAGGTCATGTCTAATAAGCAGTTTATATTTAGTTTGAGACCAGACACTGTGCCGCTGATGAAGGACTCATTAACAATCAATCAATATGATTCTGGGAATGACTGACAGTTACATCTTGTCTTGCAGACAAAGGTGTATATGTCTGGCTCTGCACGGGAACATATGCATCATTTCATTATTGTTTACTCTGAAATGAATGAGGTTCTGTATTTTCAGTTCTCCATGAACCAAATGAGGAGGAAATGGTAGAATTTGTTTGGAAAAGGCATCGTCTCTTCAGCCATACTGCCTGCCTTGTACTCTATCAGATTTGCATGGAGGTGGGTCTGTCATAGTGAAAGAGTAATGCAATGTTCCAAAAAGTCAAAGACAAATGTACTTGAAGTTTGAACAGGAATTTATTCTAATGACTTTGGTGCCATAAACTGTTTTGACAATATCATCTGAGTGTGATTTTTTTTTATCTCCCTATTTTATCTTAGGATCCCACTGCCACTGTGGTTGCTGTCACAAGTAAACCCAAAAGTAAATGGAGACCACAGCCTCTTGACACTGTTGTAAGTATGAGTACTCAAAAACATAACATAGCTCCCAAACAGCCCCTTGGAGGTACATTCTTGATTTTCATGTATATTTTCAGGAACTCGAGAAAGCGGCCTCACGCAAATTGAGGATCAATGCGAAAGAAACCATGAAAATAGCGGAAAAACTTTACACTCAAGGGTAAGTCTGTAGGCTGTCTGTTTTACAGAGCTGGTGGCAACATAAATGGAAAGCATTAACTAATAACCCCTCTTCCCCCTCCCATCAGGCTTATCAGCTATCCCCGCACTGAGACCAACATCTTCCCAAAAGACCTCAACTTGACCTCCCTGGTACAGCAACAGACTCAGGACAATGAGTGGGGGGCATTTGCACAGGGCATTCTGGATAGGGGTGGGCCCACTCCTCGAAATGGAAACAAATCTGATCAAGCCCATCCCCCCATTCACCCCACCAAATACACCAACAGCCTGCAGGTGACTGTGCAGAATTAAACATAATTGCTGCTGTGGTTGATGAAGTGCATTGTAGTGTAGTGAGAATAATGCACTTTATATGCACAGGGTGGTGGTAGTGTAGTTGTTAAGTAGCTGGGCTAGCGTGCAGTAGCCTTAGAAGTTGTGGGTTCAATTCCCAGCTTCCACCGCTGTGCCCTTGAGCAAGGCACTTAAGCCCATGTTGCTCTGGGGACAATGTAATCCCTTGTAATATAGTTGACATATATAAGTCACTTTGGACAACAGTGTCTGCTAAATTAATACATGTAATATGTAAATATATGGGAAAAATGTGCTTTCAATCAGAGATGTAGCCAATTTATAATTTGTTGTATTCTCACAAATTAGATAGCCTTGTTTTACACTACTGTTTCTTTTTTGTTGAAATAGGGCAACGAAAAACGTCTGTATGAGTTCATAGTCCGCCATTTCCTGGCTTGTTGCTCCCAGGATGCCCAGGGACAGGAAACCACAGTTGATATTGATATAGCTGAGGAGAAATTCTCTGCAAGTGGCCTTATGATCATCGCCCGGAACTATCTGGATGTTTACCCCTATGATAAATGGTACACAAAGGTAGGCAAATACATACATACAGACAGGTAATCTGGTGAACAACCTGCTGTATTCTCTTATAAATTACATAAAAAGTTACTGTTAGTTTAAGTAAATTTCTGTCATTTGAGAGCACAGACATCCTTTACCATAGCACTGAGTGTGTGTAAGACAACTTAAGATTTGAACAGAAATATTTTGCAGACCTTGGTTTAGGAACCATTTATGATATAGAGAAAGTTTGAACAAAATCTGATATGGTGCAGCAACAACCGTATCTGATTTAACATGGAATGATCCGTGTGGATTTGTGTGTTTCTGCCCTAGATAATTCCAGTCTATGAACAGGGGTCTCAGTTTCAGCCATCGGCCATAGAGATGGTTGATGGACAGACGAGCCCACCACAACTGCTGACAGAAGCTGACCTCATTTCCCTCATGGAAAAACATGGCATTGGTACGACTAAGCTCCTCTGAAATTGCAAGAAAATTAAATGCAGAGAGTACCTGAATGTGTTCATGAAGTGCTTGGGAATCCATATCAAGTGTGAATAATGTGACAGACAAGTGTTAATGACTTTATCTTCTAGGCACCGATGCCACACATGCTGATCACATCGAGACCATTAAAAGCCGAATGTATGTTGGACTGACTGCAGACCAAAGGTTTCTCCCAGGGGAGCTTGGCATGGGCCTGGTGGAAGGTCAGCCCTTTCTGTTCTACATTGTTTTTGGAAACACAAATGTAATACCAGTAAATGGCCCTAAGGTTGTTCTGCATTTGTTATGTACTACTACAACAGCTACACTAGATTAAGGGTCACGTGCACTTAAATATTGTTGTGTTATAAAACTTTGGCAAAGATGATTCACAAATGACCTCTCGTTAGAGCATGCTTGTGTCTGCCAAAATTCTTTGTGTTGAGTTTAGTGTCACACAGTATCTGTAGGACGTAGAGCAAATACTGTAAAAATCTGATATTTTTAGTTTTGTGTAAACTACCTAGGTGTCTTCTCTCCCTTGATGGATTCATAGCATTTCCTTTATAACTTGCAGGTTACAACTCCATGGGCTATGAGATGTCCAAGCCGGACTTGAGAGCAGAGCTGGAAGCGGACCTTAAACTGGTCTCTGAGGGAAGGAAAGATAAAGCCTCTGTCCTGCGACATCATGTGGCCAAATACAAGGCTGTGTTCATCGAATCTGTACAGAAGGCAAAGAAGTGAGTTCCACAGTCAGCACCCTTAAAATGCCTCCTGGTATTGTTTTCTGTAGGAAGAGCAGTGGAGCAGAACAGTCTATCTGAAAAAAGTGAAGAATATTTGTAAGTTTTGATTTGTTTTGTTTGCGTACATGTTAGTCAGCTCCTGATTAGTTGGACATTGGAGCAATATGACAAACTACTGGCCTTTCATGAAACTTGATGGAAAGATGCAGCATAAGATGAACCCATTAAATGCTCTGGCCTAGAGCCACTCTAGTTATAGCATTTGGCCTCAGTGGAAGTCTGCGCTGTCTGAGCACCTCTCTAGTTCTCTCTATGTTTTTCATGGCCGTATGGTTGTTACTATTACTCTCCTGTTGCCCTGGCAGGTTGGATCAGGCTCTGTCAAGTTACCTAGGCCAGGCACAGGAGTACACAGAGCAAGAGCAGGAGATGGAGCTGCCCATGCCTGTGCGGAAGTGTCCCAGCTGCAACCGAGACATGGTCCTGAAACAGAAGAAGGACAGCACCACGTAAGACAACCCCCCACGAAACCAAAAAAGATCAGGGGCCTCATGTAGAAAGACTTCCGAAGAATTCATACCAAAACATTGCGTACATGCAAACCAGGAAAGTAGCGTACGCACAAAAGAAATCTGATATATGTAACTGTGCATATGCAGCATTCCAGGCAGCTTTTCTTTGTACATCCCAAATAACGTGACATTAAGCACATATGCACGAGCACTACACTCCACCCTCTCTCCTCCCTCAATCACACTAATTTTAATATACTAACTAGAAGGCCACTCGAGAAAATGGCCTATCTCGCAATATTGATAATAATGAAAAATCATTTGTGGATCCATCCGTATTCGAACCTGCAACCTCCAAAATCAGCAAATGAAAAAAAAGTGATGAAGTGATGAAAAATGCGAGTGGCAGAGAGTGGCAGTGGCTATAGGGTCAGACACTGGCAGATTCATTGGTCAGTCTGCAAGTAGGTGACAGGGTTTGCATAACAGGGTTTGATGGGGATTTGGCGTGGAGAAACCCAGGAGAAATGCTCATTCTCACATTAATTTACTCTTGATACATCCGACCGTGAGCATGAAAGATGGCGTACGCAACATTTTTGTGCGTACGCAAGCTTCGTACATGAGCACCCTGGTCTATTGAGAGAGACAGATGGTAAAGTAAATTGAGTTAGATTCGGGCAAGTAGTCTACTATGGCACATATAGGCAGTATTGGCCTGACATTAAAACATTACTGCCCTTTATTTAGTATCCATTGTGATGTTGTGAATGTTTATCTGTCTCCCTCACTCACTTCCCCTTGCAGGAAATTTCTGTCATGTACAGGATACCCCGCCTGCAAGTCAGCCGTGTGGTTCCCAGACTCTGTGCTGGAGGTCAGAAGAGACGACAGCATCTGTCCAACTTGCCGACCTCATCCTGTGCACATGTATGGGTTCACTTTTATGCTTAATCATTTACCTTTCATTCACATATGTATATTTACACATTTAGCTGACTTGTGTGGAGTAGTATACAAAACAAGATTATGAAGGGTATACTTCAAAATTATGTGTAGTTAATTTCAGTAACAATTCATCATCATCACTAAAAATCTGTCACTTAAAAGACTGTGCAAAGTAATATGTTCTATGTGTTTGTAGGTTGAAGTTGAAATTCAAGAGGGGAAGCCTTCCTCCCATGATGCCCTTAGAATTTGTGGGTTGCATCGGTGGATGTGATGAGACTTTGAGAGAGGTGCTGAATCTGAAGTACCTGAGGCCAGGAGGAGGAGGAGGAGGAGGACAAGCCAGTCAATCCAGTTTCAGTGCTACCCCACGTCAGCAGTCTCAGCCCAGAGCCCACCCAGGTCCAAGGCCCAGGGCTGACAGCAGTAGACCTCCCGCCCCAAGGCCTCGGGCTGAGAGTGGCAGGCCGTCTGCTCCACCTCCCCCTGGACCTGTCTGGTCGAGCCAGCCACCTGCCGCTGTCCAAAACAACGCCACGGTGTGCAACTGTGGTCAGGATGCCCTTCTCCTCACCGTGCGCAAGGAAGGTCCCAATCAAGGTCGGCAGTTCTACAAGTGCAACTCGGGCAACTGTAATTTCTTCCTGTGGGCAGACCAGCCGAATGACCAGGGGCAAGGGCAGACCACAGGGAGAAACCAGCCTCCTCGACCAACCCCTCAGCCTCCCAGGCCATCTCTTGGGTTTGGCAACACAAACCAAGGGTTCATGAACGGAGGGTCTGGTGGTGGAAACGGAGACGAGACCATGTGTAACTGTAATGAAGCGGCCGTTACCAGAACAGTGATGAAGGATGGGCCCAATAAAGGGCGCATGTTTCACACCTGTGGGAAACCGCGCGAGCAGCAGTGTGGCTTCTTCCAGTGGGCTGACGAGAACGTCCCACCATCAGGTATGATACTCGAGTACTCCACCCTTGATAAAACACTAGTTTGTCTGACTCGTACCGTTTAAAATATAAATACACATATAAATACAATGTACATATATAATATATATGAATATATTTTTAACATTTCTAGTATTTGCAACATTTTCTGTATTTCACAATATTGACATACTGTAGGCTGTGGCATGTATTGTAAAAATGTTCCCCTCTAAATCTCTCCATCAGTCTCAAGAGGATTCAACAATGGAGAAACAGAAAGAAGGGGAAGAAAGACAGGACCTCCTTCGACAAAAGCCCCGGGGGCCAAGAGACCCAGGACTTGTGGGATATGCCATCAGCCTGGACACACACGGACAACATGCCCCCAGGGCAATTAAGCAGGACTGTCCAAAACATGATTTAATGTAAAAAACAAATATTGGACATAGAATTCAAATCAAGTTTATAGTTGGCTTTGCATCTCTATGCCATTGAAATTTGATTTCCTTTCTTAAATTAAGCTGTATTTTACATAACTATTTCTGTTGAATTGGTAAATAAATGTAAATAAATCTGTCTGTGTTTGATATTTTTTGCATATTTTCCGCTAACATAGAATGATTCATTAAAATGTCTGTAAATGCTGAAACATTACATTGGACCATTGACTGTATGCAGTCATCTTATTGACAGTGACTGACTGTATACAGTCAATGATTTGGACATAAATTTAAGGATAAGGTGTAGGTTATTTCAAACAGGGGAAAACATATTATTGAGGATATTGAAAACAAAAACATTTAGGCATTGGTGTTGAAGGGCCACGGGGTCACATTATTTTATAGTCATGGGGAGAAGCCTTTCTTTTACTGTCTATGGGTGAAGCGGACTGTACCATTTTGAGAAACGGGTGTGTCTTCCGGCAGCTGTCTGCAGGGTCTGGTCAAATTCTTGAACACTACCAGAAATAGCCTGAAAAGTCTGTCAACCTGAATCCGTGATGGCTGCTACAGGAGTTCTCCCCTTTATCAGGGGGGTAGACCTAAGTGGGAACGATTTTAAAGTAAGGCCCTTTTGTTGATTTGTAAATGGTTGATTAGAAGCTAGTAGTTTGTATTTATGTCGGGTTAGGTTTTGTATTCTTCTGAATGTTAGTTAGCCTTAGCTTGCTAGGCATAAGGGCTTGATAACTGGCTAACATGAGCTAGCTATGATAGCATAATATAAGCAGTTATGTAGAACTAGAAGCCTAACCTAGCTCTCTAGCTAGCTGCCAGGGCGGTAGCAATCGACTGTCATAAATTGCATGGGAACACAAGTGTTCTCAATTTAAGGCATTTTAGTTTTTTTTTTGCTCAGACATTGGTCATTTAATAGTAGGAAGGTAAATATTGACGCCTGTTTCAGGAATATTAATTATATTGGCGTCTGTCTTATAGCGTTAGTGTCTGGGCTAAGACAGGCATAACGTTAGCACATTAAAACTTGGTCGGTTAGCTGATGTTAGCTGATTGATTAACGTTACCCCTTGTCTTGTGCCGCTGCTGATCTGTTATAAGTTCATCCTATTCATTTAAATAAGCTGATATGCTCTAAGTAAGAAACTAAAGAAGAATAACAAAGTAGGTTAATATAGCTCGAGGTCGGTCTGCTTTCCAACAGCTGTGTAATAACAGCTAACTGCGTTTCTCAACATTGTTCAAGTTGGTGTGAACGTTAGCAGTCTCTGATGTTAGCCAGCCTGTCTGTTGTGTTTATGTTGTCTTTGGTGGACGTTGTTTTTTGTAGTTATGCTACCTCATGTTATGAATGCTGTATATTTAAGCATATTTAACCACTACCACGATACTGCTCAAGTCCTGTTGGAGAAGTTATAGTCTTTGTCTTAGTGTAAGAAATAGCGTTGCTTTAGAGGCACACCCACAAGTGAGTCAGGAAACGGCATGACATCATTTCTTTCTTGAATGTTTCAATCCATTGATTTGTAGTATGTCACCACTATGCACATTAACTTCAGAAATGGCCATCCCGGCGTTTGTTTTGACTCTAACCATTATGTCTTGATTTCAGGGGGGCTACTTTCCGGAGCATGTAAAATCTATGTCCAGCCTGCGATGGCTGAAGTTAAACAGAACAGGACTTTGCTATCTTCCAGAGGAGCTGGCCTCCCTCCAGAAGCTGGTGATTACAGTATTTTTAGCTATTTTGAATTACGCTACTACCATTATTTTAATTATTTTGTTATTATAACTTTTTGTTATTTTTTTCTGTTAGGAACATTTGTCAGTGAGTCACAACAGCTTGACAACCTTACATGGAGAGCTCTCCAGTCTTCCCAACCTAAGGGTAATAGAAATAATCATTTTGGCATATTTTAGGCCGACATGGATTATTTGTCAACAAATCTGTGTAGTTTAGCCTGTACCAAGACCTCATATGTGAATTGTGAGAGTTCTAATATAATAATCCTTGTCTTCATAACTTTACGCCTATTTTATGCCTCTTTTCTGACACCCAAGGCTGTTGTGGCAAGAGCAAACAACTTAAAGAACACAGGAGTTCCAGATGATATTTTTCAGCTGGATGACCTCTCGGTACTGGTATGTAAACATTCCCCCTTTCTTTTACCACATACTGGGGTTTTGTCTTGGAACACCACTTGTTCATCTGTTAACAGGCAACTGAGAAGTTGCACACTTTTCATTGCCCTTGTTGCGCCCTTTGATTTTATGAGGACGCCTCTGTGTGAGGAGGAATAGCCAGATGTATAACCCAGTCTATTTATAACAAAGATACTGCAAGGCTTAAACTATTCAGGCACTGTGCCTAAATTCAGGCGTGGGCTGGGCCGTTACGATTTGAAAATAGGAGATTGTATATGACTGCTGTTTTGATAACTTGAGGTACAGACATTTTCCTTGCTTTTTAAGCCTTGATACTGTGAAATGCTTTTTTTGGATTAGAGACATAGCACAAGGATTAAGCCGTTTTATATTCTTCTCAGGATCTGAGCTATAACCAGTTGACTGAAATTCCAAGGGACCTGGAGAATTCCAGGAATATGCTGGTTCTTAACCTCAGTCACAATGGGTGAGAAACAACAACCTACCTGATAGACATGGTTATCATGTCGGTCATGACTACTCTGTACTTTGATGTATTTACTATTTCCCTTTTAACTTATTTTTTTCTCCTTTCCCCCTCTACTCTAGCATTGACAACATACCAAACCAGCTGTTCATTAACCTAACTGACCTGCTGTACTTGGACCTAAGTGACAATAAATTAGATAGCCTGCCTCCCCAGATGAGACGTTTGGTTCACTTGCAGACGTTAATACTGAACAACAATCCCCTTATGCATGCCCAGTTAAGGTAAATAAGAGCCATTGTTGATATACAGCTAGTTATTAGCATGCTACAAAAGCATGTGTTGAAAACATGCCTTACTGATTCTGTCTTTCTTTTTTATGAACAGACAATTGCCAGCCATGGTTGCTCTTCAAACCCTACATTTGAGAAACACGCAACGCACTCAAAGCAACATGCCCACCAGTTTAGAAGGCCTTGCTAATTTAGCAGGTATATACAAACATGTTATTTGAGTGGGGCGTGAAATAGGCTAAAGCAGAACCCCAACCTGGTCTGCTGACCATCATGTTGAAATCAGGCTAAGCCAGAATTCCTCTCAGTGGTTGTAACAGGAACCTGATGCCATTGCCATGAACTGAATGCAGATCTAGGCTGAAACTGGACATATTTTACATGTAACAATGGCCTCACAAGCTATTCACAAGGACATTTCAATGTTGATCTCGGTAACACTTTATTTTAATGTGTCGCTGTTACAGTGTACTATCAGGTACATGTACATGTTACATGTACACTAAAGACAATGAGGCCTTGACTGGAGCTAAGAATGGTTTGTATATCAAATCTATCATGACCAGATTTACCCCATCCAGCAGGTCTCAGGTCAGCTCTTTGCCTCTGATGAAAATGTAGGCAAATTGGCAAAGTTTTGTAAAAGCACTCAGTATTACAATATAACAACTATATGTAGGTACCCACAAATACATAATGCAAGTACAATGATAGTACCTGATAGTATATGTTGTTACACAGGTTGTACCACTGTAACTAATCAGGTAGGTACACTGTAACAGCGACACATTAAAATAAAGTGTTACCTTGATCTCTAACCCTTGATCATTATGTTGGGGGAGGGGTGTGCCCATATGGTGGCTGTAGATAGCATTGTATTACAGCAGCATTGACTCATGGGTATTAATGGGTAATGAATGTTCGCATACAGTACAACTGTTGGATGCATTGAATTGCATGCAATCAGGAGAACAATAGCAATCATTCACTGGAGTTCATTCATTCCACTTAAATTGCTAATGCTATGAAGAATGAGTATGGTACCAACCTGTGTGTGTGTGTGTCCCTTATTTCCAGATGTGGATCTGTCCTGTAATGACCTGACTAGGGTACCAGAGTGCCTCTACTCCTTGGCCAGTCTGAAGCGCCTTAACCTGAGCAGCAATCAGATCTCTGAGCTCTCCTTATGCATTGATCAGTGGACACAGCTGGAGACACTAAACCTTTCCAGAAATCAGCTCACTTCACTTCCGGTAATGGCCATCCTTGCTGTTTTTGTATGTTTGAAACAGCGTGCCCAGATTTCAAGCTTATTATTTGTCAGTAATACTTTGTAGTTGGCCAGATTACAGTGCTAGAAGGGCTGCTATTGAATCGTAAGATCATTCAGGTTTGTGAGACTACTCTTCCTAATTTCCAGAGATGTCCTTGTCTCCTTGTCTGCTTCATTCACAGTCTGCCATCTGCAAGTTGGCCAAGTTGAAGAAGCTGTATGTGAACTCTAATAAGCTTGACTTCGATGGATTGCCATCTGGAGTTGGGAAGCTGTCAAACCTGGTGGAATTCATGGCCGCTAATAATAACTTGGAGCTCGTACCTGAAGGGTTATGCAGGTGTGTGTTTCTGATGCTTTATCTTCGGAGATGTTGTACAGTTAGATGTGGTGTATTTTCCTGTGTTGACACATGGCATTAATCTCTGCAATAGGTGCGGCAAGCTGAAGAAACTTGTGCTGAACAAGAATCGCCTTGTGACATTGCCAGAGGCTATCCATTTCCTTACTGATTTGGAAGTAAGTGTGATCAAAACTTTTAAACAGCTTCTTAGGGCACTTGGAGACTTACCAAAAAAGCCCATACCTGTGTTATTTATCTTGCCCACTAATTACATCACCTGCCTCATAAACATCAAGAGATGGTGCAACATCTTTCCTCTCTGTTATTTCTCTTTGTTTGTAGAGCTCTTTGTATGTTGTGTTTGCTTATGTTACATGGAAATTGAGATTTTGAGATAGATGCTCATGCAACTTTGAACAACGTTGGTGATGGTATTCCCCGAGATTAGAGCAAACAAAACAGAAAATGGTAGTTGTTCTGAAGTGCTTTATTCTCCAGGTTTTATGGACTAGTGTGTAACTTAAATCTTGTTTATAGGTTCTGGATGTCCGAGAGAATCCTAACCTGGTGATGCCTCCCAAGCCAGTGGATCGGACAGCTGAGTGGTACAACATTGACTTCTCCCTGCAGAACCAGCTGCGTTTGGCTGGAGCCTCACCGGCGACTGTGGCTGCAGCAGGTGGAGGTATTGTTTAGGTTTTTTGAGTTTTAACTGCAATTGTTCTTAAATTAATCTTTATCTCTCTTGTGTGACACACACACACACCTCCCATGCCGGCAATGTGTGTAACATTTTCCCCCCCTATCCTGATGGTGTCTGACCCTGTTATGCCTGTTGCATTTATAGGAACCAGTCAGCGAGATCCACTCGCCAGGAAGATGAGACTGAGGCGACGCAAGGACTCAGCCCAGGATGACCAGGCCAAGCAGGTGCTGAAGGGCATGTCGGACGTGGCCCAGGAAAAGAACAAATCCATTGAGGTAAGAATATTCAGCACGCTCAGCACACATGCAGTGCAGTTACCTAACTTTCGTGTGCCTTGAGATATGAAAAATGAAGTAGAACATTGCTGATGCAAGTCCACCTTTATAAGGCCACTATTTTAAGATATTTTAAGAATGTCATTGTTGCTTAGCACAAATAGCACCAAGGACACCAAGGATCTGGAATTAATTGTCAGTTAATTCCAGAAAAGATATCCTCACAAGTATGTTGTATGAACATAACTACATGAAGTGCATTTCCACTAATGTTGGACCTTGGTCTCTTGCGTATCATCAGGAAAACGGGGATATGAAATATGGGGACCTGAAGACGAAGCGCTGGGACAAGCAGCTGGAGAAGCCTCACCTTGACTATTCTGAGTTCTTCACTGAAGATGCTGGTCAGATACCTGGCGTCCAAATATGGCAGATTGAGAACTTTGTGCCCATGCAGGTGGAAGAGGCCTTCCATGGAAAGTTCTACGAAGCTGACTCCTACATTGTGCTCAAGGTTGGACCCACCACCCGGTCTTTAACATGTATTGAACACGTATTTATCTCCTCAAAATTGGAAACATGTTTTCATGTTCTGTTTGTTTTCCAGACAAGCTTGGATGACAATGGTGCCTTGAACTGGCAGATCTTCTATTGGATTGGGCAGGAGGCTACTTTGGACAAAAAGGCCGGCTCTGCCATCCACGCTGTCAATCTGCGCAACTACCTGGGAGCGGAATGCCGGACAATCCGTGAGGAAATGGGAGATGAGAGTGAGGAGTTCAATGCAGTAAGCATAGTACAATGACTCCCTTTTCGACTATTCTGAGGAAGCTATAAAACCCCAAAACAAGGGATTGCTTTCAGCTATTGTTTAGGTTATTTGCTTATCTATCGGTGTGTTTGTATTGTAGGGACCTTAGCTATCAATTCGCCTTATTCAGGTGGCGGCCAATGTAAACCAAACGAGGCTACAGGATACATAAACCATAGGATTGTTGTGTTCTATGCAGGCTTGGAATTTCACCATTCTGGGGGCAAGGCCACTTGGCCTTCAGTTGGGCATATTTGGTGGGGGGCACAAAGGCCACATGTCAGGGCACCAAGGCCAAAGTTAACTATACAGTAGTAGGCTATAAAAATGATGAAAGTTGTATTTAGCCTATTCACTGCAGTAGACCTGCATCACTGTATGAAACATTACAAAAAATATGAAACGTGACATATTACATAGAACTGTAAATCATCTGATCATCTAATATTTGCAGATATCTAGGCTATATATAACATTTATTTTATATTTGGCCTGTTATGAAATCATGTATTGAAAAATTTAAGCACAGCTCAGCTTTAAGAAACTCAAATAGCCTAGATGCATGCTTAGCATTTTGTGATCATTAAGGCTACTTTCACAAACTCTTAGTCAGCTGTCCTATGATTTACCAATATAGGCGATATTTGTAACATTTATTTTGTATTTGGCCCGTTATAAAATCATGTGGAACAATTTAAACACATTGTAAAACGTAAAGCCCAAATTTGGAGACATCCATGCATGTCGAATTCAAATGCAAATTCAAAACTAGATTACTCTGGAACGGCTAACTGTACAGGGGACTGCTTTACACTTTTGTGTTCGGTAAGGTCTGCTGTTTATTCTGATATATGGTTTGTCATGTGTTAAAAGAAGGGTTCGTGAAGTATTCCACCGAGATGAATGGGTAGGGAGATCATGGGACGCAAAACCTTCAGTAGAATGTATGATTAAATTGAATTATATTATTTACTTTTCTCGCGAACTGTTCAACAGAGCAATTATCGGCTAACATCGTTTAAAAGCTGAGAAAAAGCTCTTTCATGTGATACTTGTGATGTCTGTGTGATGAATAGGCTACTTCGCGAGTAGTTCAACTGAGAAGAATGGGTGAATTTGGACGCACTTTCTTTCTTGCGCTGTCACTTTCTCCACTGCGTAAAAGACTAAATTAATTTGCGCTGTGAATGCTAAGATTATTTTGACAGGCCACACGCTAAATAAAAATCGCTATCAGTAGGACGCAAAGCAGAATATTGAAATAACGGGGCACCAAGGCCACCGTGGCCTGTAAACCTCTGATTTTCAAAGGGGCCTCACGGCCAATGCAAGGGGCTACGACGGCCGTGGCCGCCGTGAAATTCCTACCCTGGTTCTATGCATTTCACCAGTAGGTGGTGAAAATGCATTAATGATCTAGTCTCGTTTAGGTTTACACAATGGCCACCATTGTGTAAACCAAAACATCTGATTCCCCATTAATATTGTTGGTGACCAAAATGTAAAGATATTACAGGAAAAGTATTGCACACAGTCATCAAAGTTTTCTTCCGCTTTTGTGACCGCTGTTCTCGTACATTATTCCAGGAAGTAATGGTATGGCATTCTGCCATATATTATTTCTGGCTGTAGAGCATTCTGATAACACAGTGGTTTTGATTTCAAAAGGCTGACTGAAACACATGGATAGTTTAGAATGATATTGACCTAGTTGAGTAAACTCAATTTACATGCTTGTAACCCGCAGGTGTTTGATAATGAAATCTCATACATTGAGGGAGGAACTGCCAGTGGATTCTACACTGTTGAGGACACGCAGTACCCAACAAGGTGAGGGGGAAACGTTGCTTGAAGACTTAGGATGGAACAGGTGCAGGGCGCGTTCCACTGTTACTCACCTTAAGCTTTGTTTTGACTACAGGCTGTACCGGGTGTATGGAAAAAAGAATATCAGATTGGAATCTGTCCCTATTAAGGCATCCTCGCTCGACCCACGGTAAGCCCCTGACTATCTCTAATCCTTCCCTCTGTAAACAAGGCTGCCCATTGGTCCTTGTGGCTTTGAGGCCCTTATCATGCTTATCACATGCCTTGTTTGTCTCAGGTTTGTCTTCTTGCTGGACGCTGGCTTGGAGCTCTTTGTGTGGAGAGGTGCAAATGCCACACTTAGTGGCACCACAAAAGCCAGGTAGGCCCCGAACTAAGCTGTGACAATACCTCTGTTGTGGTCTCCAATGCTGCCACCAATAGTGACGAGTGTAAACACAAATGCGAGAATAAACACAAATAAGATTTGCCATACAATCCTTTCGGCATCAGATTTCTATGCACCATCAATGTAATATTATGTCTGATCCACTAATATACTGTGTTGTTTGCAATAGTTGATATTTTCTAATAAACGGAACATCAACATAATGTTGATGTTCCGTTTATTAAAAAAATATCAACTATTGCAAATTTGCAATTGCAATTTGATCTTACCTGAGAAGTGAAGCCATAGCGCAGTGTTAACACCATATTGTGTCATCAGACATGTCACATACCAGTTGAGTCCACCTTGTTTTGTAGACAGTAAACCTAGACAGCCATGTTAAATCACTGAAACCTATAGTTGTGCTTAGTTTTCCATCATCGTGGAACAGTTGCATCATTGTTGTGTCCCAACAGATTATTTGCAGAAAAGATCAACAAGAATGAGAGAAAGAGCAAAGCTGAGATCACAACACTTATGCAGAATGCAGAGCCCCCTGAGTTTTGGGAACCACTTGGAGGTCAACCCGAGGAGATCAAGAAGCATGTTCCCGACGATTTTGCTCCAATTCGGCCCAAACTTTACAAGGTCTGGAGCTCTCTGTGCTCTCTTGTGATCCACACAGGGCTCAAAGTTTTCAGGCACTCGGCGTGGCCAGGCCATTTAAAGATTTGAAAACATATAATTTTATATAATAACTTTCTGATAAATTCAGGCACATACATTTTCCTCACTTTGAGCCCTGTTTACACCTTGTTTACCCCATCAAAATTTAGAATTAAGTTCTAGTGAATTATTAGACTTGTTGAAAACAATTGTTGTTATGTTAGGTTGGACTGGGCTTGGGATACTTGGAGCTTCCCCAGATCAACTACAAGCTCTCTGTGGAACACAAAAACAAGCTCAAACTGGATGTCATTCCTGAGCTCAGACTGGTAAACATCTTCTAACTGGTCTATAAAGTCAGTTTAGTCAATGTAGTCAATGTAGTTCAAGTCAATGTAGTCAATAATAATAGTAATAAATAAAAAAATAATGCTAATTAAAATAATAAGTAAATCATGTATCTCTTGCTCTGTGTTTATGTTTGTGACCATTGTAACTCACTCTCTTGCTGTCGTTTCCAGCTGCAAAGCCTTTTGGACACCAAAGGAGTCTACATCCTGGACTGCTGGTCTGACGTGTTCATATGGATCGGACGCAAATCTCCAAGGCTGGTCAGAGCAGCTGCGCTGAAACTGGGACAGGAGTTATGTAGCATGCTGCACCGGCCCAAACACGCTGTGGTCATCCGGAACCTGGAGGGGACCGAGAACCAGGTAAAGCCCCTGGTTTAAGAATGACATGAGATTTCATGGTATTCTTTCATTCGATACTTTGCAACTATGTCATCAGTGAGACAGATGAAGGAAAAAGAAACAATACTTGATCAAACAATAAAACTAAAAACAAAAATTACAATTCAACCTAACAGGAAAATGTTAAACCAGTGCTTTTTTTGTTTATTATATTCTTCAGATTTAAAAAGAGTTTAACACATCTATGGCTATGTGGAGGTGTTTTGATATTTGTGTATTGAGGCAGTGGTTTCACTGTTTGTCAAAATTCATTCATTCATTATTTTTTGTCACCTCAAACCCACTTTGAAGGTGTTCAAGTCCAAATTCAAGAACTGGGATGATGTGCTGAAGGTGGACTATACTAGGAACGCTGAAAGTGTCCAACAGAAAGATAACCTGTCTGGTAAGGTGAAGAAGGATGCCGAGCAGAAGGATCAGATGAAGGCAGACCTGACGGCCCTGTTTCTTCCTAGACAGCCCCCAATGCCCCTCAGTGAGGTAACCAATCAAGAACCGGTATTTTGATGTAGTGTTCTGACATTTTAGATTCATCACATTTTCATGCCGGGAATAAACGGTTTTGAATCAGTTTATTGCCCAAATTCCGTTTATGTCAATATTCCGTTTAACCTGTTTACATGCAAGTAGAATGTCACGTTTTGACCATATTCCTGTTTACATATTATTATTCCGAATAAGTCGGCGACGCAGCCTGAAAATAGGCATTCTGTGTGAATTGAGCATGCGCAGGCCTACAACATTCTGGGAGCATATTCTGTTTAAGGTGTTTTGACCCGATATTCCGTTTAAAACAGGCATATGCTAGGGTGTGCAAACGGTTTATTACTAAAACAAATATGGCCTTTTCGGTTTATTTCAATCAGAATAAGGTGCTTACAAGACGCACGCATATCCGGTTTATTCCCAATAAACTGATTTGAAACTGTTTATTGGCTGCATGAAAACGTGATGATTGTTAATCACATCTTTTGCACCTTTATCAGACAAAATGCCTACCAATATGAACAAAACCAAATTTCAGTTGGGATTTAGTCTTACTGCCTGGACGCATTGCATCCGTCACATTTGCAGAACGGCGCTGTTTGTGTGTTCACATCATTTCTACATAGAGTTTGCCTTTGTTAATCTCTATAAATCATTAAAGAGCTGAAATGAAGATCAGAAAGCGGATTAGTTGTTACCAGAAAGCAGTCACGTCATCTTGTTTACCCTTGGTTGCCAGAGAAAGAGAAAGCAGGGAAAACTAGGCCTGCTGTCTTTCACCTAATGTTAACTTATCGACAGAATGTGATAACCTTCTTTCAGTTTCTGTTACTTTATGGTACATGTGTAGCCTCCATTTTCCTCTTTTAAATGTAAATTATGACTATCAACCAGTTTCTAGCATCTAGCGGAAAAATATAGACGCCCCCTTCTATTCTCTGGCTGGTTCGCTCGTATGACTGAGGCAGTGTGGCTGCTCTAAACTGGTCACATGGGCACCTAAATGTAAACACGCAACGCAGGCAGTGTGTTCAAGCCGCTAGTCTTCGCTTTTAATTCTTATCTCTACACTCAGGCTGAGACGATGATGGAAGAATGGAATGAAGATTTGGATGGAATGGAAGGTTTTGTTCTGGAAGGGAAGAAATTTGCGCGCTTGCCAGAGGAAGAGTTTGGTCACTTTCATACCCAGGACTGTTATGTGTTCCTATGCAGGTAAACATGGCTTTCTTTTGTCCTGCTTTTGTCCTGCAGTCCACAATTCTACTCCAATACGCAAACCAAGTGACTCAGACCTGGATGTGATTTGATTGGCTTGTGAGCTCTAATAGCAATAACATTGTACCAGAATCGTGTACTGTGGATTTAAGTCAAGAGTGCATAACCATCGTCTAAGTTGCAACTTCTACTTTGTGGTTGTCAATAGACGGTGATAAATTGATGTTTTTATTCTGGTGATTGTCCAGGTACTGGGTGCCTGTTGAGTACGAGGATGATGCAGACAAAGAGAAGAAGAAGGAGAAAGGGGAAGACGATGCTGATGATGAGGAGAAGCAGCCGGAAGAGGACTTCCAGTGTGTGGTGTACTTCTGGCAAGGCAGGGAGGCCTCCAACATGGGCTGGCTCACATTCACCTTCAGCCTGCAGAAGAAGTTTGAGAGTTTGTTTCCCGGCAAGCTGGAGGTGTGTGTGTCCCCTTTTCAATCATCCCAGTGTTTTTTCTTTTTTGTCTTGAGCAGTGATCATAGAGATCGGACTAGGGGGTGTGTTGTAGAATGGTTAATCTTTATTTTCTGATGACTCTTGGATTGGGTTGGAGTAATGTGATATTTCTCTATTCTAGGTGGTCAGAATGACCCAACAGCAAGAAAACCTCAAGTTTCTTTCTCACTTCAAGAGGAAGTTCATCATCCATAAAGGGAAGAGAAAGTTAAAGGTGGACAATGTCCAGCCAAGTCTGTACCACATCAGGACGAATGGCAGTGCCCTGTGTACTAGGTAACCATAAGCTACTCTTTACTAACTGGCTAGTTACCAGTGATAGTTGAGCAGTAAATCTTGGTCTAAGTAGAAAATGTTTGCCAAACATTTTCCTTTCTGTTACAAATGGACAGTGTTAATATCCTGTTTTTGAATTTCAGGACGATTCAAATACTCACCGATTCAAGCAACCTCAACTCAGAATTCTGCTTCATATTGAAGGTATGTTTATATTTGTGCTTATGCCCTGTTAACCGTTTATAACAATAACCAGTGTCCAATAGCTGTTTGTTTGGCTTTCTGCAGGTGCCATTTGAGAGCACAGACAACCAGGGAATAGTGTACACGTGGGTTGGCCGAGCCGCAGACCCAGATGAAGCCAAACTCGCTGAGGACATCATGAACTGCATGTTTGATGACACCTACAGTAAGCAGGTAAAATAATTAATCAGCAACGAAGCTGATTGAGTTAACCATCTTTTTAAGAAGACATTCGGTAGAAAATATTAAAAACAAGTACTGACCTGTCACCATTCTAATCATTGCTAGGTGATAAACGAGGGAGAAGAGCCTGAAAACTTCTTCTGGGTTGGCATTGGCTCACAAAAGCCTTATGATGAGGATGCTGATTACATGAAATACGCAAGACTCTTTAGGTCGGTATCCTATTCATTATCCCTTTTTTCACAATTTGGTGATGTTGATTTTAAAGGCAATTTAAAGGCAAAACAAGTGTCTGGCCTTGATTATTTGTCTGTTTACTTGCATGCTTAAGGTGTTCCAATGAAAAGGGATACTTTGCTGTATCTGAGAAGTGCTCGGACTTTTGTCAAGATGACCTTGCTGATGATGACATTATGCTTCTGGACAATGGAAAAGAGGTAAACCTTTCTCTGGGGGTGATGTTATCATGTAGCTGATTCAGAATTTATCTGCATTGTATAAAGTTTCTTTGGAAAGAGGATGTTTTGGCCCACAAGTCACTCAATGTGTTTGCAGTGCAAGTGTATTGTCTATCTAGCTTTGTTCGTGAGTCTTTTTGTCTATGTCTTTGTTTCGTCTTTCTTTAAGTGTGAATATAAAAAGATGCAAGAACACTGTTCATTTTGAGGATTTGATGATGCCATGGTGTTTCTTATTGCCTTCCAGGTTTACATGTGGGTGGGCACCCAAACCAGCCAAGTGGAAATCAAACTAAGTCTGAAAGCTTGTCAGGTGAGATCAAGTGGTCAACATTTTAACATCAACAGACCTAATAAACTGTACACTGAAAACAAGTCAGCTGTTCAATACACTTGGGAATATGACATGCTATCTACCTGTCATTTGTATCAGGTCTACATCCAGCACATGAGGTCCAAGGATACGGAGCACCCAAGGAAGCTCAGACTGGTGCGCAAGGGCAACGAGCCCCATTGCTTTACACGCTGCTTCCATGCTTGGAGCACCTTCAAGACCGCTCCTGCATAGAGCCCTCAGGAGGTCTTTCACCACTGACCCTACAGCCACCTTGCTCCACAGCCCGTAGACATTTACACTGCAAGAAACCCTCTGTTCCCATAGGACATTGCAATATATATATATATATATATATGATCATCTCCTTTCTTCACAAGGCTTGTATACATGTATGGTACGTTTGCTATGGATTTAAACAATAGAGTTTTATTTTTACGTGTTTGGTGGTTAGCCTGCGAAGGGTCATAGAGATCATTTCAGAGGTCAGATGCAATATCTTAGAGCTTATATATTTTGAAGTGATATCTTCAAGGAATACAACATATCCATTAACAAACAACAACAGAAAGAATTTATAATGAATGTGTGAAAAATGGAAATGGTGTATTGATGCTTCAGCGTCGGCAGGATAGCTTGTATAAACTGCTGTGCATATATTTCTGTTGAATGTTTTTGTATTTTTTATTATTTTAAGTTCCATATCAAACAGATGTTTTAGAGGCTTTAGTCCACATTATGGAAACATAAAAAAGATGCCTATATAGAATGAAAAGCACAAAGGAACCCTTCAGTCATGCATTCTTGTATGTGGTTTGTGCCATTAACAGCTGATATGGTTTGGGTTATTTTGCATGAGAATGCCGTCCTAGCAATTATGTGAGCCCTTGCCCCACTGTATGACTGTGCCAAGAATGACTGGTGGAGAAAAGGCTAGGTTTGTAAGGGGCTGACTTCCCCCACATACATTGTGATACAATTAGCATGTTGTTACATGGTTAAAAGCCCCTTACTATCTCTACAAAATGTATGGCTGCCTCAAGTGTAACTTAAGATTGCCATGATGTAAGAAATAAAGTTAAAAGAATTGTGGTCATGCCAGGAGATCACAAGTGAGAGATATTTCTGCTAGTAAGAAACAAAACAGTTTTGGTATGCATTTAATATTTTCACCACTTTATAATATAAGGCAAAATATGCTCAAAAGCCACTGTCTCATTTTGTCCCACATCCTCTTTAATACCTAAATAATTACGTGCTTTAATTGCTATTTGTAAAATATTTCTTGCCTGTAGACCCACCTGCAGATGCTCTATTTATGTATTTTATATGGAAATAAAGTTTCTTCTAAAATATGTCTCATCAAGTAGTTTATTTACTTCAACATATACTTAGTTGTTTAAGCGCTTATGTGTTATGGTTTATATAATGTTGTTTTATTTTAATTGGGCTGGTAATTAATTTGACATTATTGTTTATTATTGATATTCTCCTTAATGTAGTCTTAGCATGTCATTGTTTTTATATTATTGATTGAATTGACATTATTGTTTTATTATTGCCTTTCCCCTTTTTTACATTGCTTTTTATTAGGCTATTGATTGAATTGATATTATTGTGTACTACAACTATTCTCCTTACTATATTTGACCTACATTTTAATCTGTTCCCTGTTCCATTTTAAATATTACTATGTTGTTTTGTATTTATGTGTCGCTTTGGACAAAGGCGTCTGCTAAATCCATAACCATAACTTCAATGAGAACCTGTGTGAAAAATGTCGCCGTTTTGCACATGCGCACTTTATTTCCTATACGCATACAAGTAGCCCCTGCGATCGTTGCGGAAACCCCAAATGATACTCAACTGTGTCTGTGAGGAGGTTATTTTTGTCGTTGGGTTGAAGACGAATAGCGGATTCTGTTTGATGATTGAACGGTTGGATAGAGGAGATCATCGTTAAAGATGTTTTTGTAAATATATTTTAATAAAATCAGTTCTTTAAACGTTCGTTTTGTTTTGACTAAGCGAATCAGCCCTTCTGCTAGCGGGACTACATGATAGCCAATGTTAACTTGCTAGTCAGCGTAGCTGCTACGTCGTTTTTTGTTTTGGAAACGTCAAGGAAGCTGGGAGGCCATTTTGAGGCCTTGTGAGATCAACGAAGCCTTCAAGTCTGTAATTTCCTTTCTTTTTTCATGTTTGTGTTTTCCGAGGAGCGTGTGACTTGGATATCTGGACTTCCGTTGACATTGGACTGGATTGCCTAACTTGGTGACTAATAACGTTACACGGTTGCTCAATTGACCATTGGACTTTTCGGTCACTCATTCAAGGGACTTTAAACGAAACCTGATGCCAACTGAGATTTCTACAATTGCTTTCTTGGAACTCTTAACATTATCGTTAACTGTACGGACAGTTGAGCAACAACATTTCATTGTATCAAAAATTGGGACATTTTTACTTTGCGGTGCTTCATCCTGAAAGCATCGCATGGACTCTTGTCACGAATGCTTCTGGAAGATCATTTGTTGTCATGGCACTGATTGTGGCGAACTGAAAAAAAGAATTTATTCAACATACAAATGACAAGATTTATTAACCACTGAGTTAACTTAGCTGTAGGCAGTTGAACATATCCGTGGGGAATACACACGCTAATATTTTCTTTATATTTGTTGATTTTACACCAGTTTTGTCTTGTTGGGTGGGTAGAAAGCTAACGGTGGGTAGCAAGCTATCATCAACTTGCCACCCTCACAATTTTGGCCATGTTTGGGGCCGAGATTAGCAGTTAGCAAAATGGGCAAATCATAGGGTTTGTTGCTAGCGCATTAGCTCGCATAGCTAATCGACTGGTTTTCTGTGTTTTAGCATTGTATTTCAAACAAGGGCCATTCTAACTATTCGAGATATAGGTGACTATTTTTGTTGGTTAATCGATAGCAACGCATTTTTCCAACATGTCGTGTGTTCATTACAAGTTTTCATCAAAGCTAAACTATGACACAGTCACATTTGATGGCCTTCATATCACGTTGAGTGATCTGAAAAGACAGATCATGGGCCGGGAGAAACTCAAGGCTGCTGACTGCGACTTACAGATTACCAACGCCCAGACGAAAGAGGGTAAGTTCCTAAACCAAATAAATGATCAACGTTAGGGTGATTTGTTGAGTTACATTTGGTATTGACATTGCTGGCTAGCAGTTCTAGTTGTCCAACATCATCGCTAGCATTCACCAGGCCAATCAACGCTAGTAACAACGCGGGCTAACGTTTTCACTTTTGGTTTCCTGATAACAAAGGGTGACTCTTCATTTGACCAACTTGTCAGAGGGTTTGCCAGTCGCATCAATGGCTGTCGGTATGGGCTAATCCAATTGTCCCTCGGTGAATTCAACAAGGGTGCTGCATAAGTTGAATCAGCAGCAAGTCAATGTATTGGCACGTGTGTTTAACGGTAGTTGCATCAGCCTGCACTAGCTCAGCTAGCTCTTAGCCATCATGGCTTCTGCTAGCTTGCTAATACATGCACCGAGAACAGCCCATACCGTGACCGCCATTACAGAGTATACCGGTTGATCACTTTGTTAACTTGCTCGATTTGAGTACATTAGATTGTCATCTTTACATATAAACTGAATGAAAGAACACATGTTAAGATGGCAGTACACATGGCTTCCTGTTTGATATTAAGTAACGTTAACTTCCAAACTTATGTGATTGCCACCTGACATAACATAAGTCATAGGCATCAGGGTTTGTAAGATTACACTGGAGAATAAATAAATGATTATGCTTTGGTTGGGCCCTGGCACGGGTTCCTTTAGCCAATGTTACAACGTTTGTCAATAAACGTAATCCTCTGGCCACAGAATGAAAGTCGGTTGTCGTGGTTAAATGTTACTGTATGTTAATGTACTGTATGCTACTCTATGTTTTTCAGAGTACACTGATGATGGAGCGCTTATACCAAAAAATTCTTCTGTCATCATTAGACGAATCCCAATTGGTGGTGTCAAGGCAACAAGTAAAACCTTTATTATGTAAGTTGAAAGGGTTGTTGAAACGTTAACTAACTTAGTAATACGTCTTATGTGATCATCTAACTGTAATTGCAGTTAGATGCAAATGTATGGTTCTTAAGTATGAAGTTAATAACGTTTTGTATTTTTGGATCTCCCTATAGTGATCGATCAGAAACTTCAAGTGGACCATCAAAAGCAGTATGTAAAAAACACTCCCTTTTGTTCAATTCATAAACTACACTACACTCACAGTATTTTTGTTCAACAAATAATACACTAGTTTCATTTATAGTATAAACTTAGCCCATTTTAACCCAAAACCACAATGTGGTGTGTGGTGGTAGCGTTTTATAACATTGTAATGTTTTGAAATGATGCTTTTATCATTTTTGAGCATAATCCCATAATATGTAATAAGTGTTAAAGTGCATGTCACACTGCACTGTATTTCACATTGAAAACCAGGTTATAATTGAATTCTGTTGTACAGAATTATGTATTTGATCATTCAAATTCTAATGGTTATTGGACATGGCATGTTCAGTCTGTCTGTCTTTGAAGTGTTACATCTGTAAAAGTTTTTTTTTTTTTTTTCTTTTTAAATAAAAATTGTGTTTTGCCTTTAATTTCTCTTTGTATCACACAGCTCAATGTCTGACTTTCCATGTTTAAAGACTTTGGTTATGATAAGGGACAAGTATCGGTCTCATGCCTGTTTCTGTACCCAACTGTATGTGCTAAATGGATTAGGACTCGCCCTCATAAAACTTCATGTAGTTTTCCTAATCTCAGATAATTAGGGTGATGAGCAAACTTTGTGTACTTAATGTTAAAGCATTGATGGAATTGATGTATTTTCACTCCCAACATGAAATCACACTTGAAACCAGAATAATTTCTGTAGTATTTTATAGGAAAGGAGCCCCCCCTTTTTCTTCTAATTCTTTTTTAATATGCTCATTTGGATTTTCACAGTAACACCTACCTGATTTTCCTTAAAAAAAAATGCTGACTATATATTTTGTGGCTTGCACCAATAGTGGTTATTAATGATGGCAAAAAGACGCATACTAACATGTCATGAATGATGTGCATTTTGATCTATATATAAATTTATCTTTAAAACCAGAAAGATGCCTATTACAATCATTTTTTGAGTTACAGTATTTGTATGCAGTGCTGTGCATCGAAGCATGCCGCTTATAATTGCACAGCGATTCTTCTTACAATAGACTTGTGATTAGTGATGCGGATGTTGTGAAAAAGAATCTGTATGTCTTGGTACATTGTTGAAGTCAAATGAGATGGTAGATTTCTTTTGAAAATATTTAAACTGGGTTTTGATGTACAATACAAGCCCCTTAGTTTAGAAATATTGCGAGATGTAGAGAAATTCTGCTAACAAGTTGGTGGGTGGTTGGGTTTAAGGGTTGTGTATTATTTTGCTCTTGCTGTAATTAAAAAAAAACATGTTATTTTTCAAAACATGCTACTAATATATCTGCTGCCATTGTCGCACTGTTGGTTTACTTGTGGTACGTGTACATTTGATCCCTGACAAAGGGTTGGTCTGATTTCATTACTGACATAAATCTTGCTCACATAGCTGATGCATCGCAGTTAATAACTTGCTGAGCTATGGATTTTTGTACCATGGGTATTTGACAAGTGTATTGTTTACACAAACTGATCGGTTTCAGTGCTGTGTATGATGATGAACACAACTTTTGTCAATAAAATACCTCTTGTAACTTTACTGGATACCTCTTGCAAGGCCCTGTGTGTTCACTGGTGAGAGCCTTATCTGGTCTGGCAGCGTATTCACTGTTCATCTCTTGCAAACAACAGTGTTAGCTTTCTTGTAACCACTTAAGTGGAGAGTTCTGTTTAGATACTCCATTAGTTATCCAGCAGCTGTTCCCAGTTAATACCTATGTATAATTTTTTTTTTTATTTGGTCAGTCCTTGTATGACCGTAGGAGAGACCGATATTTTGGAAACATTTAAGCAGCTTCTCTGCCAGACGGAAATATCGGGTTGTCTACAATATTAGCTGTGATTTGTTTTATTTTTTCTCTCTCTGTAATATTCTGCAGTATACACATTCAATACCACTGTGTTACATTTTTGGTGCTGAAGTCTTTGAAGTCCTTGTAGAGTGCATTCTTTTCTGTCTCAGTTTTGGATGGCCAGTGTCTACCAGTGGGGCGACATTCCACTTTGTTCCTTATTGCAATAGTAAACTTGTTTTGTCTTCTAATTTTTCCACAAACAGATTGATGATTCTCCTGCAACAATTTCATTGGCCCAGCTCTCAAAGGTATACCAATATTGCCCTTTGTTCGTTGCTGTCTTTTGAAGTGTGTCAAATGCAATGTTTGTGGATATGTCTGTCCATGACTATTTCTAGCTCGTTATTGTCTGCAATGACCGTTTTGTTGTGAAAATTGAAATTATGTTAATTGCAATTTGTGAAATTTACTTATGGTTTCATGGTTGGACATATCCCCCTGTAGTGATGTAAACAATATCTCTGTGCCAGTTCACTGTGTTCCATGAGATGTTTTATGTTCTGTAAATTATCTTGTGTTGTGGTGTTCATGTTATGTGGTGACACTGTAGTGGCCATATCTTTGTCTTGAAGTGGGGGGGAATGTATACCTTCAGTAGACAACTGCAACTTGTGTAGGCCTTGGTGTAGCAGAGGAAATGATTCAGCGAAATCAGAACTCTGATGATTTAAGGCATTTTTGCCATTGGCTTATGATGTGCTTAATTAAGTTGAAGTACGCAGAACCATTTCTTCTGCTGCAAGCCGCCATCCTAATCCTCTGTTAAATGTGATTCACTAGCAAAATGTTGCAAAGCAAAGCATTCTTGACGCTCAGAAAGTTTGCCTCTGTAAATGTGAAAAGTGAATCTGATCAGCATGAGTATCATTTAATTATACACCTCCAGTGACCGAAATGAGCTGGCTGCTGTTACTGATCTGTGTCCATTGAAATGCTGTGTTAATTGTCAGTCAGTGTTTTGCTTTTGTGCATGCCTTTATCCTGTAAAGAGTCAGCTAATGTGCCTCTCCGCTGCTGTGGAGGGGAGTACACTTAAAGCCTTGCGCTTGCCAAGCCAAGTCCTTTGGCTAGAAGATGGGAGGTTTTTGTCCCCCAATTCAACACTCCAATATTTTATTATTCCTGGGCCGTGCACCCCACTGAAGAGATTTGCCCCTACAGTTTTATTTCCCTGTGTGAAACAGACTTTTCCTCCAGAGCTACGTCTTTTTTCCAAGTTACCCCTTACACAAAAGACTTACATCAGCGCTGATCATTTTTGTTATATAATGAAAAGTGATCTGAGTACTTCAGATACCACAAGGCGATACAATACTGCACTTTTTTTAATGACTTTGTGTCATGGACATTTGGAATTACAAATCGCTGTCGTCTTGTCTTAGCTGCCGTTAGTGCCATTTTGAAGCTGATTATCTGTATGCATTAGTATAGACAATGTGGAACAATAATTTTCCTCCTTGTGTATTTGTGGTTTTAATTATACATTTTTTGCTTTGAGGATAATCATTTCATACTGAAGCACCTTTTAATTATTATAATTTTTTTTTTTTGAAGTAATGTGTATTGGTGAATAAACGGCTTAACCATTTTGCTCTTTTCATGTATGCGTGGAATTCAGCAGCTAAATCTCTTAGACCCTGGGCATTACTGGGAGCGATGAGTGTAATATGTCTCTGTAGATTAGAAAGTGTGAATTCTGCCAACTGTTTTTTTTTTTTAATGCATCTAGTGTCAGTGCTTTGCTTTGGCACACTATAGCTAAACAAGCTGACAAGTCAAAGTTATTCTCAAATCTATCTGTTGAAGAAATACGTTTAATTTAAACTTTTACTCATACTCTGCCAGTTTGAACAGGGGCTAACAGGCAAAAGTGATGCCATTGCAGTGATGAACCAAATTTAAGGCTCAAGATACTCCCCGACCGCTTCCTATTGGAGAGCAACGTTCATGGAAAAGGCAACCTGCTACTCTTTACAGGATAGGCGTGCGTTTCAGGAATTGAGTGTAGATACTTAATGCCATGACCATTTTGTCTATGAAAACATTGCCTGTTAAACAGACCGCCAATCTTGCGGAGGCGAACGCATCTGAGGAAGATAAAATTAAAGCCATGATGTCACAGTCCAATCATGACTATGATCCCGTACAGTAAGTATGTTTTTCTCAGTAATGTTCAAGTGATTTGAATGTGTGGGGAAAACCGAATATAACACGAGCCTTGTTTGAGCAGTTACATGAAGAAGCTTGTAGGACCTCCCCCTCCAAACTACACTTGCTTTCGATGTGGGAAGAATGGACACTACATCCGGAACTGTCCAACAAACGGGGTAAGTGGGTTTTCTTTATATTTGCGTGTCATTTTTCTCCATTGTATGTTTTGTGAGTATTCTAAGCGAAGTATGTGTATCCATTAAATGTTGTGTTTTGTGTTTACCCTCAGTCTAACCTGAGAAGTAATCATTTATCATGTCTTGTGTGCCAGCAGGACAAAAGTTTTGAGGCTCCACAACGGATCAAAAAAAGCACAGGAATCCCTCGAAGCTTCATGATGGAGGTGGATGACCCAAGCATGAAGGGAGCGATGCTTACAAACACAGGACGCTATGCCATCCCCACCATAGACGCGTAAGAGAATATTGAAATTGTGATCGCTAATCCTAATTTACTTGAGTGTTGGTTTAGTGTTTTGTACAATTCAAAATTATTATCCGAGCGGTGGTGTATCTGACATTAGTTTTACTGATCATCTGTGGTAGGTATAAGTAGGTACAAATTTGTAGCTGTCCATTTGGGATTTTAAATATTCTTCTATCACTGCACTATAGGGAGGCCTATGCTATCGGGAAGAAGGAGAAGCCCCCATTCCTCCCTCAGGAACAGTCGTCTTCCTCAGAGGAAGAGGACCCTGTTCCGGACGAACTGCTCTGCCTCCTCTGCAAAGACCTCATGACTGACGCAGTGGTAATCCCCTGCTGTGGGAACAGCTACTGTGACGAATGTGAGTCTTTTCAGGTCACCTTTGCTTAACCACAAGGTAAAGTTCTGGGTGATCTCATAGATTGACACTGTCTATTTTCTCTTATGTTTTCCTCTGCTGCTGCTACAGGTATCCGTACTTCTTTGCTGGAGTCAGAGGAGCACACGTGTCCCACCTGTACCCAATCAGACGTCTCCCCAGATGCCTTAATCGCCAACAAGTTCTTACGCCAAGTAAGACCCTGAAGTGATCTCTGCCAAATATTTCAGATCATTGTCTTCCTGTGTTTAGGTTGGCATGATTGAAAAATAGCATTAATTAATCATTTTTGACACATTTTTCCCCTCACTAGGCGGTGAACAACTTCAAAAATGAGACCGGGTATACCAAGCGGATCAGGAAGGCAAATCAAGCCCAGGCGATGGCACAGGCCCCCCAGCCCCGTATTCAGCGCCCCGTCCAGGCTGTCCGGCCCCCCACCTCTCGCCAGCAGGACCCCCTGATGGCCAACATGCCGACCCGGCCTGCGGCTGCCAACACCCCTCCCCACGTTCCATCAGCACCCTCTGCACCAGCACCCTCAGCTGTCACCCAGCAGGCTTCCAGCACCCCCCCTCCATCCAGCACCAACCCCTTGGTGAGCAGTAATGCCTCCCCCAGTGCAGGCAGCTACAGCCCTGCAGTGTCCTCTCCGCAGCGCCCTGTCAAGCAGGAGGACGACCCAGCACCTAGGTGAGTGATATTCAGACTTCCTTTACCCACCTCTGTCTTGCCATGGAGGGGAATTTTGATGGCATCAAATTTTACAGTGCGTTCATTTGTGCGTTCGTATGTGTTTGCAAAACGTTGTATTTTTATCCTGCAGGGAGTCTGACCCAATGGTACCGGTCCCATCTGTGACCGTCTCCACCGATCAATCTGGTCCACCTCCTCTCATTCCAAAGGTGAGTGTCTGCACTAGACCATCTTAATGAATGACTCTTAAATTGGATCTTTTTGGTTAACAACTCCATGCACTGTCTGTAGGGATTCCAGGTTCAAGTACTTGGACAGCCACACCAGCTTGGGCACCCTATGCAGAGATCAGGTGAGATAAACAGTATGTCCCATTGATGCCTTTGTATTGAATAATAACAATCAACACTGACTAGTAAAACTGTTATTTCTGACATGAATAGGTGATCCATTCAAAGGTGATCCATTCAAAGGTGATCCATTCAAAGGTGATCCATTCAAAGGTGATCCATTCAAAGGTGATCCTTTCAAAGGTGATCCTTTCAAAGGCCATCCAGGAGGACCACCCATGAGATCCAGTGGCCCGAGGCCAAGCGGCCGATCCGGATGGGATCCGTAAGTACTGCCACAAATGCGGTCCTGTATGATCTCATTGCTCTGTAAATGTGCTTAAACTGATCCATCATATATGTGTTACAGCCCTTCTGGCAGAGGTAGGATGCACAGTGACCGGCCACCACGCTCACAAGCACCACCTGTCCAGCCGCCGCCACAGCCGCCCCAACAGCAACCGCAGCAGCCCCCACTGCAGCCGCCTCCTGTGGCTCCTCATGTGTTTGGGGTCGCACCTCCCGCCCTCTATGCCCCACCTCAGCTTCCCATGCCTCAACCACCAAACGTGGTGCCCCCGCAATACCCCATGCCGTTCAACCCCGGTCAGCAGCCTGCGCCCAGCTACAATGTCCCCCCTCCCGGTTATCCCCCAGCTTTGCCCAATGTGCCCGCTCCCTGGGTGCCACCTGGAACCCAGCCTCCCGTAGCCACCCCTGTGCCACCAACACCGTTTCTGTCCAGGGAGGAGTTCTACCGGCAGCAGCGGAGGCTTAAAGAGGAGTGAGTGCTTTTTGAATAAGCCTGCCCTTTGGGGATTCACAAAAAATAATGTGTCAAAAATGTGTTTCTTAAACTCTTTTGTCAAATTTCATCTCTATTGTGTCCTTGGTGATGTAGCTTGTTGACTGTTTCCCTTTTCCTGTGTTTTAACTGTCAAGTTTTTTCCTTCCTGTTTTTGGTAAATAGTTCCCAATGTCGATTCGTTACCAGGGAGAAGTCTAAATTGGAGAAGTTTACCAATGACTTTGCCAAGGAGCTGCTGGAGTATAGAAAGATTCAAAAGGAAAGGAGACGATCCTATTCTAGGTTAGTATAAGTCAATTTGAGTATTATTCTGTATGTTGTGATTGTCATACATTATAGAAAAAAATTGATCATGTTATTCTTTTCATAGGTCCAGGTCTCCATACAGAGGCTCATCCTACAGCGGGTCATCCTACAGCTACTCCAAGTCTCGCTCTAGGTCCCGTTCTCCTAGGTCTCGATCGTACTCCCGATCAATCAGCCGCTCTCGCTCCCGGTCACGCTCTCGCTCCTATTCTCGCTCGCCTTACTCCCGCCGTGGAAGGCCCCGCAGCCGTAGCTACCGTTCCAGGTCTCGATCACATGGCTACCATCGCTCCCGCTCCCGTTCCCCCTCATTCCGTGGTCGAGACAGTGGGCCAGTGAGTAGTGCACCCTACCGGTCACGCTCAAGGTCACCGCCACCATACAGGAGCCATAGCCCTAACAAGAAGCTCGGCCCTCCGCCGCTCCTTGACCTTGACCGTGACCGCAAATACCCAGGGCGGTTCAGAGACCCAATCCCATACGACCTCAAAGCCTGCTATGGACGGGAAGTGGATATGTCCGACCCCTATGAGAGGGAAAGGTACAAGCAGTGGGAGAGGGAGTACCGCGAGTGGTATGAGAAGTATGGCAAGTCCTACCACAATGTTCCATCTGATCAGCCCAGAGGCCGGGCACCCTTAGTGCCGAGGGACCCATACACCCCTGAGCGTTTGCCCTTGATGCGCCAAAGAGAGAATTCTCCCTATGCACGAGGGCGCAGAGATGACTACTCCCCACCTGCCCAGGGCCACTCAGGCAGTGGAAGCGGAGGACCCAGAGGTCGCAATGCAGCTGCTGCAGCAGCAGCCGCAGCAGCAGCAGCAGCAGCACTTACATACCAGGAGCGGTGTGCTAAGGAATATGGCCTCCTTCCGTTACCCACTGCTGGGCCCAGCAGAAGGAGCATTGGCAAGGAGCCCCTGAAGGGGCCCAAAGACAGAGAGCCGACCCTCAGCAGTGCTGCTGTCGACCCCAAAGGCCTGAAGCACAAGAAACACAGGAAGAAGAGGAAGGGTGACGATAGTGATATGTTCAGCCACTCTGACTCCATGGACGACACAAGAAAAGATGAGCGCAAAGGGGATGGTCCTCTAATGGCTTCCAGTCGTGATGCCACTCCTGTCAGAGACGAGCCCATGGACGGCGCTGCAGTTACTTACAAAAGTGCTTCAGACAAAGAGAGGAAGGAGAAAACGAAGAGCAAAGTTGAGAAGGTGAAGCGGAAAGCTGAGAACAGTGCCTCAAAGAAAGAAACATCTGGGAAGGCTACCAAGTCCTCCAGGGATAAAGAGATGGACATGGAGCGTGATTCTAAGACATCTCTGGCTGAGCCTCCTTTCAAACGAACCAGAGAAGACCCTCCTCACAAGGCAGAGACCATCAAGCCATCCACCTCTGTGAAAGAAGAGAAGGCTCCATTGTCTCGCAAAGTATCAAGACCAGTAAAGCACCATCAAGACACTAAACCGGTCAAAGATGAACCAAAGGCCAAGAAGGACCCGGTAAAAGACTCGACAGCCAAACCCGAGAAAGTTCTTACCAAAGAGGTTAAGTCAAAGAGGGACATTGAGAAAGCCATTAAAACTGAGGAGAAGCCATCTGTCAAGGCAGCCGAAATCAAGCAGGAGAAGAGGAGAAGGAAAGATGATCCAGGTTCAGGGAAAGAGCTTGATTTGGGCTCAGTGAAGTCTCCACGAGTTGATGTTCCTGATATGGCTAAGGGCTCACCAAAGCCCAAAGCTAAAGTAGAGACTGAGAAGCCATCAGAGAAGGAGAAGGTAAAGCCTGCGATCCCACCTCTGATGGACATCAAACCAGGGCCTCTGAGGAAGATCAAGATCAACCGTGAGATTGGGAAAAGGATCAGCACAGACACGGCACCTTCACCTGAAGCCGTTGATGTCCCCCCAAAGAGCCGACCTGACAAGACGAGGGGAAAGATGCGTCGGAGAGTGCAGGCTGCTGACGGTTCGGTCCTGGTGGACTACACGAGGTAAGCTGCTGGAAATCAAAAAGTTATATCCTGTTATATCTGAATCATATGCTTAAATGCATTGGCTAATGAAGGCATCGCTTTTTTTGTTTATAATTCACAGCACTAGCTCAACTGGAGGTAGTCCCGTCAAACGGATGGAAGACAAGGCAGATTTGAGAAAGACCGTAGTAAAGACCCTTGAAGAATACACCAATGACCGCACCTCTGCTGCTGAGGATGAGATTGTCTTGATCCAAGTGCCACGCTCCAAGTGGGAAAAGGAGGACTTTGAGTCAGAAGAGGACGAGTCAAAGGAAATGGCACTGAATCGCAATGGCAGTCGTGCTGGAACGGATGCCCCTCAAAAGCCACTCCCTACTGCTGCTGTGAAAGTGAATGATCAGGCAACCCCCCCAGGAGAGAAGGCTCTCGCCTCTTCCAAGGAAAGCCAGATGGAAGCCAAGCCAGGTAAAGACTCCACACCTACTGACCGGGAGAGGGAGGAGAAGAAGGAGACTGAGAGAGACAGGGAGAAGGATAAAGAAAAGGAGCGGGAACGGGAGCGGGACAAGGAGCGGGAAAAAGACAGAGAGGACCGAGAGCGAGGGAGGGAGAGGGAGCGAGAGCGCCCTGCCTCTGACCGCGAGTCTTCCGAGAAGAGAAAACCCCTCGGGTCCAATGGTGACCGGGAACGGGAACGCACCCAGGAGCGAAGCAGTGACCATAGCAGTGAAAAGGGCTCCTCTTCTTCGACCCAGTCTTCCCTCAGGGACCGCCAGTCAGACAGACCTGATCCAGCCTCCCGCAAGCCTGTCAGCAGGGATCACACCACTGCCTCCTCCACTGACCGCAGGACCGACCACCGCTCAGGTGGAAGGGATCACTCCGATACCAAACCCAAAGACGGCAAGCCTAGAGATCCCGCTAGGAGGAGGGACTCCCCACCTCCCACTTCAAGAGGAAGGGACCGGGAGGCTCACACTGAGTCAGCCAAGCGCTCCTCCACCAGCGATGGCCACAGTACTGAGCCAACGGACAAACGGCAGCACCAGAGCGCGCCCGAGTCGAAACGCGCTGCACCTGAGGAGCACAGGACGGAGCGTCCGGTGAGTAGAGAGGGCCAAAGCACAAGGCATGTGGACAGTCGGCCCAACCGGGACCGGGAGCACAGTGGACACCGCACCCCTGACAACAGGATGTCTTCACCCGAGGTTCGGGTTGAAGGTGCAAGAGGGGCCGCCGCCCCCGCTACATTACGGGTGGAGAGAGACCACCCCAAAGTCAAGCCCCCGTCGGCCCGGTCCGCACGACTCTCGTCCGACCTAGGCCGCGAGACGGACGAGGCTGCTTTTGTGCCGGACTACAGCGAGAGCGAAAGCGAGGCTTCGGACACGGAGAGCAGGGCGGAGGCCAGGGGAAGAGAGCGGGATGGGGACAGCAGTGCCTCGCCCAGCCAGAGCCAGAGTCCCGCCGGCAGCCATGCGCGCAGCAGCAGCGCCAGCTCCACCGGGAGCCAGCCAGACGGCAAAAAGAAAAAGGACAAGAAGGACAAAAAGGAGAAGAAGAAGCATAAGAAACACAAGAAACACAAAAAGCATAAGAAGCACGTGGGCAACGAGTCCGACGCAGAGCAGAAGGCACAGAAACACAAGCATAAGAAAAAGAAATCGAAAAAGAGCAAGGACAAAGACAAGGACGAGAAGGAGAGAGCAGATGACCAAAAGGAGGATAAAGTATCTGTATGAGAATATTCAAGTTGAGCCTCGGACATTATCCACACAACTTTTTTTTGTTTGTTTTATTTTTTATTTCTTAAATGTGGATGTAGATACGCAGACTTTACTTTTTCCTCTTGCAAGGACTACTGCTCTGCTCAACATTTTCAGACTTTGGGAACTGCTCACCAACTTAATCTTTGACCATGCTCATATTGAATGCAGTTGTTATGAAGATTACTACTTGAATGATTAAGATTGATGCGTTCTCTTAGGCACCTAGGGCTCCTTACAAATGACTGTTTTAATTTTGTTTTATGTATTTATTTTTTGGTTTCCTCAAGTTTCAATGAATTTGGTTACAATTCCACATACCATTTAAAAAAAGAATAATTTGAACAATATGTTGTAGAGGAAGCACTTTAGAGATGTGAAAAATGAATGTTACTGCCTTGTTGCAGTTGAAAATCCATGCCCTTTCATACCTCGTATCTTACAGTCTATTAAAAAATAATCATATCATAATTATGCCATTATGAAAGCATTCATACTTGTGGAACTGGATAGTGATCTTTTGGCATCGGGCACATAATAAGGGTGTGGGCTGATTTTTGCACTGTGAATATTTCCTCTACTTTGAAAACAAAATAAAAATATTTTATTTTACATAGCCTTCACATTTAATTTAACTTAGCTGTTTTTTTTAGTTGTCTTTTTTTTTCTTTTCTTTTTTGAGTTTTGAAGGTTAATAAAATTGTTTTGCAGCAAATTAAAAATTCTGTTTGTGTCTGTTTTTATTTATTTATGTGTTATACAACAAAGTCTCCAGTTAGTTTAATTAGTCGTAAATGGTCTAAAGGTTAAACAAATGGAATCATTGAAAACTACCAGGGGAGAAGTTTGATTGTAACTTGCAACTTAACACTAATTACTTCAAAGTTACAAGTGTCAAAGATCTTTGCTGACTCGATCATGGGCCGATGTCCGTCATGTCTTCAAACTTAGAAGTCTAAGCTAAATAGTCATTGCAACAATAAAAGTATTTTCACCTTTGGTTACCAACCGAAATAGCCTTTTTTATACGTTTCCTAAGCGTTGCTCTTACAGAAAGTCAATGTGTATCGAATCGTAACAGGAGAGGGAAAGGTTAGAACACCATGTTCACCAAGTGCTCTGCGTGCCTGGCAATTTCTCGTCTTACCACGAGAGGGCGGGTGACGACCACATCGATAGTGTCCTGTATTGACGAGACATGCGTTTCATTAGTGAGATGGCAAGGGCCACTGGCTGCAGCGTGCTCAATGTAGGGCGGAGCTCGACGTGAGCAAGGGCCTTGTCAGGGGTTGGGGTAAGTTTTCGATTTCGTTGTATTTTAACATAACATAAACATAAACTTGTTTCTACTTCCATATCACTGCCCTACAACAGCTTAGATCTACCTCATTTCATCATAGCAAAACCTCATTGACATTCTAACACAAATATCAATATAATCAAAATCGAATGCAACTCCACCAATAATCATACCATGATGAGTGGAACTCATTTGTTACACAGCATGACGTTTCTCCCCTGCCTGAAGCACTTCAGAGCACAATGTTGGCAGCTAAGCTACCTGCACATGCTGTAGTCTTCGTCAAGTAGTCTGACAATGCACGGGTTTGACATGTTTAAGAAGTAGCATTCAATCCCAATAATAGCAATCATTGAAGAGGCCTGTATTTTTTTCCATTAAAAGAGAGATATTTGGGTAGTTTCACAAGCAGGGTAGTCTATAAGTGCTTTGTCATAAAAAATTCAACCCTCTTTAAATATAATTATTTGTTTTTTTGTTTTTTGTTTAATATCTTCCATCTCATAGATATGCAAGTCCAATTCTATAGGTGTGTTGGAGTGAACATCTGAAACGAATGTATTTTTTTGCCATTAGTATAGGGTTAAATATTTGTTTACAATTTATTATTGTTCCTTGTGTTCATTTAAGTAGGACTGGTTAAATAAATTGCATCATCATATTAATAGCCTACTTTTTATAAGCATATTTACAACAAATGTGTATGAGTGGACAAAATCTGTTTGACATAAAACTTTAATGGTTAAGTTTTACAACTATATATCAGTTACGATATTGAAATTGAAATTCGGTTACTTAGCTTGATGCATGAATACTTTCAACTTTCATAAATAGCCCTACTTGACCTTTCAACAAGGTCAACTATATTTCTAATCTTATGTTTGATGGAAATTTTACCTATATTTCAAATACCTGCCATTTCCAACAAAATTATCATAATTCTGGGTTTATTCCCCCGACATGACAATGTAACATTACAGAGTACCCTAGTGTGTTCCAGTTTTCTGTCCACTACCACATTTTGTTAATGATTGAAGTGAAGTGAAGTTGAAGTGTAGTTCTAAAATGAAACATTAATTCAAGGATGAAATTGACAGAAAGGTGTTGTAGCAACAATTAGTGTTGTTTGGGTGCTGCTAAGTCTTGTCAGCAATGATAACATCCTGTTATCCTGCATATTCACATATTTGAGTTATACAGACATGTATGTGGATTATGTCAAGCCCTGATTGTGGGCTGATTACTACTAAAGAAGGGCATCACTTTAAAGGAGAGAACGCTCTGTTGTTAGGATCTGGCACCCAAGGAGTTTACTTTCCATCTATCAACATTTTCATTCGTCTCCAGCCTCCCCCTCCTGCAGCCATATGGGGTGCTTCTCTGTGCCACTGCCCGTGTGCTGACAGAGTGTGCTAGTCTGCTGCTGAAGCCTGCCTTCTCACGGCTCCCATTCTGCCAGTCTGGTCTGCTCTGCTGCCAGGTAAGGACTTTTATGCACGCACTGTGGGAACATGTCGCTAAATAGGATAAAGGGGTGGTATTGGAATGCCCCCACCCCACCTTAGATTCTGCCATCTCTTCAGGTTTGGTGTTTTGCTGTTAACATGACTGGGGGTTGACTGTAGGCGAGCGAGCATGGTTGTTGTGGTGTGATCACATGGATAAATAATGGGCAAGAGGGATACAAATGCTGTGTTGTGTCTGTGTTGGTGCTTGAAAACTGTCCACAGAGCTGGCCACATGGCAGCAATCCAGCATAACTTGTAATAACCCTTAAACCCCCCCCCCCCCCGGGGCATATTTGTTTGCTTGTTTTTGTTTGATTCACAACAGATGACTGTCTGAAATGTTCATCTAGGTAGGACTATGAATTGGACGGGGAACTGAAGGTTGTGTCATCACTGTTTATGGTCAGCTCCCTTGGTGCTTTTGTTATTGTGGTTGTGTTTATGCTTGGCACCCATCAGTAGAGAACAGTTGCAAGAGCTTGCCACTTGCATGACTGTGTGGTCAGCATTGCTTGGACAGAATCAATTTGTACAATCTTGTCAAAATAGCTTGCTGTGTGTGTGTGTGTGTGTGTGTGTGTGTGTGTGTGTGTGTGTGTGTGTGTGTGTGTGTGTGTGTGTGTGTGTGTGTGTGTGTCTGCGCATGCGTACATGTCTGCACTCTGAATATGTGGTACACACTAATCCATCATGAAAAAAAAACATAACATAAACTTGTTTCTATTTCCGCATCCCTGCCCTACAAACATATCATGTGCAAACCCACAGCCTCTTGAAAGTGAAAAAATATCATGATAGGATATCAATATGTTTCATAAACGAGGATTAAACATTCCGCAGAACATCAGGGTGAACAACGGTCTAATGACTGGCATCAGTTTTTATGTTCTTTTTGGGGATATTCAGTGCTGTTAGTATTCCAACACAGCGTCTGTCTGTCTGTCTGTCTGTCTGTCTGTCTGTCTGTCTGTCTGTGCATCTGGCCCCATTCTCTCTTGTGTCTGATGTGTTTGTAGCTCACAGATCAGGAGGAACTGCCCACCATACATAGCACAGCAGTGAAGAAATCTCAGCACGCTTGCACCGATATCGCCAGAGCCTCCCGAAGAACGCCAGCTAAATGGTTTGCTTCACTCACCGTTTCTATGTCATCATCCAATCCGACTGTCTGTGGCTTTGTTGTCACTCAGATTTTGTTGGGCTCTTTATTGTTTATTTGTTTCGTTGAGTTTTATTTTGTCAGGATATCTAAGTTCTCCTCGTGCCCATTTTGGTCGGTGCGCTTCCTTTGTGTTAGGGATGTGTTTTGGTGCTGCTGTCTCCAGGCTTGGTGCCAAGTCTGCCTAATTAAGATTAAGCATATGCAGATCGGTTTTGTTTTGGCAAATAGCAGCTGCAAATACGTATTTGTCTTGCGTGTGGTCTGTTGATTGGCAAAAGGTGTGGGTGTACGTTTGTGTGTGTGTGTGTGTGTGTGTGTGGGGGGGGGGGGGTTGTTCATGAGGGTGCGATTGCGTATCTTTGTGAGTGCCTGTGCTGATTGAGGGGATCTGTGAGCTCATTCTTGGGATTTTGGATTCACTGATCAAATTTTGTTTCGCATTTGATTATGAATATATACAGTCTGATGTTATTTATTAAAATGAAGCATTCAGATGTCACCTTCACGCATTCAGATGTTGCCTCCACTTGGGGGATTCTGATCATAAACTGTTCATAAGGAACGACAAATTGCTTTTGTCATTTGTGCTCGTTAAGACTATAATCCTGATTTGACACTCCATCCTCAGTGGTTTTTATCTACCTCAGCCAGTTACAGCTCCCCTGGGTGCTGGGTGCGAACCTGTAATGGGTTGGGAAGGACCTCTTTGAGCGGATGGGTGTCTGACTGTAGTTCACATGTAGGAGCCCTCAATCTCCTCCAGCCTGTTTTAGTGCCCTGCTGTCTGTCTGAGTCCCTGGCAGGTAGCCAAGTCTGTCACGTCCTTGAAGAAGCTCAGCCTAGTCGTGGAGGCTGGGCTCGTCGCCGCGTGAAACAATGCCAGCAGAGAGCCAATATGCCCTCACAACACCCAGAGAAGAGTGTCATTGTCTTCATAGAATACCTCCCAGTGTGTTTTTAATTCAGTCCTTTTGAGCATTTAATCGGCAGCAGTGTGCCACAGTGCCATTTGCCTCATTTCATTCACAATGTACAACTAAAGTCACACCAGACAATGGAACTCAAACATGTTGAGAGTCAGGTCAGAGTTACAGAAGGTCTGATTCTGAACCCTGTAAACCTTTAAAGCAATCAGCTGTCTCTGCCAATGGGTTAGCTAGTTAGTCAGATAATCAGTTTTTTTTTATCAATTACAGAGTGTGTTGATTCTTCACATGGACTAACAATGCATGTTAAGGGTGTATGCCTGCAGCAGCGTACACACACTCTTGTGTCACCCGTTTGTGTTTGGTCGGACTCTACCAGTTTGAGTTTGTGCCAGAGTAACCTCATTCCCTGGCTCCGTCATGCTCAGTAACCGTGGGGGGCTGAAGGGTCCCCCACCTCCCCCAGGGCAAGAGCTCGATGCCAGGGAGACTGGGCAGGCTTGTTGGCCCGGTGGTGGAAGTCCTGTCACAGTGTGCTCTCTGTGAGTTGGACCTAGCACCACATACTGCCTGGCACACCTGAGCACTCTTCACAGAGAAAAAAAAGCCTGCCACCCCTACACTGTAAACTTCCCCGAGGCCGTGAATCACTTTTTCCCTGACAACAAGCAAGCCGTCTCTGTCAGCCAGTACAGGCAGGCTGATAGGTTGCCACGGTGTACAGTACGGAGGAGGAGACGGGAAAGAGAGGGAAATCGATAGGAGAGTCAAACAAAATGATTCAGCTACATTCAGGAACTGCCTAGCTCTGTTTATTGGTGTTGATGTTAAAAATCTTTCTAAACATTTCATGGGCAAAATATTTGAAACTCAAAAGATGTTGTGGTAATTCCTTTCAAAAGGGATACTAATCATGATATTTCCCATTCATTTTCATAAGTATTCCGTTACATATTAGCATACTTTTGTGGTAAGCCAGCATTCACTTTAAGCTTTGAAATAAAATGCCATGTCTCTTCTCACTGCAGTTTGTTTCATAGCCTATGGGCAAATACCAGACAGCAGTATTCAGTTGTTTGGGTTTCTCTAATTGACAACACTGGCCTCAGAGTGTTGCCTGTAGCAAACAGATGTCTTTTTTTATCAACTCCCCAAGCACCGACTTTTTTTTTTTCACAGTGAGTGTGAGTGTGGAGCTTGGAGCAGTCATAACAACCTCGCACGAAGGGAGAAGAAGCATCCTCTTCAGAGGGCATCAGCACCTGTGAGTATTCTCCTTCCATTCTCCTGTCTTCCTATACATTTGCTGCCGCTAGGGTGCGTCTAGATTTCTAGGCTACTGTCTTCCCATTTCATATGCACGTTTTCCTTGAGGATCAAAGTATACACCTATTGCTTTTCATGAATACTATTCACTCTTCCCTATCAAAAGTACTAAAAGTAAGTGGTGTACCATGTCTGGTTTGTCTTGGGTGTGTATGTGTGTGTGTGTGTGTGTGTGTGTGCTGCAGCCTTCCTTTGCTCTGCAGCTGTTGCTTAAAAGCTCATGTGTCTTTCTCCTTGGCCTCTCTGGGGGCATTTGCTCATTGTGTCAGTGATTGTAACGAACCCCCGGTGTTGGGATGTGGTGCACGCTTCTGTGTCTTACTGACAAAACAGGACCATGCCTGGGACTTCCTCTCACCTTGGCAACGTCATTAGGCCATAGGCTAGCACGCTCTCTTGGCCGCGAGAAAGGGGGCACGCCCCACGGAGCCTTGCCTGACTGCCTGGATGCACAGCTCCTGCAGCACGTATAGGGGGATTGGTCTCCGCGGCTGCTCTCTGTGATGGTGATGGTGAAGGAAGTGCTTCCAAAAAATTTACCTGTGTTTAGGGGCAACATGGTATGCAACAGACACTGCTCTTTTCCTCGAATCGATGATTAGCTGTCATTTATACCGTGTGTGTGTGTGTGTGTGTGTGTGTGTGTGTGTGTGTGTGTGTGTGTGTGTGTGTGTGTGTGTGTGTGTGTGTGTGTGTGTGTGTGTGTGTGTGTGTGTGTGTGTGTGTGTGTGTGTGTGAGTGACCATGTGATCATAGTCAGCCACTGGAAACGTGCAGGTAAGACTGTGTGTGACCTAACTTTTTAGGGATTCTCCTAGCTCACGTATTCAGAAGACTAATCTGAGGGCAGACATCTCCTAGTGTAAAATACTCAATTGAATCTGGTGAGGGCGATGAAAAGGTGTCCCTCAAAAGACTTTCTTTTTTGCATTTTGTATCCAGAAACAGATGCCTCCCTGGAAGCAAATTAACACCACCCATATGATTCATCCCAAAGTACAATTGGAAGTACTTGTAATTGTTATGTAATAGTCTATTTAAGTAAGTATAAGTATATATACTTTTCAGAGTATATATTTCAGAGTAGTTATTGTGTCTTGTGTACAGTGTTGTTTTATGCTGAACAATTCATTCTTCTGCCTTTCCTCTGGATCAAACAACACCTGATTTCTGCTCATTTAGCAACAAGCAAAAACTTTACATCAAAAGCAAGCAGTTATGCTCAGATGCACGTTTTGTGTTATTCAAAGACATAGACGGGGTGGGGAGTGGGGGGGGGGGGGGGTTGCTCTCTCCTCCATTTTGATTTGCTATTGGGACTTCTTACTTCTGTTTTCCATTTGTGAGTCACTGAATAGCTGAAATGGCCTTCAACATGGTTCTGGAACATTCCTTCTCTCGTGCAGTGGAGATGTGTTGTAGAAGCGTATCAGTGACCTCTGGTGTTCCCTCTCAGAAAGCACAAGCCAGGGGACACACATGTCTGGACAGCATCTGACTGCTGATGGAGCATTTGATGCCATGCCATGGAAGGCACAGCATTAAACAACCTCGATCCTTGACCGGCCCTCCGGCACTTAGAAGTAAAGGCTGTGCACTCTGGAACACTGTTACAATTCCTCTACTTGATCACCAGTGGGGCTGAGAGTGTCGATTTCATTAGCTGGTTTCTGTCTTGTGGAACGCACATTGACTGTGTTTGTGTGTGCTTGCTTGTGTGTGTGTATGTGTGTGTGTGCGTGCATGCTTTTCACGTGGCACAGAGCAGTGCTGGACAATGCACTATTGTTTGGCAGTGGTGGCACTGGTGTGAGGTGGGGGTTGGGGGAGCTCAGGTTTAAGGTACTGCTGTGCCTCTGCGATTCCAGCTTCCATCCCTCTCTCTACTCCCTGTGCTCTCCAGCTCTTACTCTCTAGCTTCTATCAGTCTGTCTATACCTGTATGTGTCTCTGTCTCACTACCATTTTCTCTCACTCCTTCCTTCACCCCCCCCTCTCTCTACCCCCCTCTTTATCTCTCTCTCTCTCTCCCTCTCTCTATTTCTCTCTCTCTATCTCTCTCTCTCTTCCCCCTCTCTATCTCTCTCTCTCTATATATATATCTCTTTATCCCCCCTATCTCTCTCCCTCTCTCTCTCCCTCTCTCTATATATCTCTCTTTATCCCCCCATCTCTCTCTCTCTCTCCCTCTCTCTCTTGCTCTCTCTCTCCCTCTGCCATGTCTGCTGACTGGCTGGCTGCGCCTGTGACCAGAGACTGTGAGGAGAATTTCAATGAGTGGCACTGTGCTGGCGGGGGCTAGACTCTGTCTGCAATGGTGTACACATGTGTGCATGTGTGTGTGTGTGTGTGTGTGTGTGTGTGTGTGTGTTTGTGTGTGTTTGTGTGTCTGCGCTTGTATACCTGCGTGTCTAACCAATTCAGGCTCTAGTGTGCATGCATGCGTGTGTGTGTATGTGTGTTTGCCATTTGGAATGTCTGCAGTGTGTACGTGTGTATGTGTCTGTGAGTGAGTGTGCGTGTGTGCACGTGTGTGTGTGTGTGTGTGTGTGTGTGTGTGTGTGTGTGTGTGTGTGTGTGTGTTGCGATGTTGTGGTGCTGGAGGTAAGGAAGCTGGGGAGCTGTGTTGGGATTAGCTCTCCCCTTTCAACCCAGACTTATTTGATCTGTTAATGTAAGCAATTAAAGACTCAGGGATCAGATGCGGGGGACTCCCTCTCT
>NW_027468774.1:36448687-36526187 GCF_046254945.1 Alosa pseudoharengus
CGCAGGCCGCTGTTGTGGGGCTTAATTGTAGTGAATTAATGAAGAGAGATTTTCCCGTAATCACTGGGACAGATTAGGAGTGTGACTGACTCAGGGCTTTTCGCACTCTCTCTTTCTCTCTCTTTCCTCTCCCTCTCTCTGGCCTCACAGTATTAGTTTATGGATTAGACGTCTTCTAGTCGCATGGCTGCCTGTACTCCTCCAAGGTGTACTAAGCCTCTCTGGCAAGTGTGCCAAGTCTGCCAGTGGGGTGCCGCGGGATTACTATGGCACATGGGCTGTGCAGACACCCGCTTTTTTGACAAGAGGAAATGTCCTCTGGCGCCAGAGCTGAGCCGGAGCTGAGCCAGAGCCACTCCCAGTGCGGAGTCAGAGCAGTGCCAGAACCGGAGCAGAGCTTCATTCGTAAGCCCAAGCCTAGCCAAGCGCTTTCGGGGAGCTCTGACTGGAGCCCTGGGCCAAACGAAAAAGCAGACACAAGAAGCTCGTCTGCGGCAGGCCCGGGGATGGCACTGGGAGTGGAGAGGGTTCATCTTCGGTTGATGAAATGGCTGCCACTGCTGCTGCTGCTGTCACAGTTTAGCCAGGACTTGTGGATAAACATTTTACACTGGTCTGCATCTCTCTCTGTATCTCTCCATCTCTCTCTCTCTCCCTTCCTCTCTCTGACACTCAATCTCACATAGCTATCTCTGTTCATCTCATATCTGTGCGCCTGCCCTGTTCCCCTCTTTTTGTCTCTCCCTCTCTCTTTCCGTTTCTCTCTCTCTCTTTTAGAGACCTGTGTTTTTATTGTGTGCTATAAAGGCAGCGCTGGTCTTTTGTTCCTGGTTGGAATATGAGCTGATGTCGGCCTGGCACTCTTCCAGGCTCCGGAGGCTCAGGGCTCGCCACCGTCCCCCCGTCACATGGGGAGCCCCCGTTGGCCGCGCCTCCCCCTCCCACCAGCCAATCGGCTGTCCGCGCACCCCTTCATTACGCTGCAGTCACTCACCCCGTGCAAATGATTAATGAGCCACGCTAGACAAGACGCAAAAAAGAAAAAGCCACCGCAGCTAGTCAATGCTCCACAGCAGCCACAGACCAAAGCTATAGACGCGGTTAACAAAAGGAAAGGCCGTGCAAACCTCCACACGTCTGAGTGTTTTCGGAAGTGTGTGGCAATTCAGTCGTGTTACTTTTATCACTTGGCCTTTGGTGGTTTGCGAGTGTGTTGTCAGAGGTAATTTAAAGGTAAATAAATATCACTGGACTTTTTGTGTGTGTGGGATTGCGTCTGTTCCTGACCACAGACCCTCAATGCAAAGGCACGTTAGCGGGAGCATGTTAGCATGGGGCCCGCGTTCCTCTGGCGTCAGTGGCAGTGGTATATATACCCTCCAAACAAACGCTTGTTATTTCCCTGGCTGGAGAGGCTTAAGCCCCACACACAAAGACAGGAACAACCTGAGGCGGGGCATTGTGCCGGCCGTGCCGGGCTTGAGAAAACTGGCTTCCAGGTCTCAGAGAGGGATTTGTGTGGTAATCAGAGAGAGAACTCCTTCCCTGACAACCATGACCTCACAAACCAAACAATCCCTCTCTCTCTTACACACACACACACTCTCTCTCGCCCTCTCTGGGCTTACACACATCCGTTTCGTGCATACCCTAGAGGAAAGACAGATGAGGATATAATGGGTGCTTGAGGGGGCTTTTCCCCTGGTAGCTTAGCACGGCTGTTTCTGTTCACTGTTCAAGGTTTGTTCTGTGCGCTTGTCTGTGTGCTTCCACCTACTTTACAAAACCCTGTCTTCCAATTTCTACCCATTTCCTGGCTAAGTAAATATTTAAACCAAGCTGGGGGTAGATCAATTTGACTGAAAGTTGTTAGCATACATCCTTCAAGTCAGTAGTTTGGTGAGAGTTTACGTTGGAGAGTAAAAGCTCTTCATTATAGTATAGGCTATAAACTGTCTGAAAGAAGCACTGACAGTTGCAAAATAGCAGACATATTGTCATCGTTGATATCAATCCTTTTAATATCTTGATTGTTATCTCTCATATTTTAGAGGCCTAATGTATGTTATACAAAGGCGCACGCCAGCCTTTTGGGAAATTACCTTATTTGCCATCTACTCTGGAGTTAGATAAAATAATGCATACCCTTCTCTTCTCTCTGTGTGCAGTAACCCATTCTGAAAGAGTTAGCCTAGCTTAGCGTATATCACTGGAAGTGGGTTACACTAGTTAGCCTATTGCTAGTCTATAGTGAAGTGGGTTGGCGTGTTACTTAAACGGTGTACTGTTCTGTGAAGCACAGCATCAACGCAGGTCATGTCAGCACAATACTGAAAGGATATAAATTTCACCACTGTGGAGATGTGTTAAGGCCCAACCATTTGACCAGACCTATGGTTTGTGATATCGACTCAGGGGCGAGAGAAAGCTTGGGCTCAAGCCCTGCTGCCTTGATGACCTAGCAGACAACGGCATGGACCAAAGGGCAAAGGTCAGAGGTCATCTCATTAGGGTGGGATCACATGCTGCATGAGACAGTGAGAGGTCACAACACAAACAAGAACATGTAATGAATCCCTGTGTATAACAGGCTGTTAACTGACAATTAACTGTGTTGCCCTACACAGTTGTATGCAATTTATTTATAGGTGCATTTAAGAGGTTCATGGAAAGATTATTCTTGACCATCTTTGAGATTCTGTATTCTCTCTTTTTTTTTTACTTAGCAAACAAATAGGGCCATAACCTTGGCATAGGCTGAAATTGTACTGGGACCCATGGCCAAAAATGTAGATGAAGCCAGCTGGCCTCAGTTGATTGATTAACCCCAGGGTCATTCTGGCAGTAGCACATCTAGTCTGTGTCAACAGCTAGTCTGGTTTTTAAAAGAATAACACAGACTTGTCTTGAGGAGTTGCGTATGTTTGTAAGACCAACAGAATATTGCGTTGGTGTATTTTATTTATTATTTCAACATACCATACCTGTTGAGAAATTAGATCTGTTGAGAAGTATGATATGAATTATGATATTTTGACAACATTGGACAGGTTGAATAACTTTGTTTTTTTATTTAACCAAATTGCAACTGGAACAGCATGGGTTGTGTGGATTGTGGCAGAGAAATGCGAGTAGATTGGCAAGAGTAGTGTGAAGGTTATTTCCCTTTCAGATGTCGTTTGGATGTGACGTCTATGTTGATGCTACAATTTTTTCATATCACAGGAAAGTATTCGCAGCTGGTAATTGAGTTCAGGAAGTGTTGCAGGAAAGTTAAACTCAGGGGTCACTGTTGCAGGGTCAGCCTATAAGCGTTCATACATCCATAGGTGTTCCTCAGGGAAATAAATTAGGCCTAAAGCCAAGCAGTTTTCTCAAGGTTGACAGTTCTCTCAAGTGCTGAATGTCATTGCACGGATATAAACGTGATCTGAATGCAAGCTAGAATCTGGCCTATACTTTAGTTATATTTAATTATAGGTTGAATTTGAGTTGAATTGACTTGAAATTGACATGATGTCATGATGGCAAAACTTAAGATAACACTGAGATCAAGCATATGAAAAGGTTATATTTATTACTCTCCCACAGTACTGCTAGTTATCATGGAGAAATGCTTCCTCTATATCCGCCGTTTGGTCCTTTCATCAGAACTGCTTTTCTGTGGGAAATAGCTTTGCTTTGCCACTGTTGGGTACATATTGATACGTGTCAGGCTTTGTTCTGCTTGTGGTTTCTTTGTGTCTGCGTGCTTCCTGTGTGTCCTGGAGTCACTGCTCTCATCTGCTGCCACTTTGCTTTCACAAAATGTCAATATTGAATGGGCCTGCACGCTGCTCATAGGCAGGGCATGATTTAAATTGAGTGAGTTTACGCTGGCATGTGTGTGTGTGTGTGTGTGTGTGTGTGTGTGTGTGTGTGTGTGTGTGTGTGTGTGTGTGTGTGTGTGTGTGTGTGTGTGTGTGTGCCTGCGTGTGCCTGCCTTGGGGCTGGGCAGGAGTAAATTAATACCCGACACAGATAGCTCAAGCCCAAAGCTCCAGCTGCACTCTGCCATTCTAACCAGGTTACCATAATGAAATGGAATGAACTTGCAAGCGCCTATAAGAAAATGGAAAAACATCAGAAGAACTTGGGCCTCTGCCGTGAAGCCTCATGTTACAGGGAGACCAAAGCTTATTTTAATTGCTGGTAATAATGCTGTCTAATTTCTCTTTCTTTGGTCCACCTCCTCTTCCTCCTCCTCCTCCTCCGGCTCCTTAGGCCACTGTTCTCATCAGGGCTTCTGGCCAGTAAAAGCAGAAAGGACAGTGCAGCAGGGAGGAGAGAGTGCTGAATCATCCTCTGAAAATAGAGGGAGAGAGAAGCAGTTAGAAATGACCATGTTGACCGATGAGGGAAATCTTGAATGAACACAGTCAGCAATCTGATGAGGTCGGGATGCCAGTTCACCGGTCCTGCTTGAACACTGAGCACCCTCCATGTCGTTCATTTACGACAGTAATGAATTAGGCGTCGGAGGACAGATGTGACGCGTTTGTCGTCACAATGCCAATTTGTGACTGAGTCATCTGTATCTCACTGCATGGCTCATCTTTTTCCCTCTCTCTCTGTGCCACAATACCACTGCAGTCAGCTTGAGCTCCGCAGCGATCCTGTCAGTGTATTTTTGAATGGGTAATTATAGCGAGCATTCAGAGGTAATTACATTTCCACAAGAGAGTTCTTCATTTTCAATTTTTTTTTTAATTGTTCCTGCAAGCCATATTATGGAGGACTAAAAATTGCCAACGACAAGAAAATGCTTGTGCTGAGGCAGCCAACTCAGTTCCGAGTTTTAATTGAAATTCTTGTTCCGAAGGCTCTGTAACCCATTTGGTCGACGTTGTAATACTTTGTGTTTAGAGTGAACTCTAGTATTTCTGATGCAGCGTGAAAACCATAGAAGTATAATTCAGTTCCTTCCGTTTATCCCTGGTGCTATTGTTGAATTCATTTTCACAGGGGTGAGAGTGTGGCAGTCAAGGGTCCATGCCACAACCCTGGAGAGCTCCTTTTTTATATCAATGGACTGTTATTATGGAGTTCTGGTCATCAAACACCACCTCGGTCCACAAATTACCATCTCAAAGAGAGAAAGGGGCTTGTGACATCCCATTGTGATGGAAATTACTGCAGTTTTACGGCATTCTTCTTTTCAAAGTGTCCCCTTCTCCCCTCAGGTTTCAGAGCCAGCCATAAAATAGATCTGTCAGCTCACCAGTATTTGCGTTTATGTTATAAAGAGTGGTCCATTCTCTCTTTTTTAACTTTTAAGAGTTGCTGTAGTAGTGACTCTCTGTTTTGGTTTTGTGTATTTTGGTTGCTTGGAGACTGCCACAGAAATATGTCGAATTTTCTACAAGCAAAATGTCATGGTTGTCTTTCCAGGAGGTAGAAAGCAAAATAAAATCGTTCTTGTATGTGACTGCTTATTTTATAATGTGTAGTATGAATGCCAGATTAAACTGGGCATTTTACCCACTTTTATCAGGTCAACTCAATGCAACACAGATGGGCTCCGATAGTGCTCTAGAGCTTTCTACGTATAACCTCTCTCAGCCCTATCTGAAAGGCTTCTGGTGCGAAATTGAAAAAAAAAACAACAACAACAACGTGTGGTCCTTCCTGGCAACCAGTCTTAAAATGTCACTTAAGTGTTTCATGGCTTGTCATAGCAACACACACACACACACACACACACACACACACACACACACACACACAGCACTGCAGGGCATGGAGTCAGCCAGTTGACCCAGCAAGCCAGTGTCTACTACTGAGGTGTTGAGCCCTTACTGCACAGAGCAAGCCAGTGGGTGGGGGTGTGGTGGGTAAAGTCTCACTCAACACAACTTGGGACTGATAAGACTTTCTCAATTAGGCTCCTTCCTGGTGACAAATAGGCAAATGACTGCCAAAGGGCCATTCTGGGGGCAGTGGTGAGTGGAGAGGCGCAATGAATGCAATCTCTGAAATGGTTGGTGGCCCCTGACTGAGATGAGTCAGCAGGCGAGTGAGCTCCTCTGCTGCTGGCCCTCTGATCCGGTCTGTCCTCTGGGTCTCGTCTGGACTTGTCCCTAGAGAGAGAAGTGGGGTCATTCCTTTGGCCAAGTTTCAGCTAAGGAGGCATTTTTGAACATTGAATGGTTGCCATGCTTGCTGATGCTCTGTCATAATGCCTTATACGTTTGTCGTATATGTATCCTGATAAAGGTGTTTTTTCCCCCACTACAGTCAATGGCACAGTTCAACCCAGTTTTAGTCCAATTTCAGTGACAGACTTACTAGCAGTGATATTTGGAATTAGTTATCTACTGGAGCATGGTATTGTTATCATGATGTCATCATGAACATATTTTTTTGTTTGTTTTATCTGGGTAATTGAATATGGCACACTGTTTTGATTAAATGGAAAAAAAACCTCTTACTGACAGCAGTGATGAAGCCCTCAACTCTTTCTATGTGCTAATGGACATAATAGATAAAGCACATCAGAAAGCACTTTGAAGCCCATTTCCTAATTAACCCCCCTCCACTGCCATTTTTTGCCCCACTACTTTGTCCTATTCGTCGTACACTCCATTTTTAAGGGAGGCTCTTATCCAGGGCCCCATCTAACCGCATACATAATTAGCCTCTGCTTTGTCCTCCCATTGTCCAGAGCGTGTGCGTGTGCCGGGGCTGAAGAGTGGTCTTCGGTCCATAGAGAGATTGTGGGTTAGGGGGAAATATGTGGCAAATTAAAAGCCTGCTTTTGTTTGTTTTGCTTGGGGTTTTGCTTGGGGGTTTTTTAAACTCTGCCAGCCACAAACAAACAAAAAAACAAAACAAAAAACATTACCGAAAAAAAAATATGATAAGTCTCTCGCTATGATTTTCTTTTTGTCGTAAAACACTCCTTTTCTTTTTGAGAATCGTGTTAATGCAACGCTACTAAACCATCCTCCATCTATCTCTCTGTCTAGACTGACCTGACAGGCTCTCCAGAGATGGCCGCCCAGGGGGATTCCAAACATTTCCCTCAATTAACTTTGTTTGGAGCGCAGCTACAGCTAAATCCAGATAACGCATTCAGGCAGGCAGGCGGTCGGGCAGGGCTGCTAGGCTGTTGTGGAGCCTGTGCAGGGGTGCACGCTAAAGCCGCCGCTGGTGGAACGTGGCCACGTATTTGTGTTAGGGCTTGCAAAATGGCGTGCGTCCATCACAGGCTGCTCTGCTTCACGCTAAAAAAGCACCCTCGCTAGTGTCTGTGTCTTGTGTCGGCAAGCGGTCCCTGTGCACCCAAGCAGACGCTCAGACTCACAGAGGCAGCAGGCACCCAGACCGCGTCTGAGAGCAGGTAAACACATGCCACTGACAGCAGCTCGTGGGGTGCAGTGACAGATCAAGCCGCTCCACGAACAATCGAAAACAAAAGAGAGGAGAGAGAAGGAAGACAAAAGGAGGAGAGGGATAAAGGAAGCTTCTCACTAGAAGAGGAAACGTGCACGGCTGTCTGAGGCCTGCAAATAAGGCGGTTTCCATTATCACAGCTTATTACGCCCCAACAGGCGCTAAATAAGATAATTAATTACTACATTTGCTGTCGGCAGTATTGTTTTCTGGAGGCTCCAGTGGCCCCCTACTTGGGTGGGGGGGGTCGAAGTTTCAGATAATTATTATGTAACAACGGTATGTCCCCATTCATGCAGTCACAGTTCATTCCCATTCAATCTCATTCATTCATAATTAGCGAGCCGTGGTGCTTCCATGAACGTAATTGAAACAGGAGATAAGAAACCAAGAGCCAGTGCATTCAGACTGTGACTGGGCATGCAGGCAGCACAGAGAGGAGTCCCTTGTGCTGACACCAACGTGCACACCACACATAGATTTAGATACACTTTAACACACACACACACACACACACACACACACACACACACACACACACACACACACACACACACACACACACACACACACACACTCCCTAGCCATACAAATGCATTAAAGTCTAAAGACTAAAGAACAGAATCAAAACACAAACACTGACGCCCTTTACACACACACAAGGAGCCACAAACATATCCATTTAGTTCACCCAGTGTGTGCAGTCATTCACACCTGGTTGCACACACACACACAGACACAGACACACACACACACACACACCCATTAAAGCTGCTATGATGGATGAGTAATACATGTTTCATTGAGACGGTTGTTAAGAGAGAACAGTTGTTTGTCTCAGCATCAGGCTGTATGAAAACACTAAGCTCTGCCAGAGAAGACGAAGCTGTGTTTCATATTTACCAAAAACAGAGATGGCCTTAAACCAGGTTTTGTTTACTGTTGATGTACTAATCAGAATGTCTTGTCTGTGATCATTTGCAGTTGTCACTATCCATATTTCAAATAGTATACAAAACACTTTGTATTGTTACAGCAGCTTGGCTTTGGTGATTCATCAAACAAATGAATCACCTCAAGATGTTCCATCATTCTGGTGAAACCCCTTAGGGCTGTATTTTGGGCCACCAGCGCATGGCGTAATACTCGTTATTCACCCGCAGAAAGTTGAATTCGTTATTTTGCACGTTTATTTTTTAAGCATTGCGCCCAGGGGTGTGGCAATTAACAACCTAGGGAGGGACCTGGCGCGTTGTCTAAAAATCGCTATCATACACCACCTAAACCTGGTCAGAAGTCAATGGCGAGTTGTTCATATGCTATTTTAAGAGCGCATGTCAATAGTCATATTGGCAGGTGCACGGACCATCCTTCTATCATTCATGAACGCACACCAGCGCACATCCATGCAAAGCATTACAAATTACACGATTACAATGGGAAACATAATTAGAATAAAGATATTACGAAATACTGTACATCTCATGATGAGTAGTTATTCACCATCATTTGCAAATTGGTAATGACGGTTAAAAGTGATTAGGGGAGAGGCGAGAGACACGTATGGAGCACAGCTGAAGACGCACTGTCACGAGATATAAGCAACTCCTGCAGGATAAATGTTGTTTTATTCAGTCATTTGAGCAACATTAGGGTAAGTGTTGCTTTTTCCAGCCTATGTTTTCGATGGTAACCCATTGTCAGTCAATAGTGAAAGTAACTGCATATAACTGTCTTGTCGTTGACTGACTCCTTGATGAAGTTAGTTTCACTTTGCCAATGAGTTCAAATAATAGACGAGTGCAAATGCGTGAAGGCTATGCTAGGTTTTAGTAAAGCATGGTTTAAGAATGACTATTCCATACGGTCTCGCAAGCAGCCTCCTTCAAATGCGCCGTTGAATGCCAAAATACCGATGCATTTATTTGACATATCGCACGTTGCGCCGTTAAAGGGAATGACAGATGTCATTCTCATTGGTTTAAAATGATGTTACGCCCCAAACACACCCATATGACTGATTAAAAGACCTAGGAACACCTTGTTACGCCATGCGCTCCACTTTTGAGAACGAAACCCCTCCCAATGTGAACTGGACATCCTACTAAATTTTAATAGACTTTTGACGAGTGACGATGCACTTTAGAATGTCATGATAGGGCCCTTAATATTTAACATACATGTATTTTTCATACTCAAACTCAAGTACGAAAACACTGAAAACATTTTAGTCATCATAGTGCAAAACAAGATAATCATGAAGGTCACAAAACTGACAAAAATATGTCAAAGTGAGACTAAAGTAGGATCCTGTGTGCTTTTTGTTGACTGGCACAGAGAGGGCAGCCATAATCACAGGAGCCCAGCAGGTGGCCAGACCTCTTAGCTCTGACCTCTACCTGGTTACCCTGCACACATGCGCTCTCTCTCTCTCTCTCTCTCTGTATCTTGCTCTCTGTCCAAAGTGACCGCAACACCACACTACTTGTCCCAAAGTGGCCAATTGTAGCATGTCACACGCCCAGGTCCTGACAGGCGGACAGGCCAGATGAAGTGTTGAGTTGAGGACATTCTGTGGTGCAGCAGACTACCACCATATCCAGCATTTTTCAGACCTGTTTGGGTTGTTGGCTTGAACACAACTTTCCTTTCTGTTTTAGAGAAAGAAAAACAATTGTGCCTCCTCAAAGTGTGCGGGAAGCGGAGATCTTTATCCACCGGTTATTGAGCGTTCAACGGGTAAGTCCAGTGGGATGTCATCACAAACAATTTATCACGCTTTTTCTGGCTCTGTAATATCTGTCTGCATGGTATTCATAGTGCACTTAAGTTGTCCCACTGAGGACCCACAGGTATGTTGCCAGTGGCATGAATGCTGTTGCACAACAGATGGGTGTCGTTGGTCAGCATGGATCAGATGTTGGCTTGACTAGCAGCAAATCCTCTCTTTGTTTTGGCTTTGCAGTTGGTTTAGTAGCGTTGCATTATTAAAACCACTGGCTGTGGTTGAAAATGAGCTTTGGTGCGGCGGACGTGTGGCTGCGGCTGTCGATGAGGTTTGGGGGATTGAAACGCGATCCACTTTTGTCTTCACATGAATAAGTTAATTCCCTAGTACTGTGCTGCAGCATCTCCCTGGTCCACTGCTGCAGACCTTCTAATTACCTCCAACATGGTGCAGATGTTTGCACACACACACACACACACACACACACATACACACACACTTGTAGGGAGGCATAAATGCACAGACCGTTTTTACCCTCCACACGGTGATGGGGTCAACATTGTTATTAGATAGGTCTGTGTAAAACCCACTATCCAAAAGCATGTCTGATCACAAACATAATTGTTAAACTTGCAGGTGCATTGAGTTACTGCCTCATTTCTGGGTTACACTTAAAATACAAAAATGGTGGAGACACAGAGATCTGAGGTGACAAACCCAACATGTCACCTGAGAGCAATTACCCAAAATGTCCCAAGAGTCAAATTAAGAGTCACTCTCTTCATTAACAAAATGAGACATCAGTAAACACCAAACATGCTTGAATCATTGCTTTTGTTATGCTTAGTAAGCCAGTGTCCATTGACCAACCTGTTTGTACCACACAGTGTTGGACAGTGCTTCTTTAAGCTGGGATCCAGTATTCCCAGGTTAGCCTATCCCAATGGGAATGCAGTATATCCACTGACTGAATGTAATGAAGGGGACTGATCATTGTGTATTTAGAAAACATCTGCTGTGACTGAGGCCCATTGTGTGTGTGTGTCGACCTCAGATTAATCCACATGCTTTCCTCTGTCATTAGCTAAACCAAGCTGTGACCCCAGGATAACTACGGTAACAAGGAATTGGACAGCCCACTGAAGGTTTAATGGAACCAGCTTTAGTGGCTTGGTACAAATATAATGCCCAATTAAAGTAATAATGTCAAATATCTCATGGAAATTGTCACAAAGTGAATGGCATGTTTTGCTAATAAACAGCAGAGAAAAAAAACATCGAACATGAATCCACTGTGTATTTACTCTATTTAGCTTTTTCTTACTTTGTCAGTGTATTTGCAGACAACCAAAACATTTTTAATTTGTACGTCGTCATTAAATGTACTGTGATTGTAAGGGTCTGAAATGGAAATCTTAGAGTAAAAACTCTAAAACGGTAAGAAACACTAGTGACAGCAATGAATGAATGATGCTGGTTTTCAATCTGAGTGTTTTTCAGACTTGCCGCCAACAGTGCTGATAGTCCCATACATTCCTGAATTCAATCAGTCATCTGGCGGAATGAGCATTTAAATGGCCATCAGTTGGTGATAAGAAACCAGTGCGAGAACCTCTGAAGCTGTCATGCCAATTTACTCTGCAGTGCCTTCAACTTCCCCACCTGTCCATCACTTCTCACACACACACACACACACACACACACACACACACACACACACACACACACACACACAGTGTTCAGTCCTGTCTCTTCCTCCTTCGCCACTCACACTTCTCAACTGTGAAGAGAGGATCTAGTTTATCTGGTCAGACATGATACATTGCATCTTGGGGGCCCGTTCTGCCGTTGCCCCGGTAACAGCCGTCACATTGGCTGGCCCAACCACACGCGCGCGTTCCGCCGTAATGAGAAGTTGGCGAGGTGCCAGGGTAGTGTCTACCCCCACCATCTCCACCCTCTCAGTGTGTCTCCTCACCATTAGCCGCTCAAGATCCCCCTCTGAATGTGTCCCTCCAGTGGACCCACCACCCCACCATATTGTACGTTTTTTTTTTTATCTATCAATTCGGCTCGCTGCAATACGTCTCAGGCTTTGTTCTCTGTTGCCTGCGGACTTTTCGGTATTTCAGGGCACACCGAATATCCTAGAATAATGAATCCTAGAATAATGAATCGTGAACTCCTATATAACTGAGTAAGTTACACATGTTCTAGGAGTGTGAAAGTCTCCCCTGATGAATAAAATTAAGCTTTGCTATTGCTCCTATGTCTTTCCTGTCCACAATCCACAAAGCCAGTCAGGGCTTCAGCCTTATGATACCTATTGCACAGCATCAAACCACCCACAAGCAAGCAAGCAGTTACCCAATTTGTTGGCGTTGTGATTTATAGTGTGCACACTGTGACATTGTTGAATACATGGAATAGGTGGTTGGTAGGGCTGATGTTTAAACTCCTTCCTGTTTACCCTGGGCCTCTTTGTGCTAGTCCCCTCAGCGTCAGCCAAGTCTCCACTAGGCCACAGTGAGCTATTTATGCACTTCAAAGGTGAGGCAGCCATGTCCAAGCCAGTCAGATGATTTGAATAAGACGAATGTTGTTAACGACAGGCCTCACCAGCTCACAGAGGAATCCCAGTAATGTTAAGACGTATTCATTCAGCTAGCTGCGGCCATGGGGGCAGGGCTGTCTGTGACACTGATCATCTCAAAGATTGGCTACTGACTACTTTTTTTACCCTGTGCAACAAACTGCCTTTGTAAAGGGGTTTGTACTGGGCAGATGGAAAATGAAGGTATCTTTCTATGCCTTTGTCGTAGTCCAGAGGCTACTTGACACCATATTCAAGCACCTAGAAGGAGAGAGTCACACACAGGGTAATGCATTGCGCCGTTAATAAAAGATTTATAGACGCCACTGCCCAAACACATTATTAAGTATTCATATATTTGTAAGGCTCAGCAGACTCCCTCAGGCCCCTTTCTAATCAATGGATTGCTGTGAGGATAGCAAATAAGTCAATAGAGTAAGACAAAACGATTTAGCATGCACACTCCTTTAATTGTCAATGCACCTTAATGTCACCTCTTCTTTTTCTCTTCAAGACACACAAATACAGATATACATACACTATCTCTCTCTCCTACACACACACACACACACACACACACACACACACACATGCATACACACTCTCTCTCTCTCACACACACACACACACACACACACACACACACACACACACACATGCATACACACTCTTTCTCTCTCTCTCACACACACACACACACACACACACACACACACACACACACACATACATACACTCTCTCTCACCCACAGATCAGACACATAGACACTCAAAGTTCTCTCATTCTCATTTGCATCCTATCCCCTCCCTCCTCATTCAAAATTCGGGAATGATCAGGTCAGCGTGGATTGACCTGCTCGCTGCTGCAGCTTGATTGCAGAGGCTCCGATATTTATGCCTCTCTTCTGAATAATTGCATATGTATGGAGCCCATGTGCCATTATAGGCTCTGGGGCTGGGAGATGCTGGGAGAGGAGAGGAGTCGGACTTGTGTCTGTCTCTGGGAGGTTTCCAAGGCGCCGGAAGGCGGCTGGATGGCTCATTAGAGCTGGGGTTAAGGGCGGCCGTATAAAGCCATTATTAGAGTCCCCAAAGAGACCCGCAGATTCGTACTCTCCTCCCACAACTCGTCTCTCTCTCTCATTTACACACACACACACCATTATAAACCTCCAAAAGCACAAGCTCAGAGTTTTATACATTCCAAGGTGAAGTGTGTGTGTGTGTGTGTGTGTGTGTATATGTGTGTGTGTGTGTGTGTGTGTGTGTGTGTGTGTGTGTGTGTGTGTGTGTGTGTGTGTGTGTGTGTGCGCGTGTGTGTTTGCCAGGGTGTTCTAGATAGATGGTAGATTGACAAAAAAATAGAAGAAAACATTGTTATAATTCAAGGATGTTTCATTTAGTCTGAAAGACAAATGTTTCATCTGCTCTCCTTTCTCTACCTCATACATTTATATATTTTAAATTTATATCCAAGTGCTGTTGACCACTTTAGAGCACCTGGAGTTGGGCTTACATTTTGTGCAACACATCATTTTGTCATTTGTTAGGACTGGAAATAAATGGAGGAAAAAGAGCTATGACTAAATCAATTTTCTGTACATTAACTTTAAATTTGCTTCAGAGACCACTTCTCACACTATTTGACATATTACTGAGTTTCACAAACTCCAATACACACACACACACACACACACACACACACACACACAGACTTGTAGGGCATTGACAACAGAGAGGCACAAATGCACAGACACGGAAACGCCTCCAACCTGCCATGATAAAAAACAATGTTGGGAGCATCTGTAGTGTCTATCCATATAATTATGGTGTAGGCTATGTGCCATATTAAAACAATCCCTGAGAACTTCATGGAAAGGGAACTACACACACAAAACAGAGGCAGTTGGTGATTCCATTAAACATGATTCGATTAAATGTGAATTTCACCGTGGGCCCCATTTTATTTTCTTCCCTGAGCTTCTGCCGTAGTGTTGGAGAGCCAGGCGCCATGGTGAATCACCAGCGCCTCAGGTACTCTGACTTTGAAATTCACACATACACTTGTGCTTAGTAATTTTAACTCAGCAGAGGTTCCAGGCGAGGAGAGAAGGCCTGGGGTGCCATTGGGTGAAGGAGCTTCCTGACGTGAATTTAGATGCATGATGCATTCTTTGTGCAGGAGGTGAGAAAAGGGGGAGAGAAAGAGAGAGAGAGAGAGAGAGAGAGAGAGAGAGAGATGAGGTTGTGAATTATTGAGCAGGAGGTGGGGTTTGCACATGCAAATGAAAGTCATCTGCCCCCCAAAAGTTTGAGAATGAAAGCCGAGACCATGCAGGGGGTGTCTGTGTTAAATATGAATTGCATATTTGAATGACAAAAAGATGTATTTGAGGATGGCCTCGTGACTGTTGATTTGCATAGATGACAGTAGTTGAGGAGAAGGTAAAGACAATTAAGGAGCCACTCTGCCATCTATATTTCTATCATCCAAATACTGTATATAGCATGGGGCAATGCAGTTATTCCATCACATTCAGTGAATGACGGTATTACTCCCCTTTTGCACTTTAAAATGTAGAGCAACAGCAGGTCTGTGAAATGACTTTAATTTTGGCCCTGGTCTTCTAACTGCTTTAACAAAGTAAGGCTAACCTAAATACTACATCATTTAAATCTCAAGGATTATCTTTAAGGACTAAGTCATACACATAGAAACTATATTTGCATTTCAAGGCCTGGTGCAAAGGAACATAAGCAGGGAGACATTGGCCAAGCCCTCTGTCTGAACAATCATACGCAAATGCAAAAATCTGGTTAGGTTATGAAGGACTCCTGAAGGACATCGCTGCATTGTTGGTTGCTTGGAGTCATTAGGTAGCGGCTATGGAGAGAGGCGTCTCCTCATACCCAGGCCATTTAAATCACAGAAGGCAAACAAAATCTGATGCAAAATAATGGGCAAACGGAGCCCACTGATTGAAAATTCATTCAAGTGAAATAGTTGCTACACCACATACCGAACATGATAGAGTCTCTATCTCCCTCCCCCACCCTTATTCTGATTCTCAAGGGGTTAACAGTTGATGGAGCGGTGGCTGGTGTATTAACATCTGTAAATGACAGAGCCCGGGCCTGTGCGAAAATGATAAATCCCTCAGCAGAGAGCTCGCTGCCTTGATAAATAAATGGGAGTCTCAGAGGCATGCGCGTGCTCTGCGGCGATATATACGCCGACCTGTGAAGATGGTCGGACAGGTAATTGGTTGGATTCAGAGTGTAATTCAGCCCCAACAAATCTATTTCACAGCTGGCACCCCATCTGAGGACGTGGACATGAGGAAGGGTGAGAGACAGATTGAGATGGAATATAATAGTGGTGGGTGGGTGGGGGTTGATGCTGTGGTAGAATTGGGCTTGCTGAGGGAAGGAAATGAAAAATGGTGTGTTGGGTCAGAGAGAATAGCTTGTGGAGGGGGGGGGGGGTGATGTATATTATGGATTTGGAAGGCTACAGAAATAAGAATGTAGAGATGATGATGAAAGGAATAAAGAAAGATGAATGTGTGTTAGAGATGGAGATATATGTGGCATTTTCAGAGGTGTGTTGAATACATAATCATAATGCCTTTGAGTATATACAGCTCCTTTTTGAACATCCAGTGGTTGAGGGGTCAATTGGCTTGTCTTACCAATAAGTGTTTCAATGACAAATATCCTGTATTTAATTGCTCGTTCCATTACCTGTTTTGAACTTCTAGATTTTGAAGTTCAACATCTAAAAATTGTAGAAGGTTCTTGCCATGACTGCTCCATCTCCTATCCTTTTTTTGTACATCATCGCCACCACTGTTGGTATATTTTAGGTGAGACTAGCACACTTGGAGGGAAGTCTCATGAAGCTGCCCCAGCCACATATTTGTTATGCAAAGCTGCTCCCCTCCTCTTCCCTTGTCTGCCTAAGCACAATGGAGCAGCCCATTTTCCCAGGGTCCTTAGTCCCTGCAGCCTGGGGGGAGAACAGGCCACAGGCTTGACCATGCTGACCTCTGTCCCAGTCCCAGTGCTGCTAATGCACACTCACAAGTGTGCGCACACACACACACACACACACAGATAGTGAGAGAGAGAAGAGAGAGAGAGAGAAATACACACAGATGCAGCTGCCCCTGCTGAGCCAGTCTCTTCACCAATCATCAATATTCATGCTTCATACAAAATTCATTCACACCACCAAGGCCCACAGCAGAGCTTCCACCATCTAATGTGTCCAGTGTCACATTTTTAATTTTGTCGTAACTGAAAGTTCTACCCCATTTTTAAATAACAAGTGATATAATTTTTTCAGAGAACTTACTTGTGTATGATGATTGGTTTTATTTCCCAAGAAAATTACTACTCATCTGTCATGGTATTATTTCATTGTGCTTTTTAGGGGGCGTTTTAACTTTCAAAATATCAATAGCTTGATTTCTGCAGGGGACCTAGCACAATCGGTACTGAAGCTGTATTTGTTTGTACATACACATGATGAACAATAATATAAGATATATAAGAATAATAAGAACCACTCCACCCTATTCCTCTTGCTGGGCAATATGATTGAGCATAGTGAGCAAGTTGCATCTCGTTCTTAATAACCCTGCGTCTATGGCCGATATTATATAACTTAGCAGAGGGCCTCTACATCTAAAATATGTCTGTAATGTATCCCTGCTCTGTTCCGGACTTGTATGCACCAAACATAGGAATGTGACTCTTCTAGAACTCTGCATGGACATGCACAAGTATCTGTTCTGGCTTCCCTTGACTTCCCTGGACACTAAATCTGTCATGCCAGTGAAATTGTGCTTGGAATGCAATGAGGTTCATAAAGAATCTGGGCAGAGGATGCACAATGTTTTGTGAAAGTATAGCATAAAGTCAACTGAGGGAACCATTCTAGTCAAACTGGACAGTGGATTACAAACTTAACGTTCAACAGTAATTATGTGAAAAAAATAACGAATAATAGTAGAATAGACCAGTTAACCAAAAAAAGAATGAGTTGAAAATAAGAATTAATGACATAAAAAAATATATCAGGAGTTCATGAAGTCTTTGTGGTAGAATCAGGTCAACGGTCATCACTGTCAAAAGTGTCTGCCAACACAAGCTGAATGACTGTCTTCAAAAGAGCACACGAGTTGACAGCGTTGAGCCATTTTGAACTGTGCTGTTGCTTTGTCTGCAAAGTGAAAACGTAGGCAAATTCCAGACCAGTAGCCGGACTGTATTTACATTGTTTCCCATTTGTTTGGTTTCTCTGCCCTGCCTATGGTTGCTTAGTGACTTTTTGGTTCATTTTTTTTTTGTCTTCAGTTTCTATTTAAACTAAAATAGTTTTCTCAACAATGACATTTGAGTTGTAAACAAACAAGTCAAATGACCAACTCAACAATGTAGAAGCAATGGAACATGTACATGTATGTAGCCCAACATAGACCTCAAAACTATTTGCAAATTACTGTTGAGATAAATACTTTCCTAAAGTAATTATTCAGTATAAGGTTGTCTGCAGTTTTGTTTCTTACATAGATCTTGTTGTTACAAAGTCAGAGGAAAGACCATATGGAATGTAAAACAGTAGACAACATTGCTCTGAGACCTGACATAGCCTGTAGGCTACAGTCTGTGTTAAGAGACATTATCAATCATGTCATTAGACCCATTTGATTGTATGAAAAAACATGGATATTATGTTTTTGCTATTGTCATGATTGATACTATGGCCAGGGCTATACAATAACTTGGTATATGCCTGGAAAACCAAGGAGGTCCATAATAGGTCTTTAGCTCATTTAGGTTGTGTGGAAGTCATGCATTATTTTAATCTGGGCCTCCCCTAATCATTTAAACAAAGGGGGGGGGGGGACGACATCTTTCTAATTTTAGTTCATTCCCATTTAAGAGAAAATGTTTCTGAGGTGGCACAGGGGTCTTTGGAGTAGGCCCAATACCATTGAAGATTAAATAATGCAACACAATAACCCAGGGATTATGTTGATTTGACTGTTACTTTGTGTCCATGTACCCGCAGTAGACTGGACTGGAGCATTGCCGTCTAACGTTATCCTAGATTTGTTTCGATATCTAAAGTAATAATGTTGTTGGACTTTAAATATTCCGCGTCAATTCTTGGAGGCAACCATTTTGAAACAGGCGGAGGAAGTGGTCTTTGAGCTGATCTCATGCTCTTCCTGCGTTATTCTGTAGCTTACTCGGTACAGGGAGGAGGGATATGTTAGCGATTGAAGAAAATGGCGACCGTGCAGGACAAATGTCTCCCCTCCTAGATTCAACTAATGCGTTGAATTTCCTCAGCCTTACAACCTGTTTTCATTTATTCTCTGATGCACTTTAATTTTCAAGAGGTATGTAAATACGCAGCAATATTTTTGTTTCACCCAGTGTCGTTGATTTGAGGCAACTGCTATCAAAAAGAACTTACCGATGATCTTGAGCTAGGTAGTTTGCCCAGTGGTCGGCTTGAAACTGCTGTGGAAAGTTACCTTTTAGCAAAGTGTTCTCCGAAAAAAAGCTCTTCGAGCAACCTAATATTGAAGTGTGCGAGAGTTATCTCGCACACTTCAGAAATGTTTTGATTATACAGAAAAGGTAACTTGTCGAACGTCTGTCGAAGTGAGGTTTTTGGTTGTTTCGATAGCTCCTAGCGATAGCTAACGTTAAGTTAGCTGTTTACATTGGTTACTCCCGAGTGGTAACGTTGACGTTTCCTAGTGCAATTAATTAAATAGCAAGATCAATACTATACGCCTGTAACTTAACAATGTACATTATGTTGTCGCCAACATTCTTGCTTGGTTAGTGCGCATTTCGAGTTGGTCGACGCTTACCTTGAATAGCTCTTAGCTTTTTCCCTTGAGTGGGGGTTGGTTTCCAGATTGCAGTGGTTTTAGCAAACATACTAAACGTTAGCACTTGCTACATTAAAACAGAAATCAGTTTGCAATCAAACTTAAGTGAACATTAAAGAGTTAATTTCATTCGTGATTTGCAGTAACATTTAACTCCAGCACACTGCTAAGGATAAATGTACATTATCGGCTTGGAAATAGAAATGGGATCATCGCTAATGTTGCATGTGAAAGATTAACATAGACCTATGTTAACGTTACTGAATGATCGATGTGTGGGGGGCACGACAGTACCGATACACTTTTAGGGTTTAATGTTCTCCAGCCATACTTATTTTTGGCAGACGTTGATTAGAGTTAACATTATGCGTGTTTGCATGCGGCAACTCACAATAGTGGGCTAGCTGTTGGTCTGAAGCAATTGATCACATGTTATGTTGTACATCTGCATGGTTAATGTGTCTTAAATAACTTCTAAAATATATGCAATGATGTCTTGCCTCCTAGATAATGTTGAGATGATTGCAGGGATAGGCTTTAGTCAGCTACGTCGCACCCATTTCGGTTCACACAGAGGGATGCATGAAATGTACCTTTGATAACAGCTAAGGTCAACTTAGCTTTTAGCTCATATAACTTGGCTAACTTTTTCAAACGTTAGCAGAGGATGTATGCATAATTAAATGCTTACAGATATTTGCCATTTAATAATTCAATCGAATCTCGAGTGGACTATATATGTATGGCGGAAATTGCATATAATATAACCTGGCACAGTTTATGTAGGGATGCCTACTTTGTCTGATATAGCTCGCGGGCTGGCTAGCTAAATACGCAGCTCTGGTGTTGCGCAGTTAAGGCTAGCCAACGTCGACGCCTCACAAACATGTTTCGGATCATTAGCATTAACTAGACCATGTCTGGCGGTCAAATTACTTTTCTCAAAGAATTGTGCATGTTTTGTCCAAATAAAGCGTTGCTGGGAGTCAGTTTTGCGTTTCTTACAAAAATGAATTCCTTAGCCAGCTAAAATTAGTCTGCCTCCACATACAGAAAGCATTTTTGTTGAAATAAGGTAACGAAGGTTAGTTAAAGATAGAAACGTAGCCTTTGGAAATTGTCGTGATTTAAATGTAATGTATGTTTCAGCTTTTCAATTGCCTTCGAACCATAACATTAGCCATATCCTGGTGCCTCTATTAGGTCAGACGTGTACTGACGCATGATATCCAAAATTCAGATGAGGGATTTACCGAGTTGGTTGGTAGGCAGGTAGCCAGTGGATTGATGCAATAATCTAATGTTTTACTATTTAGATAAAATTAACGTGTAAGTAAGGCATTTTGCATTTCATGTTACGCTATAAGGGCTGTCTTGTTCTAATGCCTTTTCAGTGTCAGTTTTGCTATTAACAACGATGTCTTTCCATTTAGATAATTGGATGCTTTTGCCACCAAAGACACTGAAGAGAAACATTACAGGTCAGTACCTTTCACATTTATCAGAGCAGTATGATTGTTGCCCTATACTGAGCAGATGCTCTGTAGTCAGTGTTGTAGTTTCAGAAGTGTAGCCTATGCCCTTCTAGTTTATTCCTTTTCAAGCCTGTGCTGGACTCAAATCACTAGCCTAAAGCTGGGTCAAAGCAACAGCAGCAGCTGCTGCTGGTGTAAGCACATGTAGTTCCGTTTGAATTAAAGGGGCTGCGAACTGCTGAGTAAGCTTAACCATTTTCAAATGCAGAATGTAAACGGTGTTTGTGCAGCTCATTGTACCTATACAGTATACAGGTCAGTGAGCTAACAAAAGCCTAACTCGACCCCCACTTTGAAATTGAGCTCAAAAACCTCTATTTACTTAATAAATTAAAGCAAGAAACATGTATAGTCCCACTGCCTCTAATTAGTCATTATGTACGAGTCTTAATTAAAGGCTTGAGTACAGGAGCAAAGTAATTGTGCAAAATTGAGAATCAAAATGATTTTGAATAGGTTGAACATGGGAACAAATCCAGAAATAGACTAGTGTGGATTTATTTCAGGTTTGTGTTTCATATGAAATCAAAACAATTCCAATCATGATTCCAATAATAAGCACCTTTGTGATTTTCATTTGTCTGCTGTTGACTTTCTGAATCAGTTTTCTCCTGTTACATGATTATGAAGTCCACTGTGACCAAGAGAGATTATTCTCTTATCAGAGATATGAACATTGCCCTTACAGACCTAGTGCTCCACCCACATATAAAAGAAAAGTAACAACTGTAAACATCATAGAACCATTATTTGAATATCTTAAAAACATATATGATAGGGTAACACCATTTATTTGCTACTAGACAATGGATGTGCTCACAATTCACCAATGTTGATAGCCGCTACTGTAGTGCCCATTACCTCAGATTGCTAGTTCAGGGTTTGTCCAGCTATCTTGCACATAGAAAGTATAATTCAAAGGCAGGTTAACGTGTGCTATGGGTCCTAAAATGTACAGTGCTCTCTCTTGACTTTCATAGTCACTCACTTTGCTTGGTTCGGATGGAATTCCTTTGATCTGAATTGAATTAAAAATGTGGTCAGACCAGGACTGTTGAACTGGAATGTTCTTTAAAAAAGTAAACACATCACATTGATGTTCAGCTTACCAGGGGTCTATGGTAACAGATTGATGTAGCACACCCCAAACTTAAACTTTGAGCTAACCAACCTCATTTTCTTAACTTATGAGGATTTTGGTGGAGTTTTTTTTTTTTTTTTGGGGGGGGGGTTGTTTTGCTAAACTGACCCGCTTGGGTTTGAATTAGGAAAGCGCCTATTGTTCAAATAAATATTGATGTGGTCAAAAATATTTGTCAGGTAGCTATAACCTTTTTGTCATGAAGTACTTTTTTACTGACTATCCAACAGAAACATACAGATAGAAATGATATACACATCAATGCATAGCCACATTAAATTAGATATTAATTTATTGACAGACATGTATGAAATTTCTATTGCGTTGAAGACATAGCAGTTCTATTTGCAAAAATGCATGACTCATTCCTCGGTCTGGCTGTACATATAGGCCTGAAGATATATACACATTTTACTCATTTCGCTCTGTATAAGATTAGCAAGGCCGAAATGGCAAAGTATGTTCCCACCCCACTGTGTCCGAAGGCATTTTTGCACCCGCCACTTCTGACACCTTTACATGTCACTCAAAAGAGACTGAAGGCTTATCCCATCACCTTGTCACGCTCTTCTAAACGTTGGTTTACCTAAAGTCAACCTGTCTCCAAGCAGATTTGAGCACTAGTTCCTGTATGCCTGATTAATTGTCTATAAGTCCACAAGATATTAAATGAAATCAAAACAATTCCACAAGATTTTTTGATATTGAGTTTTGGATATAGGTAAAAATGCAATATGAATATCCAAAGTGAATAGGAATGATATATGATATAGATAATAGTTGATATAGATAATAGTTGATATTTGATATGTTTCCCCTTAGAGATCATTCTTGATCAGAACATCCATTAGTTTGTGGCTCTGTAGCATTATCTACATTGGAGAGGATCTAGAAAACCACTCTAAGGTGACATGGGGTCTTGCTCTTTTTGATTTTGACTAATAGTCCTCTCAGCTCTGCTGATTGTTTCTCATTCATAAACAGATGCCCCTGTCTTTGTGTGTGTGTGTGTGTGTGTGTGTGCGTGCGCGCGCCTGCGTGAGCGAGCAAGGGAGGCTCCTGTTCTGGAGCTGGCCATCTGGTTAAACACTTATGGGACAAAGAGGCTTGTCTGGGGGAAGGGGGGGGGGGGGTTGAGGCTTCAGGGAAAGTGCATTCTCTACCCTCAGTTTCTTGAGGTGACATGAGTTTGTGTCTGCTTGCTTTGCAAGACAAGAGCTGCATTGCAGAGCAGAACACTTCAAGGTCTTGCCAAAACATAAACTAAAATTGAGAAAAGATAGAAAACAACCTGTAATCTTAACCCTGATTGCCAGATGTCAACACAGTGGGCCAAGTCTATATTTAGTCTAGGCAGCCTCAAATTCCATGATATAAGTATCTGGAATTTATGTGATTGGATATTGCAGGTTAATACTTACCTTTCATAATTCCTAAACTTGATATCAAAACAGGAAAAGTTATCAGTTCAAAGCTATGTCTATTGTTTTGGAAACCATTTTTTCTGATTAATGCCATCCTTAGAAGACTGCAAAGATTTGGAAAAGATTTTTGAAAGACTACAGTCTCAGACCCTCTCACATCTGAAGACAAGTCATCGAGTTTTTAGGTCAGACTAGTCACAACAACTAGGGATCTTGCAGGGTCACTTTACAAGACTGCAACTAGATTCCATTAAATTATTTCCCATCGTGCACTAGATATCAACAGGAACTCTCAAGTTAACCTACTCATATCAATCATATTTTCATGTTTCGTGCAGCATTGTTTCATGTGTAAAATATCCCTAACCGATATAGAGTTGTTCTGTCACGTGGAATAGCCGACTAATCATTTATAAGAAAAGAAATAACAAATAATCATATAGGCTACAGCTGTCGCCTACTTTGCCCCTTCCTGTTTGGTGATGGAGAGAGGTCACTATTGATTTTCATATTGTTCACGTCGCTATTTGCAGGAGCCACAACTAAAAGACTTGCGATAATATCAAACATGTTTGATATCGTTGTGATGGCAAGACTAGAATAAGACTGACCTGGACTGATTTAAAACCGTTTAGATTAGCACCTTGCACTAAACAATCTAGTTGATGGGAGCGCACCACGACTCCAGTAAAACTGCCATGATTTCATTCCGACTTTGAAATTTAGTCGCCAACTGTTAAATCGCTCAAAAATCATATGGTGTAAGGCTGACATAAGTTGTTTCCTGGAGGATTACACCATGCAGTATGATCCTTCTGCAATCTCATGCCAAAGTGACATAAAAATTAACCATGCAAATGTTGGACCCAAGATGAAATGATGCACTGAGTAACAGCTCTAGTGACATGGTTTTAACTGATTTTTACTTATCATGAAAACATTTAATTATGTTACTGTAGATTGGATTACAGTTAGTTAGTTAGTTGCACCTCCTCAGGTGACCCTTGTATTTGTCTGATTTTGGAATCAGAGCTGTAGTCCGGTCTTTTCTTGTACATAACTTAAGGGCGAGAAGAGACTTGCCACTGACTGCACGAGTGCTTAATCCCCTTCACCACTGGTTGATGCCCTTTCCTCTCTGGGTTTGTTGTAAGTAAAGTGTGCAGGAATCCTGGCATATCAGCTATGGGAAATAGCCTGCAAACTAAAAAAAAAAAAAAACCCGAGAGCTTGCATTGGAAATAGCCTGTAGCGCAAAGCCAGTCTGTTGGTTTTGGGATCAAGCAGTAGCCTTGAATGAATTATCATGCTGACTTGGTACAGTAGCGGTCCTGATAACGCAGAACATTTTGTGCTAATGGTTTCACAGATACGACTAGGAAAAAGAAAAATTCCCCGCCTCAAGCTAATTGAATTATTTCTAATTAATGGTAATTTTCATTAATTTATGGTGTGACCACTTGGATCGGTTGTGCTGGTAGAGTGTTAATGGATGTGGGCCTGACCCACAGAATCAGTTAGCTGTTTATAGAGTAGTAATTTACCAGTTTAATCCCTTAAGGAGATTAGGTGGAGCTTTCTCCTGTTTTCTAATTGCGTTACTGCATCATTTATTTTGTGGTGCTAAAGCAAACCAGCAGAAGGTGAAGGGCTCTGGGTTGCCTTTTTGAGAAAAAATGGGGCCCGTTTGGATTAATAGATTAACAAGTGTCTTATTTACCGTGTGATCCTTCCCCTTTGCAGGGAAATCACAGTTACAAGGACAGGAAGAATAGTCAATGGAAGAGCATCAACAGTGGAGCGACGAGCAGTGAGCAGACACTGATGTGAAGGTAAGAGGTTTGTTTACTCTTTTCTCAAATTCAAAAATTCATCTGAATTTTGGTTGCTACCACTACCCTCATATATTAGGTTCCATTCATACATGAAACTGTTTTGCATGTTTTCTAAATTTTAATGTTTCTGGTCAAGCAACTTTGTGTTGTGCATTCTTTCATTTTGCCTAGCTCACACATCCAATAGTCAGTAATTGCCTCACTGGATTCCACTTTTCTGTGTGGATTTTATCTTTGAAATGCAGTAAACGAAGGGATGTACCAGAGCTCAGGTAGAGTTTGGTGAGCTATCAGTAGTAGCGGGGGCATGTTTTTTTTCTCACTGGTGGAGGTCGAAATGCTGATAGCTGTCCCTTTTATCTCTGACCTTGTCTTCACTGTGCCTTCGGTGGCTTAGGCCCAGAGCCAGTGGTGTGACTGACGTGCAAACTGAGCAGTATGTCGCAGTGAGATGCCAGCAATAGGATTATGGCCACAAGGAAACTTATGACATGTTTCCATCGGTGTGACATTCAAGTACAAAAATTCATTATTGGAGACAGTCAACATAGAAACTGTAAACTTTATCAAAGGTCGTCTTATAGCCATAATAAAATAAAGTTGATGTACATGGAGAGCCAAAACCTCACCCCTTTTAAAATATTTATACATGCCTCTTGTAGCTCTCATTCAATGTTTTCCATGTCTATGTATTGATGGCATGGTATATATGTATTTTTTTTTTCTATGGGCAGGATATCTATGTACTGGTAGCATGGGTATAATTTTCTTTTTTCTTTTTATGGGAAGGGAACTCTTAGCACAGTAGAGTCAGGTTTCTAGTCCTTAGTGACACCTTCTTGGCCTCTGGCCCCCTCCCCTTGTGACTCTGTACTTATCTGCAGTCGCAGACGTCTCAGTGGCCACCTCGTGATGTTAAATTAATTAATCAGGGTGGAAATACTGTTTCCAAAAGAATGTAATCATCGGGTTTCACGTCAAAATGATGCGCCCGCCTGCCGTCCCTGTGCAAAGATGCGTCATGAAAGTCCCAATGATTGCTTGAGCCAAAGCTGTTAAGGCTGAAAGCATTGGTGCTTTACTGAGACAGTTTTTTTTTTTTTTTTAGAAAAACTTTTGAGAAGACTTGGTGGACATTGGTTTTTAAAACCATGCTTTTAAGGCACCGGTTAGATCATCTCTGGATTGTGTGTGCGCGCATAGTTTCAGGCTTTTGTCATGCCGCACTGATCTGACCACACAGACATTGTTTTGAATACCAGCCATCCATCTTCAGCCTTAAGACGGCCAGAAGCAAGTGTTCAAATGAGACCCATTCGGAAAAGTTTCCTCTCCTTTTGCTTTAATCTTTTTTTTTACATTATTGACTGGGTGTCAGACCTGTGCATGGTCTCGGGATGAAATGGAAAGCTTTACTCGGATGATTTGTGGACTCAGTGATGATCAGTGAAAGCTTGGGTTTGTTGACTAAATCCTGTGGCTGTTGCTTAGCGATGACTGCTCGCTCTGAGCCCTCATAGCATAGCAGGAAGTAAAAGACCTGCGACGATGGCTCACTCCCTTTTAACAGGGATGTCTGAGCTGAAAGCCCCTCCATAGTAGACATGCTACTTGAGTACTGATATCAACCCCTCAAAGTTAAATAGAACAACCAGTGAAAGAAACAGGAACAATAACTGTAAAAAATTGAACACTGCTCTCAAAGATGATTTGGATTGTCACCTTTTGGGTTTCAAACTGCTTATTACAATAGACTAGATTCAATAAACTAGAATGACCAAGCTGTGATTAATCTGATGGGCTAAATTTGGGAAAGCTGGTTTACTGTAAAGTCTGTGGGTAATGTTTGACAGTGATGTCTACAGTGAGACGGTCTGAAGATTTGCAATGACTTCCTGGCTGTTATCCTTTTGCGCTTTGGCTCACTGCGCAATGCTTCTGAAACAGGAAGCGGCGGTCAAGAAATACTCAAAACAGCCGCAGCAGCAGCAGCCCACACAGCACACCTTCAGTCTCCCGGAAGAAGTTGCCTGGTCTTCATGGGGGCTTGGCAGCAGATTTGGGCACACAGTTGCATTTTTGATTTCTCTGTTTTTTGAAAACTTCTGTCTCTCTGCTACATACAAAGTGACTTTAAGACTCCACCACCTTTCTCTACCTAAACCCAAGTAGCCTCCGCCTCTCCCCCGGAGGCTGTCTGAAGCGGTGCTCGACTCTCGATCGTTCGCGCCCTCTCCCTTTCTCCCCCCCAGTACAGCATGTAGCAGGAGGAGCCGGCAGCTCTCACTTGCTCCCGCAACCGTAAAATGACACCAGGCCCTCTCTGCAGTTCAGTCCCCCCCCCCCCTTTCTGCATTTCCATTGAAATGCAGTGAGAAGGAAGGAACAAAGCTTGGATACAGAGCGCTCGTCTCCGGGGGTCTTATGTAAACTGAATGCAGGAGAAGGAGACAGGAAGTGCTCCCACAGCCCTCTTACTCAAAGGTAGAAGTTGCACTTTAGTGTTCATTTTTAGGTTTGCATGGTGTCGGTGCTTTGCATGGCTGCTGTGCGAGTGGGTGCAAGCAGTTCTGCACGCAACTCGGTTCGATCTCAGTGCGCTTACTTGATGCGTTCTTTTAAGAACCTTATTCCACTTCTGTGGAAAAGCAGTTTGAAGTGTTCACTGGATCTGACCCCGAGTTTGACGGGTAGGCTGTTGATGTGTACTGTACTGTATAAATGACTTGCTATTTTAGCAAATGTTTATAAATAGTTTCTCTGGTGCCGAAAGCCAACGAGAGAGCGGAGTAGTTCTAGTAAAAGGTCAGGACAGTCTTTTGCGGAGGAATTTGTAGCACTGCGTGGCCTCTCCTGCTCTCTGTCTTGCTCTCTCTCCCCTCCTTTCCTCCCTTTTTCCCTTTTTTCTTTTAATATGCCACTGAATTGCTGCACAGTGAGATCACTGTTAATAGGGAACCCCCATCCCCCCACCCACCCACCCTCCCTTTTGCAAATCAAAACAAGATCTGCTGGGAAACACTGAGGAACACACACAGTAAATGCATTGGTAGCCTCTGACTGGAGGGGAGGGGGTACACAAGATGGATCACCTCCTTCGACTGCCGTAGACTGGTTAACAGGCTGTACAGTTTGCACACTCACATATGTAACATTAGACCCTAGCAGCAGCAGCACCCCCCCCCCCCACCTAGTTAAAGTACTGGAAGGAAATGATCTCTGACTCATGCCGTCCGCTCCCTAGTCGTACATACCAGTGAAAACATTCTGATCTCAACATACAAGATGGTTCCCTGAGATCTCACTGGTGTAAGAGAATAGGAAAGTGGAAAGCGAGGACATGTCTTTCTTTCTGTGCTTTTGTCACCTGTCTGAAAAACTGATAAAGAACTGAATGCTCTTTGTGTTTCACTTTTGGAAAAATCTGTCAGTCAGGCAGGTTATTTTTCTATGGAACAGTGCTCCATGTAAGCATCGGCTTGAATGAAAAACATGAACTTCCCCCCCACATGCAAATTCCCTCTCTTCTACTTAAGGCTGATATCCATTTCTGTTGATTTTTCATTTCCATTTCTACTGGAGACAGTTCCCAAATAGCTCAAAGTAGTTCACCCTGACTTAAGAGCATGCTATCCAGGCCTGTGCTTGACAGTCTCTCTCTCTCTCTCTTTCTTTTTCTCTCTCTCTCTCTCTCTCTCTCTCTCTCTCTCTCTCTCTCTTTCTCTCTTTCTCTCTCTCCCTCCTAAGAGGTTTTGTTGCTATGGAAAGCTCTTGGTCAAAGCCTGTTGTGTAACCAGATACAAGGGCTCTCTCTTGCTTCTAAGTCCACATGCACGTCAACCTAAGAGTCCATTTTGCAACTGTATACCCATTGTGTCTGATGAGAAAATGCTGCTCTTGTGCAGTTATGAGTGTGATGGGGTGAAATCACACCCGTGTGAAATAACAACATTTTTTGACCATTTTTTTGTTTGATGTGTGGATTTTTGATGTGTGTGAGGCTTGAAGCAAACCACATTATGAGATATTCTTCTAGAAGTTCTTCCAGAACCAACCAGAAAGACTATCCACAGTCTAGACATGTAAAAACGTACATCAGTTTTCAAGAGAAAGACTGACAGCAGTTTTAGACTAATTACTAACATGTGCCTTCCTTGTGTGTTTTGCAGTTAGCCAAAACTTTTATTATTGAGTTGATTTCTGTGGCGATCTTTCCAGAATTCAAAACGACTGGGTTGAAACATTTTTGTTCCATATTCCATTTATTATTATTAATGTATGCATCAATCATGATGGTTAATTCAGTGCATAAAATCTCATTGCATTTAGTAAGCAACACGAGAGCAGAGTTTGTATAGTATCTACAGATGATTGTCACAAGTAACAATGGCGACTTTCCTTTGGTCATTTTGTGAGGGATATTACCATTTGAACTGCTACTACTTCAAGGTTGCTCCCACAGAACAACTCATTTTTCTTTTGTCTCTGTGTTCCCTCTTGTCATCCCGCAGTGCCAGAACATATCAAGTCCGGTTGAAAAGCCAGCCTCAAAAGTCTGCCAACACCCTTTCCCCTTCCTCGCCTCCCCGTCCCATTCCTCCGAAGCGGTGGCGGTGGCGGCGGCAGTACCCCTGCACCCAGCGCCATCAGCAATGCCAACAGGGCCCGAGTGCTCAGCCTCAGCCTGCCCCGCGCCCAGCCTAGCTACTCGCTTCTCCTTCGGCAATCTCGGCCAGGCCTCGGTCAGCAGCCGTAGCTGCGGCAGCAATAGCTTCCACTGCTGTTGAAGCAGCAATCAAAAGGGGGGGGAAAGGGGTGCAGCCTCGTCGCGATCCACACCACACCACACCACCCCGCTGCCACCCTGGGAACTCAAGTGCAGCTCACCTCCATCCATCTAGGGGTCGCGATCACTAGCAAGGGGGCTCCACTGAATCACCAAGCTGCCAACAGCCACCTCTCAGGTAACCACACTCTCTCTCTCTCTCCCCCACACACACACACACACACACACACACACACACACACACACACACACACACACACACACACACACACACACACACACACTTTCATTCTCTCTCTCTCGCTCTACTTTTGACTTCCACTCTGAGACTGTCTGTCACCAAATGCAGTAATAAGATCCGAGCCCTGAGCCCTTGAAGATGCCGAGCCCTGAGCATTTCTTCTCTATCTGACTTTGCAAGTGTATGAGTTCAGAACAGGGCAGGGTTAGGCAGGGCTGTCTGTCTTTTGAATCCTAATTGGTTAATAGGACGGTAGTGAAAATTGAGTTGCCGGAGGAGGGGGGGGGGTTCGCACAGACCCTTCCCTCAGACCATCTGTTGTTGAGATTCTGAAAATGTAAAGCAAGCAAAAGTTAGAACTCCAGAAAGCAACACTTTGTCGGAAGATTTCAAGCACTACATTTTAGGTTTATTATAGCATGTTGTGAATCTCCTGCAATGTATGCACAGATTCTAGGTTTGAGGAACATTAGAACAAGGTGCATGTCGTCAATTACTGTAAAAAAGCTGCCAGCCTGCCTCTTAAAAGCTGATGTATGTTTTCATACCCCTAGAATGTGGCAGCCTCTCTGGTTGGTTCTGGCAGAACACCTCATTATGTGGTTTACCATGAGCCTATATGCATAGGATTTTTGTGTTTCTGGTTAGTGTTGAAACTACTAAATCATATTTTAAGTAGACCCTTTTCATGCAAAGACTATTCAGACATTAAAAAAGGTGGTAGAGTTTATGACTGATCCACTGGCTCTAGCCATTAATGTGTGTGTGTGTGTGTGTGTGATAAGATTTTAGATGACGATGACTGGGTGACCTGATTATGCTCTCATTATCTGTAAAGATGTTTTACCAGACAGAATTGCTTGTAAAGAACCAATCATATTGGCCTGTAGGAGATATATATTTGTGCTTGTGATATATTTGTTTTTTCCTTTCTCTTTTCGTTATTTCAGTTCATAGGTCACTTATATATTTTTGTACACAGCTTTGAGGTCCAAACCTTTTATAGAGAGGAGAGGCCATGTTTCTCCGTCATGCAGTCAGGTCATCCCAGTCCTCTTGGTCCTTCATAGGATCTCTCATGGTGTTGCTCTTTTGTTTTCGTAGGCATGGCTCCCATTCGGGACTCGGTCAGCCACTCCCCTAACCAAACAGGTGACTCTATTCTTCTCACCCACTCACTGGCTCCTCTGGTGTGCCCATTCTGTGCATTGTGGGATTTGTAGTTTTCCTGGGCTTTGTTGCTTGTGTGATGTATGCCAGGTGATGGGTGGGGTGCAGTGCTGTGCTGCTCACCTTGTCTGTGCCTCATTTAGTGTCTCCTCCATCAAACAGCTCTGGTGTGTACACATTCACTAACATGTGCGGACAGGCTTGAATACTTCTGGATGTCTTGCTGTCACAACCTTCTATGCTTGACTGACTGCGATCTTTTGTCTTGTGCAACCTAAAGGGTTGTTTGTCAACTTTTTCTGTCAATTACGAATATTATTGTGTGCTTGAAGCTGTATCTCATGTAAAGTATGCAATTTTAGTAGTCATGCTTTTGCATCATTGTGTCCTATGAGTCTAAGTATAATTTTCCCTGGTAGTCGGTTGAAGTGAGTTTTCATTGAAAGGCCAACCTGACACTCCCTCCCTGCCATGTTCTGTGTTAAGTAAGGACAGAGGGATGCAGCTGCAGCCAGTTGTAAAGATCACGTGGTGTATCATGCCATGCACGGCATTTTAAGTTAAACGATACTTTTTCCCCCCCCAGTAGAGTAGTGCAAGTATCTTATTAGCCTCTTGTAATATAAAACACGTTGCGTTGTTCTTCGCAGTTTTCAAATCTGCAGCTAGCAAAGTTATAGTTTTGTTTTTGTCGTGTTCGCTGCCAGCGACTGCAAGCTGAAATCGAGATTGGGTTTGATCTAATTACATTCTCCAGATTCGGGGCGAAAAAAAGGACCTCTTTTAGGAAGGTCTGGGCTCCTTTGTGTCATGGCACGTCTGATTCAGAGAGCGCTCAGACTTGGCAAGAGGACCGTTCTCTGGGGAGCTTGGCAGCCATCTTGGAGTGCGATTTGAAAGAGCAAGGGCAGACTAGCTGAAATAAGGACAATTTTATTTTCTTCCTTCCTCGAACAAGAGTATGAGATGGTCTGTGAGGAGAAAAATAGAGAAGTTGGCTGCACTGTCAAGGACTCATTGCATTGCGAAGGGGTGTGGGAGCGGGGAAAGCTCGGTCTGTGTGTTGCCTTGGCATTGAAATTTGGTGGGAAATCCGATGGTCAAAACAAAAGAGCAAACCAAACCCCCATCCCTTCCCCACACTTATTCAGTATAGCTTTCTAGCCTTGCGTTAGCTGCCTCTCTTTCCGAGCTTTTGGCATGCAGCAGGCTCATGCTGCTGCTACAAAATGGTGGCAGCTGCGCCTGTGTTGGAGCCAGGCTGGGGCGAGACTGTGCTCGGCAGGGACTCGCGCAGCCTGTGGTCAGCCGAGCTCTTAATGTGCACTAATCCGTAAACAAATAAGAGCCCCCTAAACAAAGCACAGGAATATAATGTGTGTAATGCGCGACCAGGGCTGTATTTCATACCCATGTCATTTCATTGCTTTGTCTGTGTGTTTGTGTGTGTGTGTGTGTGTGTGTGTGAACTTGTTTGTGGTGTTCATATAGGATAGTCAGTCTCATAATGATTGGTTGAATTGTATGTGGTGTTGGTGTAAATGTATAATTGTGCCTTTCTATTAGCATGGCAATAGTCTGTGTAATATGTTTAGTCTGTTTAATGTGTTTAATGCTTTTGATGTTGAGCACAGTTTCCATTAAGTTTTTTGCCTCTGTATGTTTCATTGTTATATCATATAGCATAGGCTATGGTATACATGTTGTATACGGCGTTGGAAGACCTGTTCACTGACGCATCATATTTCTGTTTCCTCATTTCCACCCCTCTTGTCATCTGCAGGTTTGGATCACACTGGCTTGGATTCCCAGTATGAAAATTCTCCTTGGAGTTCTGGCAGCGACTCGAACAGCAACTGGGGAAAAGTCATTGTAGAGGGTTGTGACAAGGGACAGTGGCCCTCCATCACTGGCAGTGACCCAGAGTTAGCCTCAGAATGTATGGACGCTGACTCTGCCTCCAGCTCTGGGTCGGAGAAAAACCTTAGTATAATGGCTTCTGGAAACACTGGCAGTGACAGCAACGGCAATAGACAAGGAAGCAACGGTCAGAGCTCCCCATTTATGGTTGCAAATGGCAGCAATAACGTTGGCAATGGGAGTGTCAAGGGGCCTTGGGGCGTTTCCAATGGCCCGATGCTAAGCACATGCCAAGGCTCAGGAGAGAACCCTGGTGGCAAGCTGGCTGAAAACAGCCATGGTAAATTAAATGCATGGGGTACCCAAGGTCCCTCAACCAATGGAGGTATAAATCCAAGCACTTTGAACCCAAATGCCAACCATGGTGCCTGGCCTGTTCTGCAGAACACTGGGCCTAACCCCCTCGGGAATGGTGGCACCAACACACAACGAAGCACCGTAGGTCAAATGCCCAGCCTTCAGAGTAGTATTAACTCTCCGATGTCCTGGGGGACCCTGCAGGACAGCATGGCCGAGTCCGACGTCAGCGGTACAAGCAAGCTTCCAAGTGGGCAGCCTCAAAACCTTAACACTGAAATGAATGGACCAAATAACACTACTAACACGTTGACCTCTAGTTTACCAAACTCTACAGGTTCAGTGCAGATGAGTGAGCAGTCGGCGGGGCACCGAGCCTGGCCTGTGAGCTCAGGGGGCTCCCCGCAGCTCCCCATGCCCTCTCCCGTCTCCAACGGCACTTCCATTTCTCAGCAGCAGCAGCATGGCAACGGCGGCGAAGGAACGAACGGCGGGTCGTACGGTACGTCGTGGGGAGCTCCGCCCGGCACTACTTATTCCGGAGACAAATGCCCCGCGCCCAAAGGCCCAGCCGCGGGTGACACTGTGAATGCAACTCTAATGCAGCCGGGGGCCAACGGCTCGGTCTCTGCCAACACCAATGCTCCCTTCAAGAATAATATCGGCAGCAACGGGCTAGCCAGCCGCGGTGGGGGCTGGGATTCGGCCCCCGCCTCCGGCCCGCAAGACCTCTCCGCCTGGGGGACGGGTAATAACGGCATGGGCCCCGCCAGCATCCCCAGGCCCTGGGGCAGCGTGTCTTCGTCCTCCTCTTCTTCCTCCTCCTCCTCCTCTTCTTCAAACACTGGCACTAAGGTCCCCAACGGGGAGTGGAACCCACTGCCCAGCAACAATCAGCATTCCAATGACGGCACAAACGGGGGCAGGAAGGGAACAAACGGCTGGAAGTCCCTGGAGGATGACGCTCTGGGGTTGGGAGTTGGCGGCAGCGGCGGCGGAAGCAGTGGTCAGGCCTCTCAGAGCAGCACATGGAACAAGTCCACGGGCAGTGAGGGCAGCGGCGAGAGCTCCTGCGGCCGTGGTGAGCGGAGCGGCAGCAGCGGTAACCGCAGGAGGGTCAACCCGCCGGGCCCCATCACCACGCCGCTGACCCGGGTGGACGTGGACCCCCGCGTCCTGTCCAACACTGGCTGGGGTCAGACGCCAGTCCGGCAGAACACTGCCTGGGACGTCTCCAGCACAGAGAAGAAGCCGGTCCCGGACATGTCCGGCTGGGGCACCGCTGCCCCGCAGCAGACGTCCAGCTCCGGTGGAGGATGGGGAGACGGGTCCAGCAACAACAACCACAATAACAACCACAATAACAACGATGGATCCACCATGTCAGGGTGGGGCGATCCAAAGCCATCCTCTGGATGGGGTGACTCCAAAGGCCAGAGCGGGCAGTCTGGAGGCTGGGAGGACAGTTCGAACAAATGGGGTGGCAGCAAGGACAAGCCCTCTTCTTCATCCACCTGGAACAACGCCCCCAAGACCAAGCAGGGCTGGGGCACCACCTCCAGCGGAGAAAGCTGGAGCACCGGTGGCGGTGATGACGGCGGGTCGCGCGGAAACCACTGGGGTGAGCCCCAGAAGACCAGCACGGGAACCTGGGAACGGGACAGCGACGGCGACCGTTCCGGCTCAGGCTGGAACGACAGGGGTCGCAGCGGCGCCACTAGCAGCAGCAGCAGCAACACCTGGGGCGGCAACGGTGCCGGCAACACCCCTGACCAGAACGGCCCGGCTAGCAGTGGCTGGGGAGAACCCCAGAAACCCAGCACTCAGAACCAAGGCTGGGGAGCCGAGCCCCCAAAACCCAGCCACGCCTGCAGCGCCCCCGAATGGGGCAAGCCGCCGCAGGATGCCAACAGTGGATCCTTCCGTGGAGCCCCCAATTCCCAGACGGGCGGCCCTGGCTCCAACAAAGCCACTGGTTGGCTGGGAGGCCCCATCCCCACTCTCCAGAAAGACGAACACTCCACTGGTTGGGAAGAGCCTTCCCCCGAGTCCATCAGGCGCCGTAGGGAGATCGACGACGGCACAACAGCATGGGGAGACCCCCACAAATACAACTATGGCAGTATGAACATGTGGAATAAGAACATGGCGGCGGATCAGGCCATGGAGGGACCCCCGCCCCCGCAGCAGCAGCAGCAGCCCCCACCGCAGCCCCAACCTCAGCCACCTCAGGTCCCAACCAACATGGCTCCCAAGGAGAAGACTTGCAGCTCAGGTGGGTGTGGAGAAGCTTAGTTTAGTTCAGTCAAAGTTCCTCCACTTGGCGGCCATTTTGCAACGCACTTTGTGCAGTTATTTTCCTATTCAAGTTAATGGGGAGGCATACAGGAAGGGGCGGGATATGTGTAAAGACTACTGCCAGAGACTTTCTAATGAGGAGACACAGCACTCAAAACATCCTCCATAGAAATGCATGGGGTTAGTTTGTTACGCCAATATGGCAGTTGTCTACACATCACACCCCTTCCGCGGCAAAACGTCGACATGTGAATACATTGAGCCAATAATGTGCTGTGTTGTGAATACATTGAGCCAATAATGTGGTGTGTTGTGAAGACATCGTGCCAATCATGTGTTGGGATCTTGCCGCTGGAGCAAGATTGGTGTCGTGAAGCCTTGCGCACGCGCATTTCTGCTGAAATAGATGCCCGATAAGTGCCCAAAAAGAGTTGCAATATGGCCGCCGAGTGGAGGGACTTGCTTAAAAGGACTTTGCTACTGCCATATTGGCGTTACGAACCAACCCCATGCATTTCTATGGAGGATTCTTTTAGTGCGTTGTCTCCTCATTAGAAAGTCTATGGTTAAGTTCAGTTTTTCAGTTATACCACCAGACTCGGAGTCCATTCAGAAGAGAAATACAACACAAACACGATACAAAAAGTGCATTAAAATAAAAGCATTGTCTTTTCTTATAAAAGACAATTATACCTGTTTTTCCCCACAGGGATGGCTGTATTGTACAGCAATAAACTTAGGGTTTGATGGCAGCATGACCATGACTTTATCGTTCATTCTCATTTCCTTGTTTGGAATTATTCCCCTATAATTTAAAATTGAAAGCCAGTGAACATCCCTGACAAACTCTTGTGCTAGTATAAACAGCCTGAAAAGTGAAACTTTTTCACCCCTGCTTTGAACACTGGCATATAAAGGCTCTTTTATCCCTTCTGACGTCTTAATGTAATGCGGTTAGCAGAAGTCTTAGCATGTTTTTTTTTCCGTTGCCACTGGTTCTTGGTCAACAAATGTCCCGGGGTCAGTGTGGGTTTGGCATGAGATGAACCAATCTGATGGCAAAAAAAGAGTGTAGGGTTACATGGCCGCTGATGCTGCAGTCATATGGTAGCAACTTGATCATTGGGGACACACATGAACAAGGCTATTTTTATAAGGAAGAATCCTGAGCATGTGTCGATTGGTGAAAGTGCAAAATGCCCCGTGGTCAGATATACGGAGGCGTAAGGGTACAACATCAGAGTAAACACGGCATACATAAGGCTTATCTAAACTGGGCCACAGAGGGGTGCATACTGAACTGGAAAAATGCAACGATTTCAGTATGTATTTTTTTTACCAGTATTTGCATTTAATACGATTCAGTTATTTTACGCTGAACAAATCAACATGGGCTACTTCATGGAACGTAATCAATATATTTGGTCAGTTTATAGGAGTCCATTTTTGTCGATTTTGTCCAAATATATCGTCATTTTCAATCTGATGTTTTGTCAATACCAGTTTATGTACAAATATCTGCAATTTTGCTGCTGTGTTCACTGCTCACCATTACCACTGACTCTTCAGGTTGGGGAGAGACGTACAGTGCGCCACAGAAGATGGAGTCCTCCACGTGGGGCGAGCCGTCTGGACCGCCGGTCTCTGTGGACAACGGCACCTCAGCCTGGGGCAAACCCATGGACACGGGGTCCGGTTGGGAGGATCCAAGCAGAGATGGTTCTGGAAACATGGGCTGGGGCAACTCCTCCATGGGCCAGCAGCCTCCGCACAAGACTGGTGAGCGCGTACACACACACACACACGCACACACACACACACACACACAGTGTAAGTACACACATGGACCCACACACGGACAGTATACATACACACACACACACACACACACACACACACACACACGGACAGTATAAGGGAAATGCAGCCTTTGTGCAGTGTACTTCAAATGCCCTGCTGTCCACAGAGCTTTAAAAAGCTCTGTGGACCCATTTATAGTTATTCTCTATATAGAGGTTGAGGTCCGTGTTGGAGGTCTTTTGTCATCCATGCTTGTATTGTGTTCTTTGACTCGTCTGAATATGTGTTTGTGGTTGCGTTGTTGCAGTATCCAAACCTATGCAAGAGAACTGGTGTGGAGAAGAGATCCCCATGCAGGGTACGGGGATGCATTCAAACTGGGGGGAGGAAGAGGAGGAGGTGGAGATCGGTATGTGGAATAACAACACCTCACAGGAGGTCAACCAATCTGGAAACTGGTCCTACATGAAGAAGATGCCTCCAAAGGTAAGAAACACATTCACCACTACCATTTTGTTTTGACTAAATGCACATTTTGTGCAAGATGCACACAAATGTACAGACGTACAGTTCATAGTTTTTTTTTTTTTATTTAACAAATTTGGGTGCAATTTGTTTGTTCGTCACATCTTTTTCCAGATGCATAAAGGTGTTGGTAAGCAAGAAGATCCATGGATGGGTCCGTTTGTGAACAAATTCAACAATTCAATGAATTTCTCAGTAAGTATTGTTGCCCCTTCCAGTTACTTACAAGACCCTATTCAATATATTGTGTAAAACAATGCAATATCAGACCGAGCTGCATGTAGAATGGCCGAGGGACTCAGAAGGAGACTGCTAAATAAGCTGACCTTGCTTTGTCTGTTTCCCTGCAGAGAGAATCTGAAGAATCTCACAAGAGCAATAAGATGGACATGTCTGGTGGTGAGTTTTTGTCCATTCAGTAGTTTAATGGCCTAAATCAGAAGGCTCTTAATGCCACGGGTCAATTGAGTGACCGTGCCATTGACCCTTTTGTGTTCCCATTGTGCAGGAATGATGACGGACAAGAGAATGGACGTTGACAAGCATGTTATGAACATGGGCGACTACGGCAAGAATGCTGCCTCTCGCCACCAGATCCACAAAGACTCCATGGACCGCAGTAGCTACTTTGATAAGGTCAGTGATACTGCATGGTGAAGCGCCACCCCCCTTTTTTTCCTGTGGTCTGCAGTCAGCTTCTGGCCCTGCTGGATGCTCAGGCTCCCCCTAGTGGACTGAATGCGGTCCTGCGTTTTTCTAGCACTTTCTTCCTGACTGGTGAATGGCCATTGTGAAATGGTGCTCGCTGAGGGTGAAAGACAACTGCTTGCGGTGATTTTTGAGTGCCTCAGCACTGTTTTGGGTGCCTCTATGGCCCTTTCTCTGTGTCCTCTGCTCTTAGCTAAGCTGTTGCATTCGTAGCTGTGGCATATGCTAACGTAGCTTTTCTTTTCCTCCTCCTCCTCCCTCCCTTCCCTTTCTGTCTTGCTCCCTTTCCTCTCTGTCGATTATTTTTTTTTATCTTCTGGCTTCTTCGGGTCTTTTCCCCTGTTGGGTGACTGCTGCTGCTGCTGCTGCTGCTGTTCCTCCTGCTCTTCTCCCCTCTGCTTGCTCTGTGGCCGCCTGCCTGTCTGTCTGCCTGCCTGTCTGGCTGGCCAGCAGAACGCGCTTTCTGTGGCCTCTTATGACACCAATGGGTCAGAAGAGCCCCCACATGATCCCAATCAGAACCCCAATTATTCCTCGCCAAACAACCAGACTAACTCTGGTCCTGGTCGACAGGTGAGTCAGTCCTGGCTGTTCCCGAGGATGGTCCGCCTGTGTGTCAATCTGTTTCCATCTGCCAGTCTGTCCATCCTTGTGACTATTTGGTCCCATTTCAGTCTCCCACTAGAAATTAGTCCACCAATCATCCCATATCATACCAAGCCTATGGAGCAGTTTTGTGGCATTCATGTTTTCCATTACTCAAATGTTGGCTCATCACGGCCACAACTTAAGGCTTAATTTAGGCGTGTAAGTGTGAATGTGTTGCGGTGGGGTAATAAACCCACTCAGCATTCTGACATTCCTCCTTTTTTTTTTAGTTGTGTTTGTCCACTCTGTCTTCTCGACCCCTCAGTGTCTAACCCCCTGTGCTTCTCTGTCCCCATACACAGAATGTAAACCCCATGTTTGGTGGTAGCAATGCAGCAGCACAAGGCCGGAGCTCCCAGCAGCCTTCAGCACAGCCTCTGAACTCTGCGCAGCCCAATCTCCGTACTCAAGTGCCTCCAAATCTACTGCCCTCTCAGGTGGGCCCCCATTACGCCTCCGAGCTCTCACTCAGTCTTCTGTGTTCAGTAAACCTGTGGGATATCAGCTAGGTGCTGTCTGGACTTGCATGTTGTGATTCTACATTTTTTACACAGGACTTCTCAAAGATGGTTTGGTCTCACTGATCTAAGCCTCCCATTCCTGTCTTATATTTCTCTGCACAGGTCCCTCCGTCTTTGAAGTACCCCCCTAATAATGGAAGTCTGAACCCCCTGTTCAACCCTCAGCAGGTTGCCATGCTCAACCAGTTGTCCCAACTGAACCAGCTGTCTCAACTCTCTCAGATCAACCAGTTGCAGGTAGGTCAAGCTGAATGTCTACAGACCATTCGGTTTACCCCTCAAAGAGAAAGACCAGTGGTTTGGATATTGCAGTAGAAACCATGCAACCACGATGCCTTTTGGAAATTAGGGTCCAGAATGAAGCAGACTACTCTGGGGTTTATGAATGAAGTATTTGTATTATGTATTTGTTTTGTTCCTGAAGTTAATGAGTTTAATTGGTTCTCCCCCTCCAGCGCCTCCTTCTCCAACAGCAACAGCAGAAGATGAATCCCAGGGCCATGCCAGTTGGTGGGCGTCAGCAGGAGCCACAGGTAAGGGCTGCTGAGTCTGGCCTTACCACCTCTTCTGCCCAGTCTCATCTGTACTAGCCAGTAAAATATTGTGCCCTTGCATCAAGTAAGCATTTCACATTTCTCACTTTGACCATCTCTGTTTCTCTCTGTCTCTCTCTTTTTCTCTCTCTCTCTCTTTCTCTCTCTTTTTTTTCTATCTCTCAGGGTCGCCCCCTGGGCCCCTCGCCGCAGATGATCCAGCCGCCGCGCCACCTTGACCCCTCCCTGCTGAAGCAGCAGACCTCTCCGCAGCCTCCCTCCCTGCACCAGCCGGGCTTCAAGTCCTACCTGGACAGCCTCATATCCCAACAAAACGCATCAGACATGCAGAAAGAGCAGGCCAGCGCCATGAGCTCGTTCACTAATTTCCCTTTAGGTGGGTGTCCTCCCCATCCCCATTCCCGTCCCACGCTAAGCCAGGCTGAGTCTCTGTTGCACCAACACGCTGGCAAGCCTAACAACATGATGTTTGCCTCCGAGATGGCAGGCTGTACCCCCGCTGGCAGTAGTCAGACCCATAGCCTCCTTAGCCCAGCCCTGAGCAACGGTCACATGGGGCCGGGCTCACCCCTCCCATCCCGGTCCGGGAGGACCTTTGCCTGTCCCGAGAACAACACAATGTCAAGAGGTGAATAAACCCCCCCCCCATTTTTGTTTTTGTTTTGTTTGCTTTTATTTGTTTTTTCCGTACACTTATCTGTTTCGTGGCTATCACAAGGATATTTTTTGTTGTACGTGAATTGTCACAAAAATGAAAGGACTGAATGGATGGGTGATAAATTGAAACGGAGTTTAGGCCTCGTTCTGATTTAGCCCTCATCTATCAACCTATGGAAAACTTTGCACCTTGAAATGTGTTAGCATTGCTTTATTTTGTGTGCTTCCCCTTTTCAGTGCCCCAACTAGAAGTGCTGTGTGTCTAGACATTATGTTGATGGCTTTTTCATCCTTGCAGTTTTTTTTTTAAAGTAATGCCAGTTTCTTAAAGCTTTAAACAATTCCATGCAAATTCAACAAAAGCACATCTTTGTAAAGATGTTTTGAGTATCATTCCATAATTTTTTTCTGCTAATAGTCTTGGGGAATTGTTTTTGTCTAATCTATTTTAATGCCCTTTCTTTTTCCCCCCCTCCATTTTATTTATAGTTCATTTAAATAACTTATTGAAGTTCTATGTATTTACAGATTGGCTGTTTTTCTTTCCCTTTTCTCGTCTCATAGGTTTGACCTCGAATGTAAGCAATCTAGACATCGGCAGTGTTGGTTACAAAGAGCCCCAGTCCCGTCTGAAGAAATGGACTGCCATGGACATTTCCAACTCGCCACTTGATCAAAATCCCAGCAAACCTGGTGAGTTGAAGACCTAGAGGAAACTCCCGAAAAGGCTGCTGCCTTGCCAGACAAGCTTGTAAGAGTATATTTACACTATATCAGAGCTTGCCGATACTAACTTTTGGATATTTCTGCACACCGTAGCTTAAGATGTCTGTGTATTTGAATGAGAGGTGCTTTCTGCAGTGAGCTCAATGTGCTTTACACAAAGAATAGTAAATAAAAGCATCAATTATAGTAAATATTATTTGTTATTATTTTTTATCCTGTAGTGAGCTCATGGTGTTTGTCCTTTGCGCAGGTGCTATGTCCTCTGGTTTGAGGCTTGAGGACTCTCCCTTTGGTCCGTATGACTTCATGAACGCCAGCAGCTCCCCCCTGAGTCCTCCTGGGTCGGTGGGGGATGGCTGGCCCAGCCGTGCCAAATCACCTCATGGTTCCAGCAACGTCAACTGGCCACCAGGTGAGTACCCAGACACACACCAGATACATTTTCATCAGGCTGGAGACATTTTTATAGACAGAAGCCCATTTCACAAACCTAAAAAAACCCTGATGTCTACCTGTATTTTGTCAAAAGTCCTTAGCTGTAATTAGACCAGTTGCAGTTGGCCATCTCTGGCGTTACACTGGCCATTTTTTGCATCACCAAGTTCTAACAAGTGTTTCATTATCCTTGGACAGAATTCCGACCTGGTGAGCCCTGGAAAGGATATCCAAACATTGACCCTGAAACTGACCCCTTCGTCACTCCTGGCAGTGTGATCAATAATCTCTCCATTAATACAGTGCGGGATGTTGATCACCTCAGGGACAGGAACAATGGTAGGCTATGTGTTTGTTTGTGTTCTTGTTATCCTTCATTCAGGTCGGACAAGAGCTTTTAGAAATCCTCACTGAGCTCTCTGGATCAAGGCTCTGCTTGTGTGCCCTTTTAATGAATGGAGAAACCCAAAGACACTGAGCTCGGGTTGCATATGGTCGAACTTGCGCATACATATTGCATGCAAGTGCACAGTCCATTGCCTAGTTGTGTCCACGGTGCTGCTGTGATCATCTTGGACACAGATGAGTCATGGGGTTGTTTTTGTTTTTGATTTAGCTTTGTTTTGGTTCCTCAGGGCCATCCTCATCACTTAACACCACGCTGCCTTCAAATAGTGCCTGGTCATCCATTCGTGCCTCCAACCACAGTGGTTCCCTCAGCAGTACAGCACAAAGCACTTCAGGTTCGTTCCACCGCCTACAGCCGTCCTCACTTTACATGTATGTATGCATACATTCACTCATCCACCCAAGGCTGACTATTTATCAGCATATATTTCCCCCTCAGCATTGTTGTAAATTGTGTTCACGGCAATAAACCCACAAGAAATGTTTGTCTACTGTGTAATGAGGACTTTTTACCCTCCCTAATTTGTCTCTTCCTCCTCACAGCCAGAAACAGTGACTCCAAATGGTCCCCTGGTACGGTCACCAACACCTCTTTGGCTCATGAACTGTGGAAAGTTCCTCTCCCCCCTAAAGGCCTGTCCGCTCCGTCCCGCCCTCCTCCCGGCCTCACCGGCCAGAAGCCGCCGCCCTCGTCCTGGGAGAACAGCTCCCTCCGGCTGGCGGGCTGGTCTGGTTCTGAATCCAGATTCACTCCTGGTTAGTGTCCTGCCGAGTGTTCGTGTGTGTGTGTGTGAGAGAGACACTCGTAATGTAATTTCCTGTAATTTGTGAGAATACTCACAACTTGAGTTTCAGCCTCTGTGGAATAACCTGGTTTAAGACCCTTGCAAAGGATTTCCTTCCTGGGATTACCCAGGAAGATGTATTCAGATTTTTGCTGGATTGACATGAACCGAGTGCTGTCCATGTTATAACAATTAAAAACATGGTCACAGACTGTTCAACCTCCTTCCCTCTGGCAGACGATACAGGGCACTGTTTGCCAAAACTAGCCGACACAAAGACAGCTTCTTCCCCCAAGCAGTCACTCTGTTGAACACTCAGAAATAGTCCCCACCCTTACACTGAACAAAGTCAATCAACACTGTTCTGCTCATCTACCTCATGTGTACTTCAATAGTTACAATAGTGTTATTAATACATTATCATTGCACTGAACTGCCTTGCACTATATTTATTTTTAATCTTAAACCTCAGTCTATACTGGTATTGCATCTTGCTTGTGCCTGTTGAGGGGTCCACGACCATGGCAACCTTGACAGGGACAACAAGGAAGCGATCATCCTTAGCTGCACCCCCCCCCCCCCCCCCCCCCACCAGCAACTACAATACCCCTATACCACCCATAGTGTCTATACTTATTTATTTGCAAATGTACATACTGTATTTATTGTCATACATAGACATATTCTACTGCCTTCATTCTATTCTTACTGTTCTCTTTACTCCTTTTATGTTTTTATTTTTTTACCCTTATATGTTAAGTGAGTGTTGTACTTTGAGAGCAAAGATTAACCGGAGTCAAATTCCTTGTTTGTGTACGCAAACCTGGCCAATAAAGCTGATTCTGATTTTGATGTCAAGCCCCCCCCCCCCCCCCTTTTTTTTTTTTTCAGGACATGTTTTATTATGAATTTACTGAAATATTTTAATTTAATAACTGTTAGCATTTTATTCAATTTCCCCCCTTGTCTCTCCTCAGGCTCCAGCTGGGGTGATAGCAGCTCAGGGAGAACTAATTGGCTCGTTCTCAAAAATCTTACACCTCAGGTAAGAAGCTCAGGTCATTAATTTCATACTCAATAAAGTTTCTGCCAAAGGCATTGTATTACTCAAGTGCTGTTGGCAAGGCATCACCAACTTAAGTCCAAGATCCTTGCAGACTTGAGGTTTCAGGTTTTAGGTTTTTATTAGTCCTTTCCTTAACTCATTGAATGCTAAGCTGTTTTCGGAAGCTTTGTCCTAGAGTGCCAGCAATCTAGACCATTGTTGATGATTTTTGTACAGCCACAGCATATTCTGTGTTATAGCTATGAACACATACAATGGCTCGTTTAAAAGGTGAGACTTTAAGCTCCAAGTGGGTGCAAACCGTGTATTTCTACACGCCTCTGTTCCTGAGAAATCCCAAGCTAAACAGTGGCTAGTTTTCATCAAAATCGCTGTTTTTTTTTTAGAAATGTAGATTTCACGTCTTTCATGAAATATGAAGTGTTGCCTGTAAACTTTCCAGGAAGTGATCAGCGAGACCTGGCGAGACTGCCACCTAGTGATAGACCCACGAAAATGGCCTGGTTTTGACCGGACGTGCATGCGTCACTGATTCGACCCAAAGCGGCAACCGAGTTATGATAAAATGTCCAGATAAAATGTCCAGATTGTGCATTTTCATGAGTTTTCGATCGTCATATATTTCATTTCCATTCATCAGAATTCCCAAAATCACATATAAGGTGTGTTAGAGTGTCTAGTTTCGTAATTTAAAAAAAAAGCTAAAAACTTAATATTACAGTTAAATGCTGAAATCGGCGGCAAGAGTCACAAAGTCTTTTGTGAAATCTTTTTTTCTTATGCACTTCTAGTAGCCTAGAAATCTAGACGCACCCTAGCGGCAGCAAATTAAATTTGCTGCTAGGGCTAGTCTAGCAACTCTCCGTTGGCTTGTGAGCTCAAAAAATTTAACTTCTATCAGGCCAATCAAATCGTGTATAGAGTCGTTAGGCAGGCTTAACATAATGATTGATGGCAGAGTTGCAACAGTTTGGCTTGAATTCCCTGCTACTTGAAAACAAAGAAGATGGATGTTGCTGTTGGCCAACAGTGACACGAGTTAAGCTTGTTTTAAGATGGCAAAAGTTTAAACTAGCCAACTAGCTCCGCTGGTGGGAAAACGCATGGGACTCGGCGCTGTCCTATTGCGTGCAGAGGGAATTTGAAAGACAACCGATTACCCCGCCCATCGGACTGAGCACTGCGAACGGTGAGTGCCCAGACCCTACATTTAAATAATGGGTCTGGCTCGTCAGGCTACACTTCTAGAACTGGCAAGGCAAATTCGTTGTAAATGAATATCCATTCCGATATATCTACCACCTTATCATTTTGAGAGGCAAAATGTTTTATAAGTAACATACAGATATGCCCCATACAAAGCTTAAGGCACATTACCTCTTGTTGTATAAAATGTGGAAGGCCAGCCTGAAGGGGTTGCATCATCTGTATCTCTATGTAACCGTTGCTCCCTCCTCCGGTGCAGATCGACGGATCCACCCTGCGCACTCTGTGCATGCAGCATGGCCCACTGATTACATTCCACCTGAACCTGCCCCACGGTAATGCTGTGGTCTGTTACAGCTCCAAGGAGGAGGCAGCCAAAGCTCAAAAGTCTCTGCACATGTAAGTACCCTCTAGGCTTCGCCTGTAAGCGCAAACGGAGAAGGGCTGGGGACTGAAGGAGTCTGAGACTGCAGTGTCTCTAGAGAGTCTGTTGAGTGTGCTTTTTGTTTAAGTCAAACTGCTCTTCACTTAAGAGTTGTGTCTGTTGAATGCATTATCTTGGTGAAGTGCTTATTAATGCAGATTTTAACAAATGTGTTACATTAATACATTGATACATTTGTATACACTACACACAATGTGTGTGTGTATACAATACATTTGAGAGAAACAAACCTTTTTTTGTGTATAGAAGTAATATCACATCTTGAAGTCGTGAAAAATGGGAGCGAAAACAAAAGCATTTTTGTTGTAAATTTCACCAGCAATTCTTACAGATATTTCTGCTCTCTGGTGGAGCTCATATGTGAGGTAGTAATCCAGTCTAGAAGACTAACCTTGAAGGTTGGGTCTCGTATATGGTACCTTCAGTGCCCCTACAAGTGAACCCCTCTCTCCAGTTCTCCCCCAACCCTTGCCTCATGTCATGCCCCCTCCTCATCACACACCCCTGCCCTCTTCTCTCCTCCTCCTCTTCCTCCTCAGGTGCGTTTTAGGGAACACTACTATTCTTGCTGAGTTTGCTAGCGAAGAGGAAATCAACCGTTTCTTTGCACAAGGTCAGTCCATGACTGCCTCTCCTGGCTGGCAAACGACGCTGGGCTCATCCCAGAACCGCTTGGGCCCCAGCTCCATGGAGGGCTCGGCCCACCCCTTCCCACCCACCCGCACTGATCCGAATCACTGGAACGGCAGTGGCCTGGCAGGGTCCGCCGGGGGAGACCTCCACGCCTCCTCACTGTGGGGGGGGCCCAACTATTCCACTAGCCTGTGGGGAAGCCCCAGCGGTGGCGACGTGGCGCGAATCAGCAGCCCCTCACCCATCAGCTCCTTCCTACCTGTTGATCACCTCACAGGAAGTGGGGAGGCCATGTAGTAGTATGTTTCACCTTCTGACTTAGAAATGATAAAAACAAACAAAAAAAAACTACAAAAAAAATAGTCAAAAAAGCATACAAACAACCTAAATGAATAAATAACTGTGACCTCAGAGTTGGAGTAGTTTTAAAGATAAAGAAAATCATTATCCTATGATCGAGACAGACGGGGAAAAAAAAGAGAAAAAATCAAACGGCACTCTCTTCACTTACAAAAAAAAAATATGGCGGGGTCGCCCTGTGGAAATAAGTTACGTTTTTTTCTTCTCTGCACATATGTCCACTTTGTTTTAGCCCAAAACATATCAGTTTGAATACTTGAATCATGCAGGCCAATACTATAATGTGAAAGGATGTATTTACACTTCCAGGTAGTGCTCTTCATACAGAAAAAAGCTTCAATTGAGCTCGTGTTTTATTCATCATGTTTATTTGAATTCCAATTCTTTTTATTTTCATTTTTATTATTTGCATTTGTTTGCTGACAATGTTGGAGTATGAGCTTTTTTTTTTTAAACTTTGCACTGAATGTGGTTTTTCTCCGTATAATCTGCAATATCGAGGGGGCCGGCAGTTCCAGTGTAGTTGTTTACTCAAGGATGTTTTTAAAGTGTGCGCTCTACTATGCCTTGATGTACGCCTACCTTATTGTGGTATTGTGGAGTTCAAGATCAAGATATAAATGCTGACTTAGGATTATTTGATGATATTACAGAATTAAGTATTGCACCAATTTTGTGTTTTAAAACTAAAGAATCTAGCTCTGCAGTGTGTAAAAACTGTAGCCACAGCTGTGACTTGCAAACCCGACCTGCAAGCCAGGGGGAACAGCACTTTCAAATAGGCTTTCAATTTTGTTTTGGAGGTGCCACATCGTGCCCTCTTGTTTACAGACTTTTGAGGGGGAAAGTATGCTCATTCTTCCTTCATTGTAAAATAATAAGACAAAAAACAAAGAAAAAAATTATAAAGAAAAAATACCAAAAAAAAAGTACAAAAAAATATAAAAAGTGACAAAAAAATGAACAAAAAAATATATCGAGGATGAAGACGAAGCTTTCTATCTCTGGGAATACTGATCAGTGTTTGGCCATGTTGTTGGTTATTTGACCTATTCCTCTTGTCTGCTAAATAACCAGCATGGTTCTCAGGAAATATAGCCAGTTTTCCCCTGTAGAAAATTTGTAGGAAAATCCAACTTCTAGCACTGAAAGTACTTATAGCTCTGTAAGTTTTTCTCTGCCAAATAACTGCTTTAAGCTGGAGATGTTCTACATACTGCTTTCAAAAAATATGCTGTCTTTTTAATAATGGGTGGTTATGGTTTGCTGAATCACTATATTGTCCTATTTTCTTTCCCTCTTCCTATTGAGTGGCTCAATGTTCTCCTGCTCTGTGACTGTCAATGTAACTGTCAGACTTAAAAAGAAAAAGCAGAAATCTGTAACTATGCATACTGTAGCCCTTGACACGGTCTACAGAATTGCTTTTTCTTTTGTCAGAAGAATTTTTGTATATTCTCAGTAATAGCAATTACCTTGTTTCCAATCTTTGTCATTGCCAGAGATGGTGTTCAAAACTTTTTTTTTTGTTTTTTTTTTTTGGGGGGGGGGGGGGTATTTTTAACAGTGCAAAAGTCGTCCACATTTCATTGCCTTGATTCAATTTGTGTCCGAAGATGCAACAAGTCAAGTGGCTTTTAACTGTTTACAAATAGAATATGATTGTAACGTGTACAGTTTGGTTGTGTTAATCTGAAGTTCCTTACAATATTAATAAATCAAACATTTTGGCTGCTCATACAATACCTGTATTCTTTTCCTCTCCAGAGCTGGTTTTGTCATTGAAAATGGCTTGCCTCTGTAACTGAAGCCATGGAAGGCTAAATCAGAGGTGAATGTAAACTATTGCTGGTAGTTGAATACAAGAAAAGATGTACATAGATTTACAGACGATATACATTATAAATTGTTTAGTCAAAGATGCACAATATATGAAAAGCTTCAAAGAGGAGAGGAAGAGATTTGTGATCGAGAGAGATGTCAGCATTAGGCTAAGCCATGGACCTTAATATTTGTTTAAGCTGTTATGTTTTTTTTTCTCCATTCTAGTTTTATTTGAATAGTAGAACTTGCTCACTGTGTTTAAATTATCTGTATTTAATGACTCAAAAAGCGTAGTACAAAACCCTTTGAGAGTATTACCCTGACTTGATGGTGGTGTGCCAGTATTGAACCATATTAAGTAACTGCTTTACCAAATATTCTTCAATCAGAAGATTTGTTTACTTAATTCCAGATCTTGCTTCTCATTTTGTTTAACAATATTAAGAGGAACATTTGGAACCAGGTTTTGTCATGTTTTTTTTCCGAGGATGGAGAACAAGAGTTGACATAATGACAAAATTGAAATGAAAAGCCTTGGATTTGCACTTGGTGTACATAAAAGAATCTGATTAGGTTGTACTGTATTAATTTTCCTGGAGGAGAGTATAGCTTTCTGTGGCTTCAATGGTGTGATTGGAGAAGAGTGCGGTGTGTCTGTCTTTTGGATTGTTTAATGCACAATGGCTATCTCTTTAAGGGTGTAAGGCAGATTATGATGGCAACAATTATTATTATGTGTGTTCCCTCCCCAGACTTAGCCTGCTCTCTTCCTTGCTCTGAAGGAAACAACTGTGTATTTGAGCTGGTGTTTGTAAAAGCAAAGCCTGTATCGGACGCCCATGCAGGTCTTTGGCACTAGATTGCTGTGTGTTGTGTGTTTTTTTTTTTTTTTTTTTTTTTTTTAAATTCATTTATTCTTATTCATTTTATGATGACTTTGTGCTGCTCCACAGCCTTGTGCTTTGGAGTGACCTTCCTCTGTGTCCAGGGTAGTGGTGTTAAGAGTACTGAGGGTTGACGCTGTGCATGGCTTTAACTAATGGTTCTGAATAGGATCTTTCTAACTGTTGGGAGAGATGGCTTTTTGTATTGTCTCCCCAAACATTGTGGCTTTTGTTTAATGGAGTGAATTGATAGCATAGGGAAAAGCCATTTGGCACCCAGTTAATTTCCACTTTTTTTTTTTACTGTTCTTTTTTCTTTTGTTTCTGTTGTTCTTATTTTCCTTTGTCTCTTGTCATCTTAAAGTAATGTCTTCATGTATGTACAGCTGTTTGGACAAACTTGTCCCTCTGAGACATGAAAATTCACTGTCATGCCAAAATTTCAGTGGGGGAGAGGGAGGAAAGGGATTTGTTCTTTTGTAAAAGCTGGACAATGTATATGCTTAAAATGCCACTTGCAAATGGATGTTTTGAGGAAATTCATGAGCAATGTACAATCCCCATTTTGTATGGCCAGGTAAAAGTAGAGGAAAACATGGCTTGGCCTGACATTCTACTTTTGTATGAGAAAATGTCATTTTCTGAAACTATCCTGTGAGCAAAATATACCCATGTCTTTTAAATGGTTCCTACTGTTGAACAATGTGCTACGGCAATTGACTTAAACTGTGAGTATTTCTGTCTTTCATTAAAAACCCTTAAAGCTTTAGTAATACCAGCACAAAGAAATGGATGAATGAGAGGTCGAATCTTAACTTCCACTTGGGAGAATACTAAGAAAGTCTATGCAGCGAGAAATGAGGCTTCAATATCTTGTTTGTTTTGTTTGTTTTTCCTCTCGGTATAATCTTTCACAGTAGTGACAGGATAAAGAAATCCTGAAACATGTGCCATGATTTAACTTCTTGATTTGTTCTTGTTTTTCTTTGTAAAAAAAAAAAGCAGAGAAAAAAACAAATTGGCCAGTTGTAGCAGATGGAGCATTACACTGGAAAACTTCCCTCTTCTCACTGTTCCTTGAACACAAAAATGTGGAACTGAGAAAAGGTGGAGTTTTCAATGCAACTTCTTTTTTTTATTATTTTCTAACAAATATTTCTGAAACCATTCTTTGCTCCCTCATAACCTATATGCACACTGCTTTCGGTTGACTGTTTAAAGGATGTGTAGAAATCAACATCAATAAACTTACCAACTTCAATGAGCAGGAAGTACTTTTCGCTGTCTTCCTGGGGTCATCGTAGAATTTTCACTTGGGGAACTGCACTTTTTGAAGGACAATCCTTATTTGTATTGGTTAAAATTTGACAGGAATTAGTCTAATAATACAAGGTAGAAAACTCGTGTTTAGTGATGAATGTTTCCTCTGATGCTGTTGTATTTTATTTTACTCTTTGTTGCTTGGTTTTCAATTTTAGTGCTCTTAAGTGAACATGTACTAAGGTTGTAGAGTAGATATTAGGTCTTATGTTGGCTGTACTCGTAGACTGATAACTGTTTGTAAAGTTCTGATCCTGATATCAGAATACAAAGCTGTATAACTTGGGTACAACCCTCAATAAAAAGCCTAACATTCAATTCGAAGTGTGTCTGTCTTTTACATCATCCACTAGGAGACCATTGCAATTACACAATCTTTTCAACAGAGTTAATTATAGTGCAATCAAAAATATTCAGTTTAAGAACCATTATTCTCATCAGTTTCCATTATAAATTGCATTATTGTCCAGTCGTCAGAACAATGAACAGTCTGGGCTAATTCAGACTGCCAGTAAGTTAAATGAATGATTAGACTTATTTGTCAAAACGTGCTTGTGCATCTTATCAGATTCTTGGCAACACACACAATAGGCCCCTAACAATAGAGTGATGTCTTTCAGACAGGACATGCAGTGCCCTTATGGAGTCAGTACAACTTGTTTGTAAAAATGATACTTGATAATGATAAAACTTTTACATTTTACATTCATACTATCCTCATTTTCCCATACCGCTAACCAACTACTTGATGTCCAGACAATGCAATAGGACCACTGACACAAACATCTCCAGGCTATTTGATCACATGAAACACGTAAAATAGAAATAAAGCAATGATCTGAAGTTAAATGTGTGAAAGTACTACATGAAGCTTACAAACTATCAGGAACAATACTAAACTATTTAACACTTACCCCAAATTGGAATGTGTCAATGTTCTTCTAAAGTTTTTGGTCTAAAATCTGACAAGTGTACCCAAAAATGTGTGAGTGTCATTTGCCATTACTGATTCATATGGAAAGATGGATAAATAATTTTAAGCCATCACTTCAATCAAACATTACCCACAGAACATAAAATACTGATGTAAATTAAATTAACTTCTGCAACAAAAAATACTTCCAAAAAGGGTCATGCAGTTCACTGAGAAAATGAACATCACATGTGTTATTAACACATAGTTTTCCACATAATGCAGACAGCATGATGCCAGGGGTTTCTACTATTCCTTATCCAGATATAAGACAGGATTGGTAAAGGTCTATTCTCCTTAATGTAACATTTTTTCAGTTTACAATTTTTTCAATTGATATGTCACTGTACCTCTTCACAGACTACACATCTGAACAATTAAAAGAGACTAATTCTCATAAGTATAAATTAAAAGGTATTATCAAGGGCATTTATAAAAGTCTGCCTCTCAAATCCTAATATACGTTTAGTTACATTCAGCAGATTACTTCTCAGTGTTCATTTTGTGAGCTCATAAAACTTGATCATGGAATCGCAGACTGACTATTATATATTTAATAATATTGATGCTCATGGATTCTAGAGTTCATACCTCTGATTGGCCACAAGGTGGAGCTGTGCAAACAATACAAACATTACAACAATGAGTGTTCTCTTAGGTCTGGTTTATTAAGCTCTTTAAAACTCAAAGAATTAACTCACATTTAATTATCACATACAGCGGTACATACGACAAGGCAGTGGACTTTGATAGCCACAGACTGACAAGGTGAGCAAGTGGATACAAAAACAGAAAAAACTGCCCCGTTACATCTGCAGTATATTCAACAAGGTCATTCCCACCACACCTAGATGAAAAAAGAAAATTGACAAAATTACTTCATGTCAACTGACCACAGGACACTTATAACTAATGAATTAGTGAGAGCTAATGGTTAAATGGCCACCAAATCACCTTATTCATAAACGTCTTTCTTATCAGCAATGAATTGTACAATCTCCGCAGGAGTCATTAGTTTCTCTGCTGCCGCATCTGGGATCTCAAATCCTGTGGACCACACACAAGCATGCCACATACAGAGAGAGAGAGAATTGTGAAGCCATATGATCAAAACCTGAGCATGAATTGCTTAAGGGGAGACAAAAAAAAAAAAAACATCAACTTACCAAACTCATCCTCCATTGCCATTATAATTTCGACCTGGTCCAAACTATCCAACCCCAAATCCTTCATGAAGTGAGAGGACGCTTTCAGCTGGGGAAAAATACAATATTAATGTGGACAATAATTAAAAGAAAAGGACAACAGATGTCTTTCTCCTCTGCTAGTAATTTGCAGTTGAATATGCTGCATTGACAACCAATATGATTGAGGCATTAGAACATTAAAGGAAAATTCCGTTTTTTAGCACTTTAAGGCCCTTTTCTGGTTTGTTTTGGATGAACTAGAGTGGTGGACACCGACATTTTGACGATTGGTCCTGTCTCGACTTTTCTGACTCGTTTTGAATCGCCTTTTCACCTCTCAGGGTGGCTGGCAATGGGCATACTGTAGTAGGCTACTCAAACATGTCCTAAAACAATCCTTAACGTTCGTTTTCAAAACTGTGCAACTCACCGAGTGGTTTAGTGGTGTTCGTTGATGTTCCAAAACAAGTAGCGTAGCGAAATACAGTTTCTTTCGTCTTTTATTTGGCATTTTGTAAAATCCCATTGATTTCTGTTGGAAGACTCATTGCACGTTGCGCCACCGTCTATGCTTCAGGTTCAAATACGAATCATACATTGCGCCGATATATTTGCTTTTAATAGTCAACGAACTCCACTAACCACTCGGTGAGTTGCACAGTTTTGAAAACGAACGTTAAGGGTTGTTTTAGGACATGTTTGAGTAGCCTACTACAGTATGCCCATTGCCAGCCACCCTGAGAAGTGACAAGGCGATTCAAAACGAGTCAGAAAAGTCGAGACAGGACCAATAGTCAAAATGTCGGTGTCCACCACTCTAGTTCATCCAAAACAAACCAGGGCAAAAAGGGCCTTAAAGTGCTAAAAACCGGAATTTTCCTTTAAGCATTAGATTCCTCCACGGGTTGATAGAAGACGAGCCCCATATCACTACAGGCAAGTTAAAATAGGACAGGGGTGGTCATGTGTTTAACACTTAACACAATTCTACACACTTACGTTCTCGGGATTGATCTTGTCATACAGCTTCAAGACGTACATAACACGCTCTGTGATTGCCTCGATTGTGAGAGGAGGCAAACCTCCATACTGTCGACTCAGCTGTGAAATCTTGGAAGGAAAAAAACAACACAATTCAGGGATAGTTTAATGTATCGAAACATCTAGCCGCTCTGTCAGGCTCACTAAGGACACATTGCAGCAGTAACCAAGTATCATAAACGACCCATTCATACATTTTTGCAATTAAAAACACGTAATTTAGCAAGGTGGTGACCAGCTGGCAAGTTAGGTTGGTAGGTCTGCTAACTTAAATTAGCTGTTAACTTAGCTAGGTAGATACAACAAGAGTATAAAAGCCGATGATAATGGTTAGACTTCAAGACAAACCATACAATTGTCAATGCCTATTGGTCTGTTTGTGTATACCATCAACTCAGTTTTTACCCTATCTTTAGCTGACCAAGATACGACTGGATTTGCAGGAAAGACACTGGTAGGTCACTGCACCATCCTGCACCGCTAGGCCAAAGCTGCTACTCAGAACCTTCAATGTTATTTAACTCTTACCCGAGACTGCTCGATCCCCCGTGTTCTCTGGGTGCAACCGATCACAGAAAATGATCGGTCATTGGAAAAAAGCAGCGCACTACTTGATCTTGCGATCACGGATCCTTGAAATAACCTTGTCGAAGACCGGGTTAGCGAACGAACACACTGGGTGAGCGCACGGGTCGCCATGTCTGAGAAACCCTGACAAGTCCCAGAATGCACCAGGATCAAGAGACATTCAATGAGCACATGCGCATTCTAGCCAATCCGGAAATATTTACATGTTCCTTATTTATCTGTAGTTTTTTAAGATTTTAAAAAATAAAACACATTACAACTAATTTTGTAATTGAAGAATACATGTCACAATTAAATATTTAATGTTAACTACACACATCACAATTACATACTTGACCCGGATACGGAAACTAACTACCTATGTTTTGAAACGTGACGTAATTATTTATCAACGTGGTTGTGCTTGTTTCATGGTTAACCATCTTTTAAGGCAGGTACACGAATAACACCAATTTATCGTTGTTATAGCGTGTCTAATAATTATAGATCTAAAGCAAGATATAGTGATAGTGTGTCGAACTGTTATGGTTGTTAATGAATGGCCTCTTACAGACGCACAACATATTCGCAGTCTCGCCTGTGTACAGCATATTCACAACCCTCTGTCTTAATTTTGTAGTACGCACAACGGATTACAAGTTTCGCTGTCGGATGTGCATACTCCTGACATGCCCTACGTAAAATGTACACAACTTGTCCTATGATGTTCTGTTGCAGGATATAGAAATGATCGACATGGAGCCTGCGAGTTTGGAGAACTTGTGTATCTTGTATCACAGTGCAGATTACATTGTTGTCAATAAGCACTGGGACATACGTATCGACAGCAAAATGTGGTATGAAAAGCAGACGGTCCAGAGTCAGCTGAATCATCACTTTCCAAGTCTGGTCGACCCTGGGACATACTATGGTTTCAGGTGTTGGTTCTTTCTTTTATATGCTTGAAATATGGTGGAATTTAAATAATGGAGCAAGATGAATGACAAATTCCATGATGTGCTGTATATGAGCAAATAGATAAATAGATAGATACTTTTAATAAAATAATTATTTGTTGGTGCTGACATACCGTTGTCAGTTACCAACCTTATTATTTAAGCCCTGATGTTAATGCCAGAAAAGTACACTTTATATGTCAATCTTTTGTCATAATTGAATTAATCTCAACTGCCAACTATTAAGACATAGCCTATTGTCATGGCAGTTCATAATCGTTTTTTGAATTCATGTTTTCAGATTCTGCCACCAGTTGGATTTCTCCACTAGTGGTGCTCTTTGTGTAGCCCTTAATAAAGCAGCTGCAGGGAATGCCTACAGATGTTTCAAAGACCGGCTTGTAACAAAGGCATACCTGGCACTGGTAAGCAAGTCTGCTATGTTTCAAATACTGCAGCATGATCAGTCAGTTTATTAATCATTAAGAATTTCCATGTATCTATCTTATAGCTCCGAGGGACAGTTGAGAAAGAAACAATGACGCTGAACTTTGCTATTGGCAAAAACACTGAAGAGGGCAAGACTCATATGATGTGTATTGATGGCACTGAAGGTGAGATATTTGTTCATATTTGTTTGTTGAATAGCCCTTTTCACATGCATAATTATCTGTTAAATGCTGTCAGTTGCCAAATGAATGCTGAGTACCTAATTGGGTTTACATTAATTTAGTTACAATAACTCTCTCTCTCTGTTTCAGGTTGTGAGAATCCTAAGCCCAGTCAAACAGAGCTCAAAGTCCTTGAATATGGAACATATGATGGTGAGCCAGTCACCAAAGTGCTACTGCAGCCTCTAACAGGTAGAACTTTGGTACTTGTGTTGACTTGATTTGTGACTGTGGTTAAATTATTTGTAAAATTATCTGAGTATACTATGTGGTATTAATTTATGTATTTGCATATACATTTAGTACTCGCCCTGATAAAGGGAAGGGGATAATTGTAAATGGGTCCATCCATGTGTGCTTGTCTGCTCACATAACTTAAAAAAACTAAAAAACGTCAAATATTCTTTACTACGTCACTCTCCTCTAACATGATTACCCAGATCCGGCTCAGAATACCAATACTGGAATTTGGTTTTGCTTTGGTTAGTTATATTATGATGTTGCAGTTATATAGTTTGGTTACAGTTGTATATTGTAGTCTGCCGTTACCTGACTGCTATTGTTTATATATGTAAACAATCAAATTGCCTGATTGGCAATTGTTTGTTTTTTTTCAGGACGCACCCACCAACTGAGAGTACACTGTAGCGCTGTTGGCCACCCCATTGTTGGCGACTACACCTACAGCTTGGGCAAAGACAACAGCCCCTACCGTATGATGCTGCATGCCTACCTCTTGCGTATCCCCTTGCCAAAGGAGCCCATCCATGTGACGGCCCCTGACCCCTTCCTGCCAGTCAGAGACACCAAATGGGCTCCAGAGAGACTCGTGAAGACACTAGAGGGTGCACTGGGGGGCCTGCTAGACTGCTGCAAGGAGGAGAGCCGACCCACTGATGAAACATTACAAGTGGAGGAGAAGAGAAGAACCACGGAGGAGACAGAGGAGCAGAGGGCCCTGTGTCAACAGTGGCTAAGTGAGTGGTCTTTGGACTGACACTCCTACAAGTTACCTGTGCTTTCCCTCCCAGGTTCTTTAGCTGTTAGCACTCCTGTTAGCCTAGCAGTGTTTATGTGCCCTATACTAGCAGAGACAATGTTCTCCAAACACACTGTGATGTAAAGTGCCAAATAGGTTCAGTAGGAGTAATTTCATTGATTAATGGACCACAACTCACTGTATTACCTCATGATGGACATTAAGGCCAGAGCTTTTCATACTTGTATGTTGCATATTACATTTTCACAAACCAATTAGTTTAAATGACTTCACATCGTCCAAAAGACATTTTAGCTACAGATGATTGAACTAGAGAGAGCATCTTATAAGTGACCTATGGTTGTCAGTTACTAATGTAGAACCACAACAGGGTCCTTGCACCTTCCTTGCTCTCACCATTCTGTGTCGTGCTGCTGCTGATCACAGTGTGTACCAGCTAAATGTTACCTCTTTAACACACACAGAGACATAGGAACCACAAAGTATGCCATGTGTACTACTAGATATTGCGAAGAAAACTCTTCATTGTATGAATGAGCTGTGATATGAGCTTACTGCTCTTTTATGTACGGTTTGTACTTTTACTGTATGTATTTTAATCATATGTTATGCACTTTTTATCTGGAAAGGATATGTAGTTTGTTTTATGAACATGTACACAGTTTTTTTTTTATTTGTTTTGATGTTAATTTGTACACAACTGGCATGCAGATGTAGCAAATCAGCAGAAAGTTTACATATTTTTTAAAAGTCATTTCTGGAATCTGCTGCTATCTAAAATGTGCTGATGCTTTGGCTGCATGACCTATTGCATAAGATAAGATCACTGTAGTCTATCTTGTGTTCATGTGGCTTCCATTAAGGACCAAGAGGTAGCCTTAGCCCTGGGCTCAGTGAAACAAAAGATGCATTCAGAATGGTTGTATGTGTGCAATTATGATGTTTTGATGGCTATAAATTAATGTAGAATACTGGTGACAGTATTTACTTAACCTGTACTTTAACATGCACTAGACTTCTCTCAAAAATATTGAATGAAACACTACAACACTAACAAAGCTGAGACAATAAAAAAAAAATGCATTTATTAGCAACCATGTGAATCTGAAAATGCCGCTCGCAAGAAGTATTTTAGTGTTGCAAGTGCAGACCAGTTACACATACAATAAATAATAGGCCAGGAAAGCAAACTAAACCGGTCATGTTGTTTTTCATGTGACATGGCTTCTGTCTTGTGATCTGCTTCCAATACCCAAGGCCCCTCTCGCCACTAACCTCAACTAACAGACGAGGCGCGGAACAATGATGCCACATACAGAGAGGGCTCAGAGACAACTCTCAGGATTCAGAGGGAGGAACTGAAAACTCACTGACAATGGAAAAACCTAGCTGATCAGTGAACACACGCTATAAAGCTTCTGATTCTGACAACATATTTTGATGAGTATTGACAAGGTATTCAAGGCATGTATATAGTTAAGGACTTCAATTAATGGTGAAGGACTAGAATATTCACTGTTTATAACGAGCAGGTGGCCTAAGGTCTGCACCACCCTGAGAGATGCATTTCTAGTCCTATCAAATACGTGGACCCATAGTCATAAAGATCCTTCATAGGTCCATTTCCTCTGTCATTTTCCATTCAAAGTACAGCTGAAAACTGATCCTTCATCTATACTCTCCTACTTGGAGAACCTTTGTGAAGATGGGGCCCGCCAGTCCTTTCTCTTTTGGTCCGTGGGAGATTGACCCAGGAGTGTTAGATCTGGCTGAGAGGGAGGAACTTCTGGTAGTAGCTTTTGGTGACGTCAATCATCAGCTCTTGCGTGCACTCTGGGAGCTCATTTGAAAACAGGCCTTCAAAACAGACAGAGAGGAATGGAGGGGACAATGTCAACACTTTACTAGACACATACAGTATATACATATATAGATACTTGATTCATCCCCAAGGGACAATTGTACGGTTATAGATCATAAAGATAACAAACATACAGTTTTACACAAACATAGTACATATGAATGCAAAGGGTTCCCCACAATCCAAACATCTACGAGTACAGACTTTAACTCGGGCCTACTTAGTGAATAAGAGTTAAACAACAGTCTTTTCCATTAGTTTTCTAACAACCTAGGCTATGTCAGTTCAAGTGGACTGATTGTTGAATTTGAAGTGTGCATTTAGTGGATCTGAACCTACACATAAACATCAGCTGTCAAAAGTCTCACCATGGATGGATGCATGGATGGATCAGACTTCTACATATGGATGTCACTTACCTGGACAACCAGAGAAGACTGTAAAGGGAGGAACCACGGTCTCAGGAGGCAGGACTGTGTTATCCAAAATTTTACAGCAATCCTTCAGAACACAGCGACGACCCTGAAAAAAAGCATACATAGTATAAGAGGATAAATACTCCATTCGGTTTCTTGAAGTTGTTCATGGTCAACAAATGTTGTAACACAGTAAATGTGTACTCACGATGACACAGTTCTTCCCAATGTGGACATAGGATCCTATCTGAGCTGCATTAACAACACAGTCTTCTTCTATGAACACATGGTCCCCAATGTGCAGTGGGAAGAATGCCACTCTAAGCATAATTGAAAACCAAAGCACAAGCGAGCTTAGAATCAATATAAGGACAAACACAAAATAGTGTAGGATTTGCATGGATACCAGCCACATCCATATCACGACTGACAGATAAAATCATTACTTACCCCTTGCTGAACTTTTTAAAGGGTGGACGAATCACACTCCGACTCTTTATGACACAGTGTCTTCCCACCCTGACATTTGCCAGATCGCCTCTGATAATGCAGTCATTCATAACAATGGTCTAAGGTAAAAAACAAATAATAAATCCAGTTTTCAGTGAATAGGATATCTAACGGTAGTTGTCAATCTGCATAAAAGCTAATGTTAGCGTTGACAGACTTGTAACGTTAATCGACACAGTAATACTCACTTTTCCATTAAGCACGATGTTCTGACTCCCACAGAGTACCGACTGTCGACTAACCTTATTACCCGATGCCTGCAAGGAAATTATATATTAGTTATCGTTGATTAAAACAAGACAATGTTAGCTGCTACACGAAGTAACGTTCTCCAGGTACAAAGCAACTTCAGCTTTAGCTAACTTAGCCATATTTAATTAGCTAGCTATCACAGAACAAATACACTGTTTGTGTGAAATTAGCATAAACAAAAAAGCCAGTAACACCACAACTTAGTTACTCAATAAAAGCATTAATTGTCGTATTGTGTACCTAGACAGCAAAAATAGATTCAGTAAAAGCTGTGATAAACACCAGCATACATGGTAGCCTACAACGGTGCTAATTCGCTATCGCTAGCTTAACTGTTACTTGCTAATGTGGAATCAAGGAAAAAATTTTACGTGTGCAAATGCACTTACTGACCGTCTCTATATATTCTGCCTTGTTGTACAATATTTCACACAGCTCCATTATATACTGGAATTGTGGATTCACTAGCCAAACTCCCGATGACTGCCACTGAATATCTGGGTAACGTAAACTTGAATCGGCTGGCTGTCAGCCGCTCCCCTGGTTTCCGCTGTTGTTGGTTGACAGACATTGCATGTAGCAGCTAGAGTCAAAGACATCATCGACCAAAATTGATTAATAATGTCTGCTGGAGAAATAGTCAATTCACTGGAAGGACTCTAGATGGCTCTATTGGACCAGTCAGTGGCATGAACATCTGCAAAGGAGCACCACTTTCCTAACATTTAGCCTATCATATCATTACATTCCTTCATTACATCCCGCCTAGACTACTTCAACTCCCTATTCATTGGCCTCCTTAAATCACTTCATTCAGAACTTTGCAGCCAGACTAATCACTCATACCAAGATATCTGCACACATCACCTCTATTCTTTCTCAGCTTCACTGGTTACCGGTTCTGTCCCGAATCAAATTAAAAATTCTACTAGCTACTCACTTTCAAAGCCCTCCATGACCTTGCTCCTCCTTATCTCTGTGACCTTCTGATCTCTTACACTCCTTCCCGCTCCCTCAGATCCTCTAATCAAAAATCTTAACCAGACTCTACCCTAGGTGGCAGGTCTTTCAGCGCCATGGCCCCTAAGCTCTGGAATTCCCTCCCTCAATCCCTCCGTCACTGTCCCTCCTTTCCTTTCTTCAAAGCTCACCTCAAGACCTTTCTGTTTCAGGAACACGTTTCACCTTCCGCCACCGCTTGACTCATCCTTGACTTGCCCTTTTTTGACTGTCTGTTTGTTTTTGTGTTGTCTTGCTCTGTTTGTGTTGACTTTGTAAAGTGACCTTGCGTCTGAGAAAGCGCTATATAAATAAAACTTATTATTATTATTATGTCATATTACCACTCCTCCACTACTTTTTTCTTATCTACCTTTTCTCTCACTCCCCACCCTTTCCTCCCTTCTTATTTCTGTAAGCCTATTTACTGTATTTTTGTATGTACATATGTACCTATGTACTGTATATTTTTTACTAAAATAACCCAGCTTTACAATCTTACAACACAAATGTTATTGATCAGTTAGGTCTTGCTACGCTACATTATACAACAATAGACAGACAGACAGACAGACAGACAGACAGACAGATAGATAGATAGATAGATAGACAGGTAGGTTACCGGTATAGGCTAAGGGAAATTATGGTGTAATATGACAGATTTATCTCACAGAGTGATGTGAGATCCTATACATCTCTCTCTCTCTCTCTCTCTCTCTCTCACTCTCTCTCACTCTCTCTCTTTCTCTCTCTCTCTCAATTCAATTCAATTCAATGAGCTTTAGATAGATAGATAGATAGATAGATAGATAGATAGATAGATACTTTATTGATCCCCAGGGGAAATTCACGGTCTCAGTAGCATACAGACAATACACACACATTCACTAACAGCAGAAAATGTAATTAAAAGTATATAATATAAAAAACACAACTAAGCAATAAGGACAGTAGAAGATAAAGAATATACTAAATATACTAAAACACAAATTATACTAACTAACACTTAATCTAAATCAATTCTAAAAACAGTATCCACATAGTGGGTGATCAATCAATCAAGAGGCGCTTGCAATGACTTAGGCAGGGACTGAGCCTGTGATTCTCTGTGCATAGGTAAGGTAAGGTGCTCTGTGTGAATGAGTGTCATGGTGATACTGCAAATGAGTAAGTCCAACAGTGCAAGAATAACGTCTATATATCTATATATTAGGGCTGTCAATCGATTAAGAAAATTTATCTAAATTAATCGCATATATAATTTTTGCTGTGAAAGTATTTTAAATATTTAATTTCATATTTAATATTTTTTCTCAAATTAATTAATCGAAATTAATCAGTTATTTTGACAGCCCTACTATATATATAACTATATTATAAGTGTGGCCACAGTTCGGCTGTGGCATGGAGGGAGGGGTTATGCATATGTGCTAATATAGCACGCAAACAGTGAGGCAGAAAGACAGTGGTAAAAAGTGGCTAGTGGACAGACAGTATCCAAACATGGAGGGGGTGAAGAGGCAGACAGACTATGCAGAGAAGTCTATCTCTCCTCTTCCTTTAAGTGAAGCATTGAACAGTTCAATGGCCCTGGGGACAAATTACTTCCTCAGTCTGTCTGTTGTGCAAGGCAGTGAGCGAAGTCTCCAGCTGATCAGGCTCTTCTGCTTAACAATAGTGCTGTGGAGTGGGTGACACTCATTGTCCAATATGTTGATCAGTTTGCTCAGGGTCCTTTTGTCAGATATTGAAGTGATGCACTCCAGTTCAGCTCCCACTGCAGAGCCAGCTTTCCTTAACAGCCTGTCAATTCGCCCCGCATCCTTCTTCTTTGTGCTTCCTCCCCAGCATACCACTGCATAGAAGAGGACGCTGGCAACAACAGACTGGTAGAATATCCTGAGGAGCTTGCTGCACACATTGAAGGAGCACAGCCTCCTCAGGAAGTACAGCCTGCTCTGCCCTTTCTTGTAGAGTGCGTCAGTGTTGGCTGACCAGTCCAGTTTATTGTCCAGGTGGAGACCCAGGTACTTGTAGGTGCTAACCACCTCCACATTGACCCCATCAATGGGGACTGGTAGCTGAGTGGGCTTAGACCTGCGGAAATCCACCACCATCTTCTTGGTCTTTGAAGTGTTGAGTTAAAGATGATTGAGTTTGCACCATTGCACAAAGTCCTCCACCAGGCTCCAGGCTTTATTGGCATGACTGTGCATTGTACAATATTGCCAAAGCATTAACATTTAAAATAAAGCATTAACAGTAAAATAAACTCTCTCTCTCTCTCTCTCTCTCTCTCTCTCTCTCTCTGTCTGTCATAATAATAGCAGCTCATTTACTATTTGGAGATGCTTTTACAGTTGCCACAAGTCTTTTTGTTGTGATAACAATGCTACTAGGCTCACAGACAAAAAAATGCTTCCTTTGTTACATAACAGTTTCTGTCATTTTGTTCTTTTTTCAAGAAAAAAATGGTCTTCATTTCAGAGTATTGTCAAAAGAGGGTACTGTTGGGTAGACAAACACTCACACACACTCGATAGAGCACTTGGGATTGCAGTGGTGCTAATTGGTTTGTGTCTGGGCCGGGAGTTCTTAGTGTATGGGCCAATCACAAAGGCGCCAGTGCCATAGTGTGGAACTCCTGGCAGCCTGACAGATAGAGACAGGTAGATGAGGATGCACTGGAGTGGTGTGTCTAGTTAGGTTCTATTGTCTGTTGTAAGTGGCCTCCTAGGGCTCATTCAGTGGATGCAACACAACGCCACTCGTGACAGAGAGTATTGGTTATAAACATATGGCATGCCGATATTAGCTTCTGTGTCTGCATCTGTGTGTGTGTGTGTGTGTGTGTGTGTGTGTTTGTGGACTGGCCTGATCTCAACGATCTCTGCAACTGGACTGGTGTTGACTTGCAGTGGTCTGGAGTCGATGCCACACATACACCTCATGAAGTAATGATTAAGGATACAAACATCACTGTGACTGCAACAGTACTGCAAAACGGTCTGCGCTATTCAGTTCCACCTGGAAACGGTCGCGCGTCTCTGCTGTCAATCAAACAACAACAGCATCAGAGACATTGGAGAGGACTCAAACTTCAAGAAAAGCTTGCATGTATCCCTTTTGCAGATCACTCCATCTCACACACAATTTTTCACAATTCATCTATTGATGAAAACATATTAATTTTTACAGTCAACGCGAGGCTTCAGGTATACCCAACAAGGTTAAACCTGTCAATCTGGTATCCTCATTCCCACTCACCATTGTGTATACATCATAGACAAGAGCAAGTCATAGAATCCATGTCACACATATTAAATGGCTGTCATTTTTACAAAAGTCTTTATGTATCCAGGCATGATAGGATTGTGGACATTATCTGGAAATGTATCATCCTTATTTTTTCCAAATGTGTCAATACATGTAAACAACAAATGTTTTCCTGGTGTTCTACAATGTCTGCGTTCTCTGATTTAAATGCCACCAGGCCTGATGTTATAACCATTGATGAGCACGATAAGGATGTGTACAACCTGGAAGTAGGTTGCTGTTTTGATTCATGTCTAGAGGAGGCTTATTTAACAAAGCTAGTAAAATATCACCCTCTTGTACAGCAAATAACTGGCCTTGGCTACAAATGTCAATATCTGGTACTTATCTTCGGCAGCCTGGGCCACGTGCAAAGGCTTGTCATTAGGAGTCTCAGGATAGTTGGCTTTACAAAAGCAAGGGCAAAGCAAATTGCCAAATACTTCTCAATATCCTCCATTATTGGAAGTCGCCATATATGGAGAAGAAGGTGTTTTGTGTATCCATAAATCTGCTGTTTGAGATTGTCATCAGACCCACATTGGTGGGTCATGCCTTATATGTTCTGTATCTGTAACATTTATGTCCTTATGTACATTTATTATGAATTGCGGACATAAATAAAGTAGTTAAAATGTTTGTGTGTGTGCGCACACATATTAGCCTAGAAATCTAGAAATCTAGAAATCATTTGCTGCCAGGGCTAGTCTAGCAACTCTCCGTTGGCTTGTGAGCTCCAGAAATCGAAACTTAATCAGGCCAATGAAATCGTGTATAGAGTCGTTAGGTGGGCTTAACATAATGATTGATGGCAGAGTTGCAACGGTTTGGCTTGAATTCCCTGCTACTTGAAAACAAATAAGATGGATGTTGCTGCTGGCGAACAGTGTGACACGAGTTAAGCTTTTATTAAGTTGGCAAACGTTTGAACTAGCCAACTAGCTCCGCTGGTGGGAAACGCATGGGACTCATAGTGCTGCCGCTGTCCTATTGCGTGCAGAGGGAATTTGAAAGACAACTGATTATCCCGCCCCTCGGACTGAGCACTGCGAACGGTAAGTGCCCAGACCCTACATTTTAATGTGGGTCTGGCTCGTCAGGCTACACACATATGTGATTATGTTCACAACCATTTCACCCGAGGCCGAATTGAGGGACAGTGAGCCTTGGCACTATCATTCCATTGTGTAAGTTCTGTCCTGTAATCCTCTGAAGGGGCCCAGCTGTCAGCTCGAAGTTTTGTTGTTGAAATTACACAAGAGAGCCCCATACAACCTCAATGTCATCTGAGAGGTCACTCAAGCTTATGTATGGACCAATGGACAATAGTCAATAGTTTCCATGGGGTGTATTGATTTTCTCTCTTCACGGGTTATGGTTATGGCACTGGCGTGAATCCATTAAAGTTTACAGTAAGAGCCACCCCACAAATTGATAATGAGTCAGTGTTTCCTTCTTTCTCTCTCTCTCTCTCTCTCTCTCTCTCTCTCTCTCTCTCTCTCTCTCTCTCACACAAATTCCAACAGCTAAGAAAGGTAAATTTTTATGCACATCACACACACTACATTGTCATCTGTAACCACATGTAGTGTTGTTTCCATTTACAAGAATCATCTGTTGCAAAGAAGAGGGAAACCTGTCACCACGTTTTTGGCGTGATAATAATTAATAACTCAATTACAATGCCCAATGCAAATGGGGCAGCTTATTTTGTATTTGTGCTAGAACAAGAAGCGTATCTAATTCTAAGTGCTTATTTCATTTTAGAATGATATGAGTGAGTGCCTGAGGCCTCTGCTGTGACACCCAAAAAAATCTGGCTTCAGCTCCATGCCCCAGACCAGCTGGTACTGTCCAGACCCCCTGCCCGAAGTGTCTTGCAAGGATGACCTTCACTGAAAACACCTTGAAAGGAACCTGGAACAGTGGAATTATAGTCTGCGATGACTGGATTAAGTCTGAGCACCTATTCTTTGCTATATTTCCAATGCCACCAAATATGGTGCTGTGTTTTATCCACTCTCGAGGAATGATCCGTAAAGCCGGTGTGTGTAGTCACACAGAACGAAAGGAAAGTGGGTGCCCTGTCAGGGTTGAAGCTTTTTTTTCCCAAAAAGAGATCAAGATTAAAAGAGAAAGGAGAGTAGAATGTCTGGATTATGCTTCAAAGCTTTGTTCGGTCAGAGCTGCTATTTGAACCATCCCTGTTCAAATAGGTGTCAAACAATTGCTTTAAAAATAAATCCTCTTTGCTTCTGAGTGCAAATAATAACCTCTTTTTGAAGTCCTTTTGAAGCACATACAAAATGATCAAACAGCTGTCCAAACCCTTCCAGGGAGTCTCGTACAATACAGGGAGGGTACACAAGTTGACAAGTCAATATTTGCCAAGGGATGTGCACTTGCGGATATGAAGTTAAATATCCTTGCTTGGGCAAAGGATTATCAAAACTTAGAAATGCGCTGGATCCAGGGGATTAATTTGTGCTTCTCCTCTAATCGAAATGCCTGTTCATAATCTCAGCAATTAAAATAGCCTTCATTCATCTGCATCAATGGATGGAATCGGAAGGACAAGCACACAACAAGCAGCTTGGCCATTACATATGTACATATGGACGTGATGGCAGCAGCGTGTTTTCTGACAATATTTGCCACTCTCCGTGTTTGTTTATGCTCTGTTTATAGACTGTTTTTTTTGCATGCATGCATGCATTTGACACCGTGTGTTCACTCGGTCTGTGTCTAATATCTCTCTCTTTTTTTGGAGAGTCCACCACAGGCTCTCAAGAGTCTCTCATCGATTTGTATTGTGCCAGGCAGAGGCAGGCACCGGAGAGGCTGGGGCCACTTTCAAATGGCAGTAAACAGGTGGCGCGCTGAATTTAATTACCGTCTCCCCCGCATCCTCTCCAGGTTCCCGTCTGACCGAGAGGGTAATTTCATTTACATCACTTCCCTAACACGGACAGGGCTGCGTCACAATGCGGCTGTCAGTATTCCTATTTATGCTCTCCTCACTACCTCTCATGCAAGCACCTGCAGAGCAAAGGTGGCCACCGCCAACTAACCTCTGTAGAGCTCTTAATCTCCAGGCCTTTGTTTGTGATGTTTTAATTACATTTTCCCACTAGTGTGTGAGTCATAATCAGTTGACCCACCTTCCACTTGCATGAACACACACACACACACACACACACACACACACACACACACACACACACACACACACACACACACACACACATCAACAGATGTCCATAACTGAGATCTAACCACACACACACACACACACACACACACACACACATATAACCCCCCCGCCCCCCCGCCCCACACACACACACACACATACACATCATAACCACACATCACACACACATCACACATCTCCATAACTGAGGTATAGGCCACCTTGGCCCTCACTGTCATTTTCTATCATTTCAAGTGGCTCCCAACTGACCTTTATGACACGTTATTAGGAGTTTCTCTGATATTAACCCATGGTTATTGGAATCCACTGAACCCATAGGACTGTAGGACCCATGGTCACTGCCATCTAAGCAACAGCAGGTGCCAATGGTCTACTTGGAACTTGGAGCCTCAACAAATATACCTGGCACCATGACTGAGTTTGAAACCATAGGTTTGCTGTTAGTGTTCATCTCCATGCGCTGGCAAAGCTGTGAAGCCTGCATAGTGTTTTGTGCCCGCGAAAGAAAACACAGTGTGTGTGTGTTATTTATTTATTTATTTATTTATTTATTTATTTATTTATTTATTTATTTATTTATTGGGGGGGGGGGTGTAGAGCCTGTAGCTGAACTATTTTCTCTTATTCCCTAGGCAGAGTCGTGCCTGACTCCTGTTCAAATTCCCAGGCCATCCTACACTGTTCAAATTTCCAGGCCATCCTACACTGTTCAAAGGGGAGGCTGGAGGGAGGATCACCGGCTCTGAAAGAGTGGAGGTTTTTAAAAAAAAAAAAAAAATTTAAAGGTTGCTGGATCCAAGAGCTTTCACCCGGTGGAATGTGTGGGTTCTCTCGTCGCCCCCCTCTTTATCTCTCTCCCTCTCCCTCTCCCTCTCCCTCTCTATCTCTCTCCCTCTCTCCCTCTCCCTCTCTCCCTGGGCAGGGCCCAGGGAAATATCTATCCTCGAGGGCTTTATGTAACGCTGCCAGCCCCCATGGCTGTGGGCGACGGACACGCCATCCCTTCAGAGACAGAGTGAAGTGAGGCAGAGTCATCTCTGCCTCGAGTGCCGGGTTTGTCGAGATGATTAGTTCTGCCTGTTCTAGAAGCAAACACAATGAATACACCTCCTCTCTTCCTCTTGCACTCTCCTCTCATCTCTCTCGCGTATTTGTAACCCTGTTTCTATCTCTGTATTTTTCTTATACTCAATCTCATCATCTACCACACCATCTTTCCCTCCATATCTCTTGCTTCTCTCTCTTTCTCTCTCTCTCTCTCTCTCTCTCTCTCTCTCTGTATTGCTTTGAAACCCACTTTCCTGAGGCTCGTCGTAGGCACGGGTTGTGTGAGTACAGGCAGCCTCTGCTCATGTCTTATATAATCCATCCTCCTCTATTTTAAGCAGACAGAACCCAACGCTACTCCTCGGTGTGCTGCCGTCGAGGTGAGTCACAGACGCCGCCTGCGCTCAAGACCTGGGCCGCATATTCATTTGCATTAATGGCTAAATGACGGCCCTTCATGGCAGGCGTTCACGCTCGACAGCAACCCTCTCCCGGAGATAGACGCGTGCTCGCTGGCCCCGTGCCACTGAGCACATCAGCCACTTGTAGTTTGCCTGTTCATCTCACTCCCCGAAAGACAGAAGAAGGTGTTTGCTGAGTATAGCAAAAGGTACTGTTTTGGTCTTTGAGAATAGCCTATACATCGAAGATGTCTGTCTGTCTGTCTGTCTGCCTTTCTCATGACGAATGTATTATTTATGTGAATCACATATAAAAATCATATTCAAACACATATTCTTTGATGTTTGGTGACAATTTTAAGATGATTGCAGAAAAGTCATCATCTCCTGTAAGATCCAAAAAAAAAAAAAAAAAAGGCTTAATTGGTTTGAGCATAGGGATCTCTGTTCACCTCATTACCGAGAGGCCTCCTGATTTGTCCTTCTCTCCCGGGGAAGGCCTCACGTCTGCCTAAGTTTCGCATCTTGACTTCCCCCACTGTCCTCTGCACATGTTAATTCAGACGCGCTTGCGGCAATTTGTCTTAATGTTTGTCCCCTTCTGCAACCCAGACACACATACACCCAGACATACACTCAGACCGAGACGAGGCAGGCAGCAGGTAGCTATGACTAGACCCTGCTCTGGGGAGACCATCCATCACAGCTGTGTGAACAGTAATTGGGCTCACCGCAGGTCTGGAGTCATCCTTCTCATTCTTCAGATGTATGTGTTCATTTACCAGCACTGAAACAGATTTTTACACCCTGGGGTGAAATCTTCTGGCCTGTCGAGTCAGCCGTATTTCTCTTGGTAGGGGAGTGTGTCTGCATTCTGCATGGCTGTTATGCACCCGGGAATAAATCACATATTAGATCAGCGCAAAGAAGCTCTCTAGACATATTAAGCAAGCTGCTGCCTTTCATTAATCCCATTTTTTGGAGGGGAGACGCAATCGGAGCTCTTCGATGTACCCACAGCTGTGAATAGGAACATTTGTCAGTTTTTCTGTTTTTCTGGATATATCTATAGCATTGCATAATATTTCAACAAGGTCCATGTCTACCTCGATTGTTGCCCTCCCTGGCCTACCCGCCTGTGATTTCAGTCAACAGCCACCCTGGGGTAATACCTTAAGCAGGCTTAGTGACGAAAGATTCCATTGTACTTTGTGTTTACTTTTTGATTGGCATCTGTCTTCATCCCCACATGATTACGTGGTATCTGATTTGTTTAGCCTGCTGGAATCACTGTGAGTCACTACGCCGCAGGTATCATGCAAGGGGCTCAGCCCGATCCGCTTGACATCTGCCATCCTCGCCGTGTCACGTTGCTGGAGAGAGGGGGATATCAGACGTCCAGGTGTGCTCGGGCGCAGAGGACACCGGGTGAGGCAGAGTCCAGGATCACAGCGCACAGCCAGACACTCCGTCACCTCTGAAGGCAGTGCAGTTTGGGCGTGGCTCAGTGTCCGTGGAGGCAGACAAGTCGGGGGGTAAAGCCGGGAGGGTACGTCTTCCGGAGCTTTCTGACGTTCAATCAATCAATCTTTGCCAGGAAACTATGCAGGGGTCATTCCTGCAGGCACGCTGCGAAGAGCCCCTGATGACCACCGACTGGGGCATCCCCCTCTTCATCGCCTTAGTGCTCCTGGGGCTACTCTACGCATTCCTCTACCTGCCCGCCACCATGCACCGCGCACTCCTGGAGCAGGCCCTGAACAACCAGTCCACAGAGATGGGCCTCCTGCCCAACAAAGAGGATTGATTGATCCCCAACCCCTTTTCTTTACCTGGACTAAAATGACCCTATGCTGAATGGAGCAGATTTCTTTTTTTTTTCTTTTTTCTTTTTTCTTTCTCGACTATGGGAATTGTACGTCATTTGTTGCTACGTCATCTATGGCATGAGTAACACACATTTCCAACAGGCTGACCAGCGATCGATCTCTGTGATGGTTGGATTGCGGGGGAGTGACGGAGACGTACTGTCATGGTGGCCGACCGGACATGTGCCGTGTCCTGCTCTCTGGGCATGAGGAAGGCAGGATTCTTTGGGAGCTGATATTGGACAACTGCTGTGTCACTCTCAAGCAGATAGAGTTCCCCCTCTTTCATTTTGAAATCCTTGTTTTTTTCTCTCTACTATGCATTTCCGGTGAAAGAAGAATCACTCACTCTCAGACCTATCACTGTGGCTTATCTAATCAAGCTCACCCTTGATATTAGAATTTGTAAATACATGGCTGCAAACATATCAGTGTTAATCTTTTCACACTCAACATCAGGTGGGTGCCCCTGCAGTCATTTATATTCCAAGAGGATGGAGTGGGAGAGAATATTTTTAAATGATGTAAGAAAATACAGATGAATTAATTGGTTATATATTTTTGGCCTGTATGATTTTTAATATATTTATGCTAATGTTTGTGCAGATATTCAATATGTTTGAAATATTGAAATGTTTGCATATATTGAAATATATGCAAATATTTCAATATGAAGTGATGCTTACCATATCTTGTACAAGGATAATCTTTGTTTTCAAGAATGCATTCCAGAATCCACATTTGAAATATTTCTTCAGGGAAAGCACTTTGAATGTTTTAAAATCACCTTAAAATGTTCCTTTAAATAGGTTTACCAAAAGGAAGCTAATTTGGTTGTGTGACCATTGTGAACAGTTATGAAATCTCCATGTGATTATTGCTGTGAGCTAACCTAAGCTCTAAAGCAGCGATTCAATGTATTGTATTCTCACAAGGCTTACCGACTTTCCATTTCTTCGATGACATTTAAAAGGGAAATATTTTTAAAAATGGTGCATTACAACTGTACAATAATATCACAAGCGTTGAATGTAATTAAAAATTGTTACTAGTAGTTTACCTGAAACTATCTGAATTGCATGTACAAAATCTCATTATTATTTACTTTTTGTGTACCTTTCATGATTGGATGTGATCTAGACTCATTCCTTTCACTCGTTATAGTTCTGGATTGTATTAAAGCTATATTTGGCAGCTGTAATTGTACTCAGTTCACAGAAACCATGCTCTCCCCCCCCTCTCTATCTCCCTCTTGTTCTGTGTGTGTGTGTGTGTGTGTGTGTGTGTGTGTGTGTGTGTGTGTGTGTGTGTGTGTGTGTGTGTGTGTGTGTGTGTGTGCGTGTGTGTCTGTGTGTGTGTGTGTGTGTGTGTGTGTGTGTGTGTGTGTATGAGTGTATGTGTTAGAGAGTGGGCGGGGGAGTAATATAACCCGGAAGCCAACATGTTATTGGATCTGCATGAGAATTTCTTCTTAATAATTATTTTAGAAGAAAGAGTTCCTCGAAATGGATTGTATACCACCCTGAAATGAGATAATAATTTATCATTTAACTCACCACCAAGCAACACACACTCAGTAGAACAGAATGGTCTACTTACAAGGAAATTCTTGAATATGCTGAAACAGCACTTCACCTAAAACGATCAGTTTAAGCAGGCAGTTGTATGGTCAAGAGCTTTAGGCCATTCCATGAGTTAACAACCTCTTAATGGGAGGCCACGCAGCTGACTAGAATAGCAACAGAAGTTTAACAACAGTGGCTTAATAGGTTTCAAATTATTTAACTAACAGATGGGGCAGCAATTAGTTGAATGGATGTGAATGTTTAAGCTTCTTAGTGAATGGACTGTAGGACTGGAATAATATTTGGCCATACCCGCTGGTGCTTAAGACATTACAGGAGAAAGGCTTCAGTGGATCATGGTGCTTCTGTTGTCCCGCAGGGTAAGCTGATTTAATCAAACGTGAGTCCTTAAAAAAAAAAAGATTTCATTGCATTTCATTTTCAGCAAGTGCCACATCACAAGATTACGGGTTAATCCCCATCATTGCCAACGCTGGCACCAAGTTTGTGATGTCACACCCCTGCACTGGCACCCCTGTAGGCACCTCTGCCCCCTAGTGAGAGGTAGGGGGAGGTGCACCACTTTTTCCCCACCCTGAAATAACCCACCTCATAACCCCTTTGTTCCCGACTTACAGACCACCCTCTTAAATATGGACAGTGCTAGTGCCATGTAGCCATAGCTATAGATATGAATCCATCACCATGGAGCTCTGTGTTAGGCTGTTTTTTTAATCAATATTATTATCTCCGGCACTGTATTTAGCTGTAACCTATTTGCTAAATGACTGTTAAATCTCATCGGCTGATTTTAGGGAGGGGGATGGGGGGTGGAGGAGGAGTCTATCCATGGCTTATTGAGAGAAGATGCCCTAAATGTGTGCTCATGTGGGCTAATGCTTCAAGACAGAGCCATTAAAGATTTAGCATGACAGCAATGTTTTATTGAATAACATTCTCATGCCTGGGAGATGCCACAAATGGAGAGGGATTGCCCTCTACAAAATGAGACCTATTTAGCACTGGAGAGAACTGTCAGAGGCTTAATTTTCTACAAAACGTGTCTCTTTAGAAGTATTAAAGCTTTGGACCAAATCCGCATTACAAACAGCCATATTTTCCCATATGTGGTGGAGAAGTGGTCCCTGTCTGACTCAAAGTGTTGGGATAATTAATGTGATTCTTCGTCTTCGTCCAGGAATACATGACAACATGTGGTGCTCCGCCGCAGCTAAATGAGTGAGTGCAAAATAGATTTATATAAAATGATGAACAAATTAAATTAAATATAGATGTGTTGGGCGGGTGTGACTTTGATCTGTGAGTTGAAGCAGGAGAGCTTTCAGAAGAGTCTCCGGCACAAACAGAACTGTTCTAAACAAAAGACACAGTGGGAGGCCTCTAGGGTCAAGGACCTGGAACAAGGCTGCAGGACAGGGAAATGGGCTCCATCCGAGCCTCTCAGAGGAGACCAGAGGTCAGTGTGGTACTTCAGGGCCAGGGTTTGAGAGTAACTTGTTACATGTAATCGATTGAAGAATTAAATTACAGTATACAAAAAAATGTACAGTGCCTAATAAACAGTCACATTACTTAGTGTACCGAGTACACTTCCTTTTTTAGTACACTTCAACAACCTCCCTAAGGACTCTTTTCCTGTCCCAGCCTAGCCCTGCCCTTGTGAGCATATTCTATCCCGTTTAGGTCCCACCCTGCCCCTTTTAGGACCCCATCCTGTCCCCGTTTAGGACCCCATCCTGTCCCGTTTAGGATCCATCCTGTTCTGTTTAGAACCCCATCAGTGTCCCGTTTAGGACCCCATCCTGTTCCGTTTAGGACCCCATCCTGTCCCCGTTTAGGACCCCATCCTGTCCCATTTAGGACCCCATCAGTGTCCCGTTCCTCCCGGTATGCTCCTCAGCACCACCCCAGAGCCTCGCGCCCCAGAGAAGGAGGCCTGGTTATTTCTGCGATGCCTGCCCATAAATTGTTAATGCCTGTGAATTGGCTGACTGCGCTTCACTGAGGCTTCAGCTGCTTAATTAGGCCTGTGGGACAGCACAGAGGGAGGAGGGGAGAAGACAAGATGGGGAAAGGATGGATGGATAAAGTGAAGAGGCAGAGCGAGAGAGAGAGAGAGAAAAAGAGAGAGAGAGAGAGAGAGAGAGAGATAGAACAGGGGATGGTGTCTGAGTGTCCAGGAAAGGGCTTGCAGCTGCTCCCGTGTATGATGCTAGTGTTTGCTGGACATTCATGCTATTCTGATAGCTCCTGCTGCACATCTAATTTTTCAAGTTCTCGGTCCCTCTGTGATTCTCAGGCTGTGTGCAGGCTCCTGTAATCTGTCTCAGTCTAGCCCACCACTACTTTCAAAAGGCCTGCCTCCTTCCACACACTAAATATTTCATTTGCATTGAGGCCTCTTAGTGCTTTCACTGTCAGCACACACTACAAGCCATCCTTCCCTAGCCGGAGTCATTAATTATCTATAAATGTAAGCAAAATCCCTCTGCTTTGGAGAGAAAAAATATTTTGTGCATTTATTGATCAATGCATGTGGAAATGTCTGCGCTGCAGCACCAAGTCATCTCAGCGCCTTTCTAGACTGAAGGCAAAAAGTCCAAGAGCACCTCTACTACACTCCAGGTAGGAATCCTTGCACTAGACTGGATCTTTGGCCGCTTTTTGAGACACACCCCTTGTTGCCTCCATCCCCCTACCACCAGCCAACCAGTTCTGCCACTCCCAGAAGTGTGTGTTTGGTTCTTAATGCAGCTGTGACATTTCCTGTGTGCCTTTCGGCCTCTCTGTGCGCACACACACACACACACACACACACACATATGCATAAGCAAACACATATGCATAAGCAAACACACACATACATACAGTAGACACACACATGCACCTGCAACACTCACACACACACCTAGATTATGCACACACACATGCAAACACAGTCATGCCCCCCCCCCTCTCTCTCTCACACACACACACACACACACACACACACACACACACACACACACACACACACACACACACACACACAAAATACACATGGTACACAGTGATGAGTCATGGAGACAGGCGGCCTATGGGGAGTTTTATTAATGTACATCTCATGTGCACAGAGCGCAGTGCTATCATCATGCAGTCACATCAGCTAAGGAGCTCCACTAGAGTTTACAGGATGCACCCACTGGAGCTGAAACTGACTGCTAGTGTGTGTGTGTGTGTGTGTGTATGTGTGTGTGTGTGTGTGTGTGCACGAGAGAAAATATGTGTGTGTCTGTGTGTGTTGTAAGACAAATTGAGTGCAAGCAGACAGAGGTAGGTTTGAAAACTGAAAACATGGTGAAACATTTATTGGTTAACAATGGTGTTAGAACTACGAGCTCGGAGGCCAGCATATGAGCTCGGAGGCCAGCATATGAGCTCGGAGGCCAGCATATGAGCTCGGAGGCCAGCATATGAGCTCGGAGGCCAGCATAGCTCACCGCTTATGGCGGCGGCCAACTAAACCTCTAGAGCTGCGTCTTCCCTCTGCATTTAAAGTGTAGCCCACCCTCTTTGATTGTGTCAAGAGGAAAGGACTCCTCATCAAATGATTACAGTTTTTTTCAACTGCTTACACACTAAATCTTTGCTTGTCACACAATTTTCTAAACATGTCCTCCAAACATCATAACCCGACACCAAATCTGCAAAACCATTCACTAATTCTCAGTGTTTGACTCTATAGACCCTTTCAATCTGCTCCTAGAGGATTTGCGGTTGAAATGTTCAGAACCAACGCAGATACTTTGAAAGGAAAATTACAGTAATCTGAC
>NW_027468774.1:36531187-36593687 GCF_046254945.1 Alosa pseudoharengus
TCTTATATTAAGATTAAAAAAAATCTAATTTTAAATATAAAATCTAGTTTTTAGTATGAAAAGACTTACCCAGAGCCCTCTCAAAAGATCATTTTGACTTAATTTAAGAAGACTTTAACTTATTTTAAAGAGTCTTATCAAGACAAATTTGCTCAACGCACTGGCAGACAAATTTGCTTGTTTTTAGGACAAATTTGCTTAACGCACTGGCAGACAAATTTGCTTGTTTTCAAGATAAGATGTCTTAAATAAGTGAATTATTTTTTAAATTAAGTGAAATGATTTCACAAGAAAGCGCTAGGTAAGTCTCTTTATACTGAAAACAATACCAACTAGTTTTTCTTATCTTGATATAAGATTAATAACACTTGGTTAGATTTTGTTAGATAAGCAGTTTTTGCAGTGTAGCAGACTAATGGTGGCTGGGGGGGTTGGGGGCTGGGGAGGTGGTTGGAGTTGGTTAGGCACTCTTAGAGGATGGTTGTACAGCATCAAACTGACCGCAAAGAGGACAAAAAAGAAAAAAAAAACAGAACAAAATAAAGAGCAAAAAATTCAAGGCATATGTTTCTTTGGCGTGAGCATGGCAAGCGTGAGGCTGGTGAGGACGGAGAAAAATCTTTGCTCCAAGCCTTGCTTCCTCGCTACTCTTGAATTATTTAGGGTCGAGTGGAGAGAGAGCGAGAGAGAGCGAGAGAGAGAGAGAGAGAGAGAGAGAGAGAGAGAGAGAGAGAGAGAGAGAGAGAGAGAGAGTTTTTCTGCATGCGCTCCTCCGGTGCGGGTGGGGGTGGAGGCAGAGGGAGAAGATGGCAGGTGGATCTGTGGCTTCTCGGAGCCCCTGGGCACGGTGTTCTTGTGGTTTCAGCAGCACCATGGGGTAGTCATGGTGACTGTGGAGTGTTCCTTTGCTTATCACTCCTGACATGGACACTAAATCCATTTTTGCTCCCGGAGATGTCTAGTGCCCGCTAGATCAGCCGTGCTGCATGCAGAGAAAACAAGAGGCACTGTCCTCTTTGAGATGTGTCAATATGCCATTTTGTCTCATTTGTTTTTGTTGGACAACTGTGACACGACTCTCTATTCAGCTCTTCAAATATAATCTCTTAAAATAATGCATCCATCTGTGCTGAAACCCCATCCCAATGTATTTAGCCGTCTGTGGTCAGGCAAATCAGTGCAAAAATCATTAATCATTCAGACCCTTGTTAGAGCGTCTGAAACAGGCCATTTTACTTGGATGATGTTTTGATTTTCATCCTCCATTCCACTCTTAATTTAACTTACTCTCACTCACGGGACACAAACACACAAATGACATCCAAGCTGTCTAAAAATCCTCTACTTTATTCAATAGGATAAATGTTTTTGTAAAACATTCAATAAAAAAATTGTCATTGCTTATTGCTTCATCATTAAACTAGTAATTGATCGTATGCATAATATCCCAAAGCACTCCCACAATTAGTACAATGCTAGATAGATAAACAGCGTCCTACTAGATGTTGAATATAAAAACAAATGAAAAACAAAATCAACAACAAGCCAACGAAAACAAAATCAGAAACAACAAATAAACCAACATCCTTGCCTTTCTTCATCTGTGCCTTGGCAGCTGACAGATTGTGCTGTTGGAAATCTGACCCAAAGCCTCAGCCAGTGTGTAGCCTTTAAACTCCATGCATACGAGCACAAGTCAACATTTCGGGTGGTAGATGGAAGGCCAACCCCTTTTTTCGACACACATACATTCTTGTTTTAAGGAGGTTGTGTACAAGGCAGTATTTGATGGTGAACTGGCAAGGTGTTTTGTGTTTTTTTTTTTCTTTCTCCTATAATGATGGAGGAAGGGTGCGGGCATAAAAACAGCAAGTCCAACACAACTCCCCAAGCAAACAGCACCCACAGATTCAGTAGTAGTAGTAAACCCATAAATAAATAAATTACCATAAATAAGTCAATAAATTAAGAACATACGTCTGTACATGTTTGAATGAAAGAAAATCCAAACCAAAACAAAGTGTGCCTCAGTGAGTGTGCTGTGTGTTTCTTGCTGTCGCTCTTCCGCTAGCATATATTAGTTGTGCGGGACGGTACTACTGAATTCCAAGGAGGAAAAACAGAAAAACGTGCAAAATGTAAATTTCTCTTATCATCCTTGCCATTTGCATCCCATTGAAGTATGGCTGAAACTGTACCTGTCATCCAGGTGCTGCATGGACATCTTTACCTATGGGGGTCGGCACAAAATACAGGGTGTAGACAGGCAGGTGCAGACACCCCACCTTTGAGAATCATACTTCAGAGATATGGGGTGGGAGGGGAGGTGCGGAGGTCTGGCAAAGCGGCATAAGTGCATCGGGCCTACTGGAATGATTTCAGGCTACTCAGTAAAAGAGAGAGAGGAGGTGTTACAAGACTGACTCTGCCTTCAGTGATTCTAAATAAAGCAGAGCTGTTTTTTTTTAAGCTGTAGCATTTTTCCCTCTCTGTGTCTCTCCTCCACACCTCCTCTCCTCTCCTTGTTTTAGGCAGCCAGCAGACTATCAGGCCATTACTGGCAGTGAGTATACGCTTCAACGTGTTATCAAAAAAGCGCAAGCAGCAGCGACAACACCAAAAAGGAATCAATATGCTAGAGAATAAAATCCATTTACGGCATATAAAGATATATAGATATTCATGATTATAACAGTTATGCATGGCAATTTCTTTTTTTTTTTCCTTAAATTCTTGCAAGTGTGACTGTAACGGTGCTAACATGTCAGTGTAAAATGAGCAAGTGGTCCTCTTCGGGATGTCTGTTGTACATTCATAGTGAAGGGAGGGAGGGGGCTGGCAGGGGTAGGTGGGTAGGTGGGTGGGTGGGGTTAGAGAACGCGGCGTTCTGCCTCTGTCCAGCGCAGGGCACGGTGGGCTCGAGGTGGAGAGGACGGACGTTACTCATCCCCGGCTCTTCTAGAGAATCACACACTTGCCCTTTTCCACCCAGGGGTTGTTCTTCATCAGCTCGGGGTTCAGGAAAGGGTCGTCAGGCACGCCGTCCTCGATCCATTTCACCAGGCTGCAGGGAGAGGGAAAAGGAGAGAGAGAGGTATGAAATTGGATGCTAACAGCTTCAGGCCAGGACCATATAAGTACCAGCACAAGACCATATCGCTCTCGGATCAGGGCCAGATCAATTTCAGATCGGCACCATATCCCTTGCTATTCATTTGCTATGTGGGTAAGCTTATTATGAAGGTAGAAGGTAGTGTCATTAACACAAGTCTCTCTCTCCCTTTGTGTCTGTTCATTAGTGTGTGTGTGTGAGAGAGAGAGAGTGTCTATGTGTTGGGTGTTTGCCTGGCAGCAAAGAAACAGCACCACACAATAAAATAAATTGCCTTTATGAATATCAGAAACAATAGTCCTGCCACAGCGTTGATGTCTTTTGACGTTTTGAAGGGCTGGGCTTTCATCTGTGGTTATGACTACAGTGTCTGCAGCAGAGCAGCCGCCAGCCGAGCCTGTTGTGACTCATGAGCTCTGAGCAAGGCGAAGATGGTGGGAGTCAAAGCGTGTTGAGGACACCGGGGAGTCAAAAAAGACACCCCATAGGAACAATAGTGGGACGTTGTGGCTCTTCAGATCTAAATCACACGTGAGGGGTGGTATTTCCGGAACAGGACAACACCAATTACTCCTCACAGATGGCCTATCCATCACGGGCCTCATTAACAGAGAGAACTCAGGGGAAAGACTATTCCTAGTTCACAGTGAAGGAAATTTCCCACTTTATGCCCAGTACTACCCTGACAGTTTTCTATATGCTACTAATACTATGAAGGTTCTTAAAGCCACACTTACACAGCACTGGTAGGCATTGGGAGGTAAAAACCAACGACTGTACACGCAACATGAGCAGGGCCTCTTCCCGCTGAAATCTCATTTATAACAGAGAAATTACCCTCATACATATTTTAGGCCGACTACCCTGGGACAGGGGGGAAATGAGATGTTCCTGTGGTGTGACAAGGTGCCAGTGGTGACAGTGAGCGGCACACCTAATAGGGAAGTGGAACACCTGGGAGTCATTTTCCGTCCCACATCAACAGAGCAAACTCAGGGCAAATTCACTGGATCTTCCTTGACCCTGCTTGCCCAAATAACTGTAGAGCCTGTGACATACCGGGAGAACTAACAACTACAGAGATAATTGCTGTTAGGGACTAAGAGGCTTTAGAGACCTTTCCTCCTGGCACAGTGAGATGCAGAGGAAAACAATAAGAAATGCCCCTCATCATTCATGGCACGCTAATTTAGCTTTCGAACGACAGCTTAACTTCAGGTAGCTCATATGTGACATTTAGGTTTTTTGTGGTCCTGCAAGTTATATGGTTTGCTTATGAGACCATGATGCACTGCATGGATGTGGTGTATCTATTTTGGTCGATACTGATTATTTCTTGAGTCATTCTGTGATATTTTTAGCTGAAACAACAATGCTTGCAAGATTTTGTCAGTTATTTCACTATGATTCCCCAAGATGTAGAAGCGCTGTCCAGTCATTACAACAACCACACTGAGAGGTGACATTCTTTGGCCCAGTCAATTTGAGCCTACATGCATTTGGTAATAACAAAGAAAGTATTGGCTACTGTATAGAATATTATGCTGATCTTTAAAGGTTGATATAGTTAACTGACTCACAACTCTTTGTGATGAGAAGCTTTGTGTACTATATAATTCTATTAAAGGTAAATCTTGTACAAATTGAACCACTGGTAATTATCTGAGGTATGACAAGTGCATGACATGTTCAGTGAAGCTGTGTTGGTGTGTTTGTTGTGAATAAGACCTGACTCTGTGAGGGGTTCTTACTCAGTAACTGTTTTGGAAGACTTCTCTCTCTTGAAGGCCAGCTGGTACTTGAGACTCTCCACCTCCTTCTTCATCTGGGGAAGGTCCAACTCATCCATGGCGGTGGCGGCTTTATGTGAGGATGGTCACCCTAGAAAAAGAAACCCTGCAGTGCACACCAACACAAAAGTGGCCGCGTGAGAGGACATCTTGACCCACCACAGCAAAAAACAACCCCTGTTTTCAATGCAAAATTTCACAGCAACTCCTGAATGGAAAGCTAATGTGGACTAAAAATGAACATATTTTTATTCTCATACCTATCTTCATACACAGGAGTGTCCAAAGTCAGATGTCTCTGATAGCCCCATGATATAGGGGACAGCATTCAACTTAGAATTGGGACATTTTTGTGATGCTATTAGCCTCTTAATGCCATGGACACTCATTAGAGGGTAAATGAGTGTCCATGGCTGCTTGGCACCAGCTGTGGGTTGGCTCAGCAAGCAAGTAGCCAGTTCCTGCCCTGGCTCAGAAAAGTCAAACGGATTTAAAGTCAGAGACTGATACATCTTGTTCCTGGAGCTCTGATTTCTGATACATGATTCCCTCGAGACACAGAGAAGACTCAGCTTTTTTTACACTCTAATGTTTTTTTTAATTACCTCAGAATGATGGTTGTGTTTCCAAGAGAGAAACCGTCTCCTAACTCACTAATGTGTCTTAAAAATGTAAGAATTACACAGTTCCCATAAATAATCTTTTTTTCCCATTGCCTTTGCTTTGTCACTAAGAACATCAGAATGTGAGCAAAAGGAATGATGTGAGAATTCAGCCAATGGCTTACTGTGCCATCTAACCAGTAGACAGGACTGACAAAGACAAGACCTTGCCATAAGGCAAATATATCCCAGTTTTAAGTGATTATGTCCTGTGCTCGCCACGGAAACCTTGGACAGCCGGATATATGCCCTGAATTCTTGTTTTCCCAAAATAAACCACTCCCTGGGGCATATGTCCCAAGTATTTTCTAATCAAAAGTTATAATAGACCAATGAGGAATCACAATTAACCTTAAAGGCCCAGTTTAGAGTAGCCTATAGATTTTAGTGGACGAGGCAGAGCGATATGTTTCAAGACGGTGAGCCTGTGGACGAACTTTCTAAGTTCTTGATGTAGGTCGCTCCTCGATTTGGGTCACAACTACATCTGATATGATTCGTATTTGCTCCCACTCTAACCATAAGAATATGCCATGAGTCTTAGATATTTGCTTAAGGACCTATAGCCTACATTTGAGATATAGATTATTTAATTTTTCTACAGTGTAGATGCGTATTATCCTTATAATTTAGATGGAGTGGCATCCAGGGTCTTATTTTGGATATGTCGTATGTAAGATAGGCTATTATAATACATCGATGTTTGTCTGATTTGCCTCGTCAATGATATCCTATTTTGGTTGCCATTTCCTCCCAAACTGACAAAAGAAAAAAATGCGAAGACAGACACCATAAGGAGAGAAAATGCGAACATTTCCATGGTTGAGCATGCAGGGGAGAACATCTGTCATTACACTCGAAGTCGAGTAATCTCATCTATTTCAGAAAAACGACGGGCGAGGCAAGGGAAGAGGAGGAGGAACGCAGAAGAATCGAAGTTTTATGTAACATATCATTTCGAGGCACAATGGTGCTGGGTGCGCTTTAAGTAACATTTCAGCCTACTTTGCAGAGGGCCTCTCTGTATAGGCTATGTCTTTTAACAGCAGGTAACCATATTTCACATGACAGGAGACATCACAATATACGACTAACCTTGATTAACACACGAAATTACAGTTCACTATAAAATAATTTCCCTTCTTACCTTACTGATGTTATAGCGGTAGCTTTGGTGCAAGGAAATGGCTCGGTGCTTCTTTTGGGAATGGACTAGTCCGGATGATTTATCGAAATGTCAGAATATCTCAACGAGTTAGCCGTCAGAGTCAGTGTTTCTGCTGTTGAGCGTCCTGTATAAATACAATATTGCAAAATGCACTGCTTTAAGTCCAGCAGTTCCCGGTATTTGTTGTATATGAGACCAATTTGGAGGTATAAATCGGTTTCCCTCTAGTAGTATGGTGAAGTCCACCTCCGCTAACAGCTGCAGTGCCGGTAAGAGATGCTGTGGAAGTTGTGTCTACGGCAGTGATAACAGCCTTAAAGCGAGTGAGCGCTGCGCAGCTACTGGTCCTATGACCGTGAGTATGTGTGTGTGCGCGAATTAAAATAGAGTGCGGGCAGCCTATAGGTGAGGAGAGCAGACCTACTTGGAGATGCACATGTTTTTAGCGAGTGATGTATGATTCAAAATCTGATTACTTTTCCAACAAATAGGCTATGGCGTTTATGTATCCCTCGAAATATTGTGTGTGGTGTTCAGTATAAAGGCATAGGTCTATACATCTTTCTTTGGGTGTTTCCTCCATTTAAGTGCATTTCATTTCATTCCGATGTTTCCGACATATTTATGGTTATGGTTATTTATTTAGGACAACATTTTTTCTTTGTCAGGAAAGACCTCGTTTCCTGGTCCCAAGTCAGATTGCATATTAGAATTATGGAAAATTCATGACATTTAATCTAAACATTGAAACCCAACACAACACTTTGTTACATTTAACATAGGATATTTTGAGAATAACTTAGCCTAACCCAAATGTCTCAACAGATCACAAAGTGCAGATGAACAACTCAGTGTAGACTAAATCACAACATAAATGTGTGTTTGTGTTATATATTTTCAGGATTATGACATAATGAGGTTGTTGCACTGCAGTGTAATATCCAATGCCAATGGGTAGCCTACATGAGTAGCACTGCACTTTACATTACTTGGTGTTTTAAGCCCCCCAACACCGTCTTCCAGGCAGCATTGCATGGAAGGTACTAGGGTTAGCCAAGGGTTAGGGTTAGGGTTAGGGTTAAGGATAGGGTTAGGTGCCTTGAAGTCGACGGTCACAGCGCTGCCTTGAAGTCGACGGTGGGGGCTTAAAACACAAGCTCACTTTACACTCCAACAATATACACTCCATGTATAAACATTGATGTGAAAATATTATATCTGGCACTAATGTAAAACTTAATAAACCCACACCATTTGGAGAGGAAATGCGCAGACAAAATAAGATAGTATATGTGTGTGTGTATGTTTTTAGAAGGGGATGGTGGCAACATGCCTGCCCTTTTTTTGCTAAAGCTGTTCCTGCATTTTCAGCAGGCCCATTTGCCATTTTCCTACTTCTGACTTCTGTGCAAGTACATGCAAATGCCTGTTTTACTGTTTAAACATTTATAGATCTGTGACCATCCATCCATACCTAAATACTGAGCACCGAGGCATACACAGACAAAGAGACACTCACATAGTTGAAGACAACCCCCTCCACAGACACACACACACATACACAGACACACACACACACACACACACACACACACACACACACACACACACACACACACACACACACACACACACACACACACACACACACACACACACACATGACTGGAACACCCTTTCATGAAAGCACGCCTCTGCCAATTCCTGATAACAGAATATCTGTCACTTGTCCATCTCACTCAAAGCTGGGCACCACTCATGTCAGTCTCATCTGATGTCACACCTAGCGGAGACCATTAAGAGGTGTGATATGAGCCAATAGTCCCTGGGTCCACCAAAGACTTTAAATCAGGCTTTCCCTTTTTGTGTCTGATCCCCTGGTGACATGCACAAGTGTCTCTGTCTCTCTTCAGCTAAATTAGAATATACCGTTTTTTTTAAAAGTTATACCGTTTTTTTAAAGTATCCATCCTGTGATAATATCCAAGATCATGGTGGTTTGTCATTTTTTAGCTATATCTCAAAACCCTGATCAGACTAAAGGCACTATAGATTTTTTCAGCCTTACATTAATAGCCACAGTCTTCTTGGGATTAGCCATCTTGTCAGATCTCATTGACATTACATTAAGATTTTGATGGCATAAGATGTTTAAAATATAATCTGCGTCATCAGTATTTCCTCTGCAGAACATACATGTATATCCTGGACAGAGATAGTCAATGTTTCAGTTTCTACAAAATAAGATGATGTTGCATGAAAACGTCTCCTCAGAGCCTGGAAGCAATCCTATCAAAATTGGAGTCTTTGTTTCAAAAATATAAAAAGCTGTTCTAGAGTTACTTTGATATCAGAAGTCTGAGGTGCAGAATAAATAGACAATGTTTCTCCTTACCAAAATAAAATTTGATTTGCCCTGAGCCAGGCATGTGTAACCTTCTCCTGCTATAACCTTACAGCATTTTCACGGCTCTGGGCACAGGCTAAAGGCGCAACTAAATACCCAACTGCACTTCCTCAGTCTTCCCCAGTTTATGGCACATCGTTGTCTTCATTTACCTCTCTCACTGAGAGTGAAGTATCTGAATTCCTGACATGTAGCCGTCTTACTACATGCCCGTTGGATCCCATTCCAACTAACCTACAGACCCTTTCTCCTACCATCATACTAGCAACCACACATGTGATAAATGCTTTACTGACATCTGGCACATTTCCCATAGCATTCAAACTGACTCAGGTAACTCCGCTTCTTAAAATAAACCCTCTCTCGCAGGTTGAGAACATTGTTCAGTCTTGCTTTTCCTCTTCCTATCCAAAGCTATTGAAAGGGCAGCGTCCAAACAGTTCTCCAATTTCCTCTTATGGAATAACCTCCTTGATCCAAATACATATAGCTAAAAGAGCTCCTACTCAACTGAAATGGCTGTTGTCTGTGACAGAAGCCTTAAAAGAAGCTCTGTACTCATCATTCCTTCAATACGGTTCACAACCGCATCCTTCCTTCTATACTCTTGAACTGCATTACAAGCACAGCACTGTCTTGTTTGAATCCTTCCTCATGAGGCGTTCATTCAACGTATCTTGGCCAGGACAGCAATCCGCATCTTACCTACCCACAGGGGTACCCTGAGGCTTGGTATGGGGGCCCCTTCTCTTTACCATTTACTCCACTTCCATGACTTCTCATACTTCTACACAGATGATACACAACTCTGTAATTCTCACCAGACAACCCCTTTGGTCTCTGTGTCATGATTGATGACCAACTGACCTTCTCTCACCATGTTGCCTTGGTTGCACCGCTTCACATTCAAATTCAATTATGTAGAGGCCCCTACATCGACTTTGGGGAGACTGCGGGGTTGTTAACTGGGACTGCTACGTGGAGTGGGTGCAGGCTATATAGGCCTGAAGATGACCTCTGACCCTCAGAAACTTCCACTCACCCCTACACGCACACACATCCACCCACTCACTTGCACACAGCACTCTCTCTTCCATGCAGCTCACATCAATTTTTCCAAACTCTACTCCATCATTGTCAGCATTTCCTGGTTTATTTAACTATAACCAGAAGCCCTTTCATATTCTATAGAGACACTTTCTCTATGAATCAATAAATCTATGTATTGACATTTCATCTGGTATTGGTGTCCCTTTCATGTTTTCTGACCACACAAGCCTGAGTCGTAACACACAGGCCATTATTAATGCAATATGCTACCAAACACCTGGTACAGACCATGGTTATCTCACTCCCTTCTAAGTGGCCTTCCGGCCTGTACAGTGACATCCTTGCAGATGATGCAGAATGCAGCATCATGTCTGTTCTTCAACCACCCCAAAAACTGCTCATCAAGCTCCACTGGCTACTTAGCTGCCCTCATCAAATTCAAATCACTAATGCTACAAAGCAATCTCCGCTTCCGCACCCATTACTTAAATGCTCTCATAAACCCATATGCTACCACCTGACCGCTCCTCCGAAGAACGCCACCTCGCACTGCCACAGGCATGCTCATGGCAATCCAAAGTATTTTCATCTGTAGTTCCCTGATGGTAGAACGCACCTCTCTCTATCTTCAAAAACCTGTTGAGGATGCAGCTCTTCTGAGAGTACCTACTCCTCCTCCTCACCTAACACCACTAACAACTCAACACACTTAACCTGCACTAACCTTCTTCTCTGTTCCACTTATTCCTCTTATCTACATCCCTCGGCTTAACTTGACTCTGAACCGTTATTATACTTTTATACTAAGTATTGTTGCACTGTACCTTGATTGTTCCCTATTTTTTAAATGTCGCTTTGGACAAAATTAATTAAATGTAAAAACAGGAAACATAATCCAATTTTTACACTGCATCATCGTTTTGTGGCATTTTTATGAGGAAAAACTACCAGAATGCACCTAAGTACTAGCCTATAAATGTGAGCCTTCTGACTGAGTTTTTCTTTCACCATGCACATACAGCAGACTGCATTCATGTCTTTTTCATTAATCCCACATAAGAGATGTTCTACTTGGAATTCCTATAAAAACAGTTCCTCACTTTGATCTAGTCTTTTTTTTAACATTTGCATGCACTGACATGCAGAGCTAAAAATGGTAAGAGCATGGACGAATATGAGGTTAGAGAATAAGGATGCTTTCACTTACTTATCATTGGGGACAAGCCTTCGGGTGGCTCTCTTGACATTTCAGTGGCCACAGGGGCAAATGTGTGTTAAAGAAAGGGGCAGGGCAAGAGTTAATGGAAGCCACCATTTTCACCACTCAAGGGCCTCGGGGTACCTGGAGCAGATAAAGAGAGGGACCGTTGTCCCTCTAACACAGACAGGGGAAACCATGCTTGCCTTCAGATGTTTCATACAAAGAGCAAATGCAGTGGCTTCCCTTAATGGAGTTAACAACTGAATGGACATCACCCCCCCCCCCCTCTCTTTTTCAGATTGCACAAGACATTTTATATTCACATTGCTGCACTCAAGCTGTCCTTAAGTGGTCCAGCCTTAGCTAATGGAGCAGCTCTATCACAGAGTGAATGCATGTCAAATACATCCCTTTCTGCTCACCGACCAAGAGTATGGGGCTTAGTTAAACTAGAGCTTTAAGACAGAAACACATGACCAACTGAGATAATTTGTTTCAAAATCAATTGGTAAATCTCTCCTAATATTATATTTTCCCAGGACTTCCTTCCATTGAATTGCATATAATCATATTAACATAGGACATTTAGCGTTTGCAAAATTAACCATAACCATAACCAAATTGTTTATTATCACAAAATCAGAACGGACACATAAATTATCCTTCCAGTTGTTGAATAGAATCTCCAACATTCATGTGGTGGGATAGTTGCTGAGCTTACAATGGTTTTCTGAGAGATTCATATATCATGTCACACAAACCCTCCTCAAATTTGGGAATTTGTAACAGGGTCACTGACATAGGGTAAATAGTTCAACCAGAGGCTTTAAGGAACTTGGTTCTTTGTGCTGATGAATTATGACTGACCAAACAGCACCCTCTTCTGTTGAGTACAACCATGACTACAGTGAGGATATGTAGCTAGTCATATAAAATGGTGGAGTCCTAGAAACCTGAACCGGCCAAGTGTCTTTCATTTCCAGACTGGAACCTGCCAGTCAATATAAAAAGTTCTGGGTGCAGACTAAAACCGCAGGTGTTGTGGTAGGCCTCGGCCGTTTCATCCAAGTGATCTGCAAATGTACAAATCAGTTGTAGCCTATCCTAAATAGGCCTAAACAAATCTATCTTCATACTTTTGATGGGCTAGATACATTCCTAGTGATAGGAATTTTTATAAAATATCTGACAGGAATGTTCACAGGATCAGAAACATGCGACTAGCCTAGGCTAGCCTACTCCTCACATTCCCAACACGTTTATTCGATCACACCATCAAACACGTGCCTATGGCAGCCGCTTGGAGGAAGGTTATTCCTTGGATGAGAGAAGCAGCCACATCTGTGAACAATTACAGTGGAGAAAGATGTTGTGATGTTCACAGATTGCTCTTGGAATTCACCAATGAAAGTGTGCAAATTGGGCGGAATGTTGACAAACTAACCAATGATGGTTACATTTAAGGAACGCACCGAAATGATTTGTGGGGCTTTGTAGTCCAGTGTAAGATATTGTCCATTGACCAATATGGCGTCTAGACGTAGCGCACTACAACTCACAGAAGTCCGGGTTTGTTGTTTGAGGAGTGTGGTAGAGAGGAAGATGAGAATTTCATCTGCAGATTGTGGTGTAGCATCAATGGTGAGATTTTTTCCCCTCCATGATCGTTACCGATATTTCGATTTGCTATGATTTTACTGCAATGTAAAATTGGTTATTATGTTACGCCAAGTGTTTCAATACGGATTGCCCAATAATTGGGCTCTAAGCCGTTTGTGCAATTTATCTAGAGCTAGTTTGCGATAGCAGGGTAACGTTAACGTTAGCTTTATGGCAACGTGAACTACCATTAAGACAAACTAGCAGTGTGCCATTCTTACCGATTTGTACATTATAGTTTGTATGTAAAACAGACAGCAAAGACATCAAACATGATTGTTATACCGTAACAGTTAGAATGTCATCGTTATGCAAGCTTAGAAACGCATAGTGTAGTATTGTGTGATTCAGGAAGGATTCCTGTCACGCCATAGCTGCTAGTGACTTTTCATCATGTTCGTTGCGCCATCCCTTAATATCAATCAAGAGCCGTGCGGAGATAAAGGTAATACAAGTTGTTCTGTTATATGGTATTGTAGTCAACTATGGAGTTTATTTTCGCAGATGGCCGAATAGAGCATTGGCATTGTTTTTAGACCATGTAACGTCAGCCTGCTAGCTTGCTAGCTTGTCTTGGTATTTGTCAGGAACATGGCTAAGTTACACCAAGTTATTTACCCTACATTTAACGTTACTTACCCTACATTTAACTTAACTTAAACACTCGTAACTGAAGTGTCATATAACCTTGCCTCAGTCTGAAATAATATCACTTCGTATCATGCCACTATTTGATATAACGTTATTGTTTGGCAGTTTGTGTCATCTGGGATATATGTTTACTAGTTTGTTAGCCGAGGAGTCCTTGTTCTAATTAGTCTATCCAATTTTAGTGAATTGGTTAAGATTTACTGTTGTTGATTGTATTGGAACTTTAGGGATCGTTGGTATAGCCTACTTTTTACAGTCTTCTTTTGTTAAACACATTAGAGATGTAGGCCCTATACATGTTAGATGGATTTGCTCATGTCATGTACAGTGGTTTACCTCGGTAAAATGTCCCATCAGACCTCTAAGTCCTCCGCCCCCTACTGAAGCGTCTCTGACGGGAATTTGGACAAAAGTAATGACGTAGAAAAAGGATTACATTTCTTGAAGTCTCATTGGTTAAAAGAAACGGCTCCCCAAATGACCTGACCCGCATGCCTTTCTGTTTACATCATTTGGAAGGACTAGTAGAAGTAGATCCTGAACAACTTCAGAAAGAAGCCATCTAACGCGTTTTGTGATACGAAGTTGTTATTTTTATATTATTGTTGGGAAATTCCGACATTTTAAGTGCTTATTGTCGTTTGGGAAATTTAAAAGTCTTTTACAACTTACTTGAGGCCTTTTCAAGCAGTAGTTTAAGAACATGGTGAAGAATATTCTTATTGAGTTAGTATATTGGATGCCATATGCATTTTGGCTACCATTTTGTAAGAAAGTTGTGGGTTTGGCTATGTTAGGAAAGGGTGAGATTCTTCAGTTTTATATATCTACATGATCTTGTGGTACATTTCATGCTCAAGTAGTTTCTAGGTGTAGTTAGCCGTTTCATTCTCATTCTCGTAGGTTATGATTCAGGACACTGGAGTTCTTTTTGGGAAATCTCTCCGTAAAGAACAGCACAAACACCAGGTATCGTCTAAATGAAAATGGCTGGTTATGTACAGGATCTCTCAAAGGGCTCTTTGGTCACACAGTCAATTAAAGATTTCTTGTCTTAGCAGGTGTTTGTCAAGCCCATGGTCCTCATGAGAGTCATATATCAGCATTCCTTTGCAATTTCTTAAATACTCAAGACAGTTTATTTGGCGTAGAAAGTTTAATTACTGACTACATGGAGGACAAGTAATGTCAAGGATCTCACCCAAGAAGCAGAGACGTGCAGGGATTATTTAGATTTAATAGAGTATCAGTGGGGACATTTCCATCATCCTTATATGGAGTCTTCATTTGCTCCCTTGAAGTCTGCAACTTTACATATGGAAATGCATAACATAACATTTCACAGTAGAGTGTTGGTTTATATACATAAATGTCACATGCATTGTTATGTACATAGAATGTTGACTGATGTACACCGACAGAAGTGTGAAGAATCAATGAAAAAGTCCTCTCGACTTGAATCTGTGAAAACTAGTTAGGTAAAGTGTTTTTTAATGAATGATCAAATACTGTAATGAAATGCTGTCCACGCACAGGACATAGCAGGTAGCTCTTCCATGAGTTGTGTTGTGCCACCTGCTGAGTCAGGTAAGATGCTTTTCTCTGGGCCTGTGTTGGTACGTCAGAATGTTTGAGAGTCTGTCTTCCTGACCGTCTGTTTGGGTCATTCTCCAGGCTCCCAAAGCTCAGTTTCCCGAGGCCGCTCTGGATTATGAGCTTGAGTAAGTCGACGCGCTACAATCGATTGTCTGGAGGCGCTGCAGTAGTAGCAGCAGCAACAGCAGCTGCCACCATCGCCAACGCCAACGCCAACGCCAACATTTCCTCCGCCGACAACATCAACGGGGTAAGGAGGCCAAATCGCACCCACCTTTACTGCCTCCCTCTTGATCTTGTTGTGGTATTACTGAGTGTTTATAGTGGCAGTAAAAACCAATGGTTTCAGCTACCCAGAGGACAAAGTGTGTGCTTTGAGTAAATTGTAAACTGCTGTGGTCAAAGGTGTCTTCCTGCGCTGATGACTCAGTGTAATGCTTTGATAGTATAGAGTGAAACTACAAAGCAGCACTCTGGGGAGACGAAGAACCGCTTGCCATGAATTAAACTTAATTAGTTACCTTACCTCGTTGACTGTCCATGGAACTCAGTGAAAACTTTTCTGTTTTTATGCACAACAGAACAGAATGGAGGCTACTTTTGGCCCTACGTTTTCACCCGTTGCCCCGGTTGCAAAAGGTGAGTCCCCCCCCCTTCCGTGGTATTATACATAAACAATTCACTCATTCGCCCAGTCGGCCCATGGTTTCAAATGATTTGTGTCTGAGTCAGGGTTTCCGTTGTCTGGTAATTACCGGACATTGGCCGGAAAAAAAAATTAAATGTCCGACAAAATTAAATCTCTCCGGTCAAATTGTCCGATTGAAATTGGCTAATAATCCCGTCCCCTAATGCAATCTGAATTTGAGAATAAGCCTTAATATGTAAGCCTATATTATACGTCTTCTGGCTATGTTTTTAAATGAACAGGCTCTACCGTTTAAAAAGTAAGCTATTAAACAACACGCATAGCCTATGCTGCATTTCAAATAGGAAGCGCACGCTTAAAACGTCCATGTTAAACAACGAACAAATGAGTGAGGCGGTTCAAACATGGCCAGGCCCAGGCAGACTAGCCTTAAAAGTTATTTCAGAGGCCAGACGCGATGGATGATGATAAATTGGTAACGTCAAGTGTCGGGCGTATCTGTTGGAATTAGTGACATTGGACGTGGAGTTGCGGGGGGTGCGGCCGCTCCAAGACACTGTCATTCTCCGTGTACACTGGACATGCAAAGTGTTCTTTACCCAAAGCATACAGTAGGCCTATGTGTTCTCTGTCTATGATCTGCAGGGTTAGGGCCTCCTCGACGAGGCGATTAGGCCTACTGGTCCGTAGATAATTTCTGGCACAATTAAACGGTATCATTGAACCGCGGCCGAAAGAAAAAGAAACTAAACATTTCCCAGAATAGGAAACATTTCTTAATTTATTGTTATCAAATAAAGAGGCATAGCATTAGGGGGTAGTGGTGTGAGCGCTCATTCTTGTGTGTGCGCATCTGTGTAAGTTAAACAGTCACCACAGAAAATAAATCCTATTCTGAGTAGTATAGAGCAGTGGTTCTCAACCTTTTTTCAGTGATGTACCCCCTGTGAAATATTTTTTCAGCCAACATAATAGCATAAAAGGGCAATAGTTTAAAATGTAATAATTAAAACATGAAAAACAACATAGGATGATTATACTAGTCAAGTACCCAGTGAACAGCAGCACTCTGGTGATTCTTGGAACAGGGCACAGCTGGTGGCGGTCATGCAGTGCCGCCTGCCCTCTCGCCCAGGTCAGGGCACAGAGCGCAGATAGCGTGGTGAGCTCAGAGCCCAGAGGACCAGAGCAGGATCAGACGCATCCTGTCCGAGAGCACTTTGCCCGGTCTGGCACGGCCGGCGGCTGCACCTGACTTAAAGAGGATGTGTGCTTGCAGACCTTTAGGGAAGCTCTTCTCTCGGTGACACTGCCTGCCGTATGTTTTCGTTTCCTCACCCTGAAGCGATTCGGCAGAGGGTGTTAAAACATGCTGTCATCTGTGGTGCGCTTATTTTGCAGCGGAGACGTCCAACAATTACAAACAGCACCGCAGGACCCCCTCATCCTCCAGCACTTTGACGTACTCTCCCCGTGATGATGATGACATGGTAACCACCAGGCCACCGTGATGCCTTTTCATCTTTCTTTTTCTATCAGAGTATTCGTATTCTGTCCTCACCGAATTTATGCTAGCGTTACAGAATACCATTTACAATTATACAACTTTATGATTTAGAGGTTTGAAACTGTATAGTAATCTAAAATGTTCCCTTATTTAATCTGTTAGTATGCATAGTGTATGTTGGCAGTTTGTTTTGTCTCCCTTGTGTTGATTGGCCAATTCTGATCGGACAGCTCTCGGCTTGGCTAGCTCCTCCATAGCCGTTAGATCTGCTGAAGCATTAGGCTACTCTGATGTCTGACTGGCACACTGATCAGTGCTGCTGAGAGCTGGCTGGCTAGATGAGACAGGACCAACAGACTCGCGTTATTTGGGGACATTTCTTAAACCATCTGCAACTTTGCATCTGTCTGCCTAGTTTGTGTTTCATGTTTAATATATTACTGCAGACAAATTAATGGTTGGACGTTTCAGTGTCATACTCAATTAACTTCAAAGGCCGACACTGTAGAGAGTCTATCACATACAATAAGATGCTGGATAGTTAAATGAGGGACCTTCTTGGCCCTAATTTAAATGATGGGCAAAGTCTAACAAAGTCTAATAACTGTACAAAATCTTTTTTTTAGCATGAGCAAGACCGTAATCACGATGATTATAGGCCAGCTCAAAGCTTTCACACCACATAATGACTTTAGCTCAGGCATTAGACACTGTGCTCATTGACTGATTTTGCACTATACAGTATGTCTACTAGGGCCCTATGAAATATGTTGTGTATGTGAAAGATAATGATTCTGGGTAGTCTGTAGTGAAACCCAAGTAGTTTTGCACTGTTGAGGATGGCACTGGAGCGCAAACAGCGCTTGGTGACTTTATGAACGACAGCAGTGTCAGAGCAGCATTCTTGTGTAGTAAGACAACAGAGCAGCCCTGGTGCTGTTCTTGAGTGACCGAGCTAAGCTCTGCCCCCTCTCCCCCCCTCCTCCAGCCCCCCATCAGCACACCGCGGCGCTCCGACTCGGCCATCTCTGTCCGCTCCCTGCACTCCGAGTCCAACATGTCCCTCCGCTCCACCTTCTCCCTCCACGAGGAAGAGGAGGACACGGTGAGTCTCTGGCCAGCCGCCCACACTCCTGTAGACCTGCACTGTCTCTGTCCTTTATCATTCTTTCTCTCTCTCTTTCTGTTCTTTCTTTCTTTCGGTCTCTCTCTCTCTCTCTTGGTTTTTCTTTCTCTCTCTCTTTTGGTCTTTATCTCTCATTATTCTACTGTCTGTCTCTAACGTAGTGTTTTTAGCTGCCTTCGGTTCTCCACTCTCTTCTTTTTCATGTCTTTTTGTATCGTCTCTCCTCCTCTCTTTTCTAATTCATGTGTCCCCCTCTCTCCTTCCTTCCTCCAGGAGCCTCAGGTGTTTGCGGAGCAGCCTTCAGTGAAGCTGTGCTGCCAGCTGTGTTGTAGTGTTTTCAAGGACCCCGTCATCACCACCTGTGGGGTGAGTCAACAGTCAGCTGTTTGCACTCTTTTCTCCCTCCCTCTCTATCTGTCCCCCTCTCTATCTCTCTCTCTCTGTTGTCTCTCTCTCCCCGGGGGAGCGGGGTGGTCTTGTGGAAGCGACGCTTGTCATGCGTCTGGGATCGACGCCATCTATTGATTTCCTGTCAGTGCTGTGCTGGGAACGTTCGCCTCATTGACCCATTTACCGTGGCCGGTCCAACGCTGCAACTGCGACTGGAAATGAGCGCTCAATAGGAGCGCCAACTCTGAAAGGTTGCCTTTGCCATTTAACTAACACTCATGTGCCTCATTTTGTCTCTCTCTCTGTTTGTCTCTGTGTGGCCATCCCAATGTGATTCTTCACGACCCCATACCCCTCTCTTCTGGACCTACAGCACACCTTTTGCAGGAGGTGTGCCTTGACTTCAGGTACAATATTTACAATCAGCAACAACATCATGTTTTTTTCTCATATGTTAACATTCATTCATGTAGGATTACATATGTTATGCATATACGCAGTAGCAGTGGCTTGGTCAGGTGAATCCAGTGAATGGTGCATTGTGTCTCAATGACAACATACACGCAGGGCTTAGTCAGAGAGGATATGCACGTTTCCTCTTTCTGTTTTAACAGAAGTAGCCACAGGTTCCACCTCTGATATCTTCTCTCTTATAGCAGTCTGAGGTTTTAGTGGATGTTGTCATTTCAGAGTGTTGAAATTGCTCATTCTCTCTCTCTCTCTCTCTCTCTCTTCAGAGAAGTGTCCTGTGGACAACTCCAAGTTGACGGTGGTGGTGAACAACATTGCCGTGGCGGAGCAGATCGGCGAGCTCTTCATCCACTGCAAGTACGGATGTCGCCCGGCGACGTCCGGCAAGCCCGGTGCCTTTGAAGTGGACCCTCTAGGCTGTCCCTTCACCATCAAGCTCAGCACCAGGAAGTGAGTGTGCTAAAACCTTCCTGACTCAGCTGATTAGTGTGTGTGTGTGTGTGTGTGTGTGTATATGTGTGTGTGTGCCAGCTGCTGCAGCAGTTGCAGCATATGCTGCCTCCCTTCTATCGTGGAGTTCAGAAGCTTTTAGAGTTTGTTAGTTGTAGTGAACATGTTCTGGTGAATGCATCAGCGGAATGATGGCTTTGTTTTTGTTCTGCTCCATGGTAGGGAGCATGAGGTCAGCTGCGACTATCGGCCGGTGCGTTGCCCTAACAACCCCAGCTGCCCGCCACTGCTCACCATGAACCTGGAGGCTCACCTAAAGGAATGTGAGCACATCAAGTGCCCCCACTCCAAATATGGGTAAGAGTGCTACCATAGCAACCACACTGTACATTTTTATTTTTGTCTCTGCTTCAAGTAATCGCAGGCTGCTGTAGAGTATTGTGTTAAAGCAGTTTGTTTTGTGCCAACTGCCAAGCATTGTTGGACCACACACACCACACAACACACACTTTGTAATCACACATGGTTCCACAATCATGCTTTGATTTGGCTCTCTGACACAGCAGATTCCAATCCATGAATTTAATATCCAATATGGCTAGCATAAAACATGTTTGAGTAAATAGGTGGCAGTTGCAGAGGCCAGTGGTATTGATTCAGCCTGTAAGTTGGCACAGAATTTAGAATGGAACAGAACTTTGAATAGATTTGTTTATTGGACAAATAACAAACTGACGGAGTTCTCATTTGTCTCCTCATAGCGGTTTATAACTTCATTAATCTGGCTGCATCTGGGGTTTCATGGTGCTTTGAGTGTGCAGAGTCTGATGATGATTGATTGCAGGTCATTAAAAAGTTGGCCAGCGTAGCTGTTGATTAATAGTAGCCTCTCCCGTCTAATCACTAGCCTCTTCTCTGTGGTCCACAATCTCCATCTAGGTGCACCTTCATTGGAAACCAGGACACGTACGAGACCCACTTGGAGGTGTGCAAGTTTGAGGGCCTGAAAGAGTTCCTACAGCAGACAGACGACCGCTTCCACGAGATGCAGGTGACGCTGGCCCAGAAGGACCAGGACATCTCCTTCCTGCGCTCCATGCTGGGCAAGCTGTCTGAGAAGCTAGACCAGCTGGAGAAGAACCTGGAGCTCAAGTTTGGTGAGTGAGCTGATTAGCATTCTTCATTACATTACATTTAGCAGACCCTTTTTGACCAAAGCGACTTACATTATGTCAGCTATATTACAAGCGATTACAGTGTCCCCGGAGCAACCAGAGCCTTTCATGGTTCCGGCACGCTAGTCCAGCTCCTTAACCACTACACTACCACCGCGTGGTTACTAACGTTGCCATCATTATTCTCCAGTAGACGATTAGCATTCTTCATGGCTAACTTTATACCATCATTGTTATTTAGTATATGTAGTTTCTCTTTGCCGTAGAGTTTTCCACCCCTGCTCTTGACTCCGAAGTCATTGTGCGAACCCTGGAAGAGTAATTGAACTCAAAACTGTGACCACTTCCAAACTGAGCCAAGGGTTTATTTGCTCTGTTGATGCTGATAAGTCATGCTCTCTTCTGGCAGATGTTCTGGATGAGAACCAGAGTAAGCTGAGCGAGGACCTGATGGAGTTCCGCAGAGACGCCTCCATGCTCAACGTGAGTCCCAACTCTGCCACGCGCTGCCACTCGCCTTTATACTCACCTGGGACTCACAGCTGTGCTTTCATAATTGCTGTCCAGCTCTTCATTGATGGCAATGGGATGTGTGCTGAAATTTGCGGACCTGTTTGCTAGGGTTCCTCTGGATGATTGTTGGTTTGATTCTCTTTTGGCATATGCAGGATGAACTGTCACACATAAATGCCAGGTTGAACATGGGCATCCTAGGATGTAAGTACCACCCTCTCTCTCTCCACCTCACCACTGTGTATTGTCCACTCTTCTCTGAGACGAAGAGATCTTGAATGTCAATTTGCCAAATGCCATTTGTGCTTCCCTGTCCCACAGCCTATGACCCTCAGCAGATCTTCAAGTGTAAGGGCACGTTTGTGGGACATCAGGGCCCAGTCTGGTGTCTGTGTGTCTACTCCACGGGAGACCTACTCTTCAGCGGCTCCTCCGACAAAACCATCAAGGTAAATGCTGAGTCATGTTTATTTGTATGACATAAACATGAGTTGTACCAATGTGCTTGTCCAGGCAAATCAACAAAAGTAAAAGAATGATAAAATACAACAAAAATAACGCAACAATAGAGAGGAAAAATACAATAGTCTCTGTTGATGACTTTAGCCAAGTTCCTCACAATTCTCACTGCTTCCTTCCTCCCTCTCTCCTTCTCCCCCCTCTCTCCCTCTGTGGTTGTTGTTGTCAGGTTTGGGACACCTGCACCACATACAAGTGCCAGAAGACTCTGGAGGGTCACGATGGCATTGTGTTGGCATTGTGCATTCAGGGGTAGGTGGTGGACGAATAAACACTTTCTCTGTGTAACCCCCCCCCCCCCACCCCTATCCTTGGCTGGACAATAGACCCCAGTTTTCCATGGTGCTATCTATGAGTCACACTCATCTTGTTTTCTCTCTCTCACTCTGACACAGGAACCGTCTCTACAGCGGCTCGGCAGACTGCACCATCATTGTAAGAGCAGCAGAACTCTCACTCTGTTTAACACACACACACACACATGATCCTTTTTAGTAGCCATGTACTGTGTCACTCTCATTGGTGTTGTTCCTCTCTCTCTCTCTCTCTCTCTCTCTCTCTCTCTCTCTCTCTCTCTCTCTCTCTCTCTCTCTCTCTTTCTCTCTGTTAGGTTTGGGACATTCAGACGCTACAGAAAGTAAACACCATTCGGGCTCATGACAACCCTGTCTGCACGTTGGTTTCCTCGCACAACATGCTCTTCAGTGGCTCCCTCAAGGCCATTAAGGTTAGCAACAGCGCGTGCTGGCTACACCTAGGCTCAGTGCTCAGTGTGGGTCGTCATTGTTTTGGCACCGGTGATTTGGAACCCACAAAGTAATTACATTGTCTGTGCCCAAGAAGGTTGTGTTTTTATGAGGGATTGTTGCAGCAAGGAGAAGTCAGACATTTTACAGTTTCTCTGCAAGCAGGAACAGTCTACCTGGAGATTAGTGCCAGTTGAGTTCCTGTAACTAATTAGATGAAGTCACTCTAGCACAAAATTTGCTGTAGGATGATGGTGGAAATATGGCTGTAATGCTCTATTGGGGGGAGTAGTACTTTTTCTTGTCTTTTCTTTCTCTCTCTCTCTCTCTCTCTCTCTCTCTCTCTCTCTCTCTCTCTCTCTCTCTCTCTCTGTGGGGTTTGAAATTTAATTTAGCGGTTGCTGAATGTTGCGCCACCTCACAGCACATGCTGTGCTCCTTGTCGCCATGACGATGGTGAGTGGAATGGGAGGAGGGGTGCTGTCAGCGGTGATCTCATCTCAGAGGGACTTTCCTGCTGACTCCGAACTCAGTGTTGCACCACTTTCTTATCTCACTGTTGGCCTTCACTGGAAGCATATTCCACCCCCAACTCACCCGTGTGTGTGTGTGTGTCTGTGTGTGTCTGTGTGTGTGTGTGTGTGTGTGTGTGTGTGTGTGTGTGTGTGTGTGTGTGTGTGTGTGTGTGTGTGTGTGTGTGTGTGTGTGTGCGCTGAACTCAATCTGAAAGTGTTTTTCTCTCTGTTTGAGGGGTAATGTGGCCACAGGACTCAAACTGAAAGTGTCCCCACATGTCTGACATTCAGATATGGACATCATGGGTGTGCAATATAGTGGGGACAGAACTCAGAACTCTGAAAGTGTTTTTTTCTCTCTCTCTCTCTCTTTCTCTCTCTCTCTGTCCCCCCCCCCCCCCTCTCTCTCTCTCTCTCTCTGTCCCCCCCCCCTCTCTCTCTCTCTCTCTCTCTCTCTCTCTCTCTCTCTCTCTCTCTCTCTCTCTCTCTCTCTCTCTCTGTGTGACTCAGGTGTGGGATATAGTGGGGACGGAGCTGAAGCTGAAGAAGGAGCTGACTGGCTTGAATCACTGGGTGAGGGCTCTGGTGGCCTCCCAGAACCATCTCTACAGCGGATCCTACCAGACCATCAAGGTCAGAACCTTAACCACGCCACGCCACGCCACGCCACACCACACCACACCACGCCATGCCATGCCATGCCACGCCACGCCACGCCACGCCACACCACACCACACCACGCCACGCCACGCCACACCACGCCACACCACGCCACGCCACGCCACGCCACGCCACACCCCGTTACAGAGGCAGATGCAGAATGAATACAAATCTCTTCTGTCATGTCTGTTTGCATAGTTGGGGATCATTTCTTAAAATGGGACTATAATGGGTTGTGAGAATGGGAGCTGGTCCTGGAAAGAGAAGAGTCTCTTTCTTTCTGGGTGGTCATGAAGCGAACAGGCAGGAGAGCGAAGGGAAGGGAGTGTCCGTGGATGACTGGGGGAGGGGTGGACACAGAGGCCCCCCTCTTGTCATCTCAAGTTGTCTAATTAAGGCCCCTGGGACAAGGAGACAGGAAGCAGAACGCTACTGCCTCTGCCAGCATCAATGTGTGTGTGTGTGTGTGTGTGTGTGTGTGTGTGTGTGTGTGCGCTTGCATGTTTGTGTGTGTTTTAGTGAATGTGCGTGTGTGTATGCCAATGTGTCCTTGTTTGTGTGTGAGAGAGAGAGAGAGAGAGAGAATGGCTTTCATCTTCATTCCACTGTTGAACAGAGAAAGGGAGGGAGAGCGCGAGAGAAGGACAGGCGGACACAGTTTTTATTATCTCCTTAGCCTCCCTTACACACGCACACACACATTCATACTCCCGCATGCACGCACTCACATTTTCCCCTTGTACATTCCTTGGTGTGTTTTAAGGGGCGGGACATACATGTAAACTCTCTACATTCTCTCCACTGGCAGAGGAGTGCTGCGCTACTGCACTGTTGCCATGGAGATGGAGTTGATGGCTTACAGCTGTGGCTCTGCAGCTCTTAGACATTTTTAGTCTGTCCTTGCACAGCTGATAAGACCACATAGCTGTGTGTGTGTGTGTGTGAGAGAGAGAGAGAGAGGGTGTGTTAGGCCCCGCTCAAGCAGAGCTCTCTTCATAATGGTTAGCAAACACTGGACTGTGTTTACATTCACAGTTTACATTTTAACATCACACACTGTCGTGCCAGGCTGTGCTTATCCTGCAATACATATCTCCACCTCCCCAGTAAGAATGATGGTGCCTGTCAAAGTGGAGGCATACAGTTATGAAACGCCTCTTACTGCCAGTTAGAGAAAGCACACTCACAAGCGGATTGTGTTGCATGGCTTTTTTTCCTTTGCCTATATACAGTACCCTCCAGAATTATTGGCACCTCTGCTAAAGTTGGGGGCGGCCGTGGCCCACTGGTTAGCGCTTCGGACTTGTATCCGGAGGGTTGCTGGTTCGAACACCGACCAGTAGGAACGGCTGAAGTGCCCTTGAGCAAGGCACCTAACCCCTCACTGCTCCCCAAACGCGACGCTCACTGCGCCGGGATTAGTGTGTGCTTCACCTCACTGTGTGCTGAGTGTGTTTCACTAATTCACGGATTGGGATAAATGCAGAGACCAAATTTCCCTCACGGGATCAAAAAAGTATTTATACTTATACTTACTGAAGTGGTTAAAAACCGGTATAAAAAAATAATCTGTTGGTGATTTATTGAAAAAAATTAGGAAAATCCAACCTTGAAGGGAAGCAAATTTATTTTGAGAAAAAGGAAAATCTCATAAAGAAATAAATATTTTTTAACTAAAACACGTTGCTCACAATTAATGGCACCCCTTAAAAAATATTATAAACAAAACCCAAATCTAAACCCAATCTAATTTCAACTTATTTAGGTTAATCAGAGTGTCTGTGAACTTTCAGAAGTAGTTCATGACTTTCTTTTTCACTATGGTATGAAAATAAAGTCACACAGAGGCTAAATCCTCTAGTCATTTTTCAACATCGGAAAGACAAGAGAATACACTAAATTTAAATAAAAAAGAAAATGTGTTGACATTTGTCAGTCAGAGAATGTCTATGACAACTTGGTACTTTGAAAATTCCTATATTTACAGTTAAAAAAATTATTAAAAAGGTTTCTAATCATCTGGAAATGTGACATATGCTTGGATAAAGACCCATGGTTATCTTGCCCCCACGTACAGTATGGAGGATGATAAGATAGGCAAAACATTCCATAAGAACCACTGTTGGAGAGTTAGACAAAGGTATCATCTTGGGGTCACCTAGTCCCCAAAAAAATCTTCAAAAGTGGCCTCACTGCTAATAGATTATTTAGAGGGCATGCCAGGTAAAAGCCTGTCCAGTTATTTAGTCAATGTAAACAGCAGGAGTTACTGAATGGTACAGTGACTTTGTCTGGTCTATTGTCAGATTAAAATGAAAATTGCGCTCTTTGGCTAGAAATACTTTAGGTGTGTTTGGCATACATAGAAGAATGGCTATACTGAAAAGAACCCCATGCCTAATGAGAATTATGGTGGAGGGGTTGTGCTATTGTGGGGCTGTTTTTATTCCCAAAGGCCTTGGGAACCTAATTAAGGTGCATGGTTTCATCAATACCAAGAAAAACATTTTCAAAGGAAATCTGTCAATCTTTGCCAAGACACCAAAATTTGGTCATGATTGGATCATTCATCAGGTCAATGAACCAAAACAAATGTCCAGATCAAAACAAATATGGTTTGCTGAACAGTTAGAAAACAGGTTAGAAAACAGTGGGATGAGTCAAAGAGGAGAAAGCACAAGTGTAGACCTAGGAATCTGGACAATCTGGGGAGTTTTTGTAAAGACAAACGGTCTTAAATCCCTTGCTTTGTATTCTCTAACTTTATGGGGTGTCATATGAGAATATTACAAGCTATTTTATTGGCAAAGGGAGGCTTAAGAAGGTATTACAAGCAGGGGTGCCAATAATTCAAGGTTGTATTTTCCCTATTTTTTTTTCATTGTGAGATTACAATAAATCACCAACAGATTATGTTTTATACCGGTTTTTAGTCAACTTTAGCAGAGGTGCCAATAATTCTGGAGGGTACTGTACATACATGAACATGTAAGAGGGCTAGGATTTCATATTTACTTTCATTTGAGTTTTTACAGTGTAGTTGGTATAAATATATGTATCGTGCTTTTTAGTCTTTACCATGTTTGTAGTGGCATAATGAAGCCTAGGGCGACACCTCGATGTTGACATACTGACTAGTCTTATTAACTTGGAATAAACTGTCTTAGGGCTGTAAAAAGCTACTCTACTCTAGACACTGTAGACTGAGATATTACATGTAAAATACAACATGCTCTTTTATCTAAAAAAAAAATTATTTAAAAAATACAATTGAACTTGCAGAACCTTTCATAATGGGAACAGGACAATACATTCCCACAAGAGATTGCACAGATTGTCTACATGTTTGATGCCTCTGCTGCAGTTGTGAGTGTGCCTAACTAATCTGGCCACTGGAGCGTGCAGTCGCATGAGGCCTGTCTCAGATCTGTGTGTTCTGACACCGTGAGGTCCCCCCCCCCCCCCCCCTTCCTGTCCATCCTCCAGATCTGGGACATTCGCTCCCTGGAGTGTGTCCACGTCCTGCAGACGTCAGGAGGCAGTGTCTACTCCATCGCCGTTACCAATCACCACATTGTGTGTGGCACCTACGAGAACCTCATCCACGTAAGGGACATTTTTGAAATTTTTATATTTTATGCAGTTATCCAGAGCAACATTTTGGAGACCAACTGCAGGGACAGCCACCCCTCTAGCAACTTGGGCTTAAGTGCCTTGCTCAGAATTCCCTGTTATGCCACCCTGTTATGCCACCAGTCATTTCTTAAAATTAAAGTTTTCATAGTCTTCTGTGGAAACATCAAATATATGTTCATGAATAAATGCATTCTTGGTCTTTATCAGATGGATTGAGAGTAATGGTTCTTCCTTGTAAACACAATTTTCTTGTTTAGAGTCCACATCCTTGGTCATAAGGCCTTATAGAACTCTAGACTCGATGAACCCTTTTAAGACCAGCAATATTGAGTTAGCCTATAAATGATCTTGCTGGACCTTTTTTCTGGCAATGGATTCTTTGTTCTTCTATATACACTCTGAGTAATTTAACAAGATCGTTTGCAACTAGTGAACCTTTGCAGCACGGCCTGTTTGGCTTCACTTGATTCAAACCTGTGTAGCGGCAGCCTCATTAGCCAATGACTCATATATCTAAATGCGTTGGCCCATAAGTACATTGAGCTGGACACTTGCCTAATGCTCCTGTTACATAATGTCTCTCCTCCTCTTGTTTGCTCTTTCTCTCTCTTTCTCTCTCTCTCTCCCTCTCTTCTCTTCCTCTCCTCTCTCTCTCTCCCTCCCTCCCTTCCTCTTCTCTTTCTCTCTCCCTTCCTTCCTCTCTTCTTTCTCTCCCCTCTCTCTCTCTCTCTCTCTCTCTCTCTCTCTCTCTCTCTCTCTCTCTCTCTCTCTCTGTTATTGTCTAGGTATGGGACATCGAGTCCAAGGAGCAGGTGCGGACGCTGACAGGCCACGTGGGTACGGTGTACGCCCTGGCCGTCATCTCTACACCAGACCAGACCAAAGTGTTCAGTGCCTCTTACGACCGCTCCCTCAGGGTCAGTGAGCTCCGGAGCCCCCCCCCTTGACTGTCACTCACACACACACACACACCAGACCAGACCAATGTGTTCAGTGTATCTTACGACCGCTCCCTCAGGGTCAGTAAGCTCCAGAGCTACTTCTCTGACCATCACGCACACACACGCACACACATACAGTCTTGGCACTAGGATAGAGGCTTGCGGAGTCATTACCCCACTCATGATTGTGCTCACTGAGCGTGGTGGCCCATAATGTCACCACTAATGGGATCGGTCCAAGGGGCAGCTACTAGAAATGGGACTGGAAATACAAGCATAAATAGTGCACTGATACAACATGGAGGCTATAATTATTCACTGTCTGTTTTCTTTGCTGTGATTAACTTTTGTGTGTGTGTGTGTTTTTGTGTGTGTGTTTGTGTGTGTGTTTTTGTGTGTGTGTGTGTGTGTCCGTCCTGCCTGTCTGCCTGTCTGTCTGTCTGTCTGTCTGTAGGTGTGGAGCATGGACAACATGATCTGCACTCAGACACTGCTGAGGCACCAGGGCAGCGTGACTGCGTTGGCCGTGTCCAGAGGACGCCTCTTCTCAGGCGCTGTGGACAGTACGGTTAAGGTAAGACCCCAGCTCACCAGTAGGGAGCGCTACGAAGAGGTTCACGGTAGTCTATGTAAATGTGAAAACAAGACACCAGGGCAGAGAGAGAATCAAACAGCTCTCACATGGAAGAGAGAGAAAGAGAGAGAGCAAAGAAAGACCATTTTTGAAAATGACCATGCCAGTTTCTCCTTTGCCTAAATGGTGGCTAGATTCGGAGTGAAATTTAACCCTCTAGCTAACATGCCAGTGTGTCAGGTCAAAGTGAAGCCAATGGATGCATTAGATCGTCGAGTTTATCGAGTTTATACCGTGGTCTTCATCCTTGCTCTACCTGAGCTTACTACAGCCTCTGAAAGTGAATGAGGCTCAATAGCAGTCACCTGCAATTAATTGGCGGTAATTAAAAAAAAAAAAATATATATATTTTTCAAATTAATGTTGAAGATTAATTCAGTAATTTAGACAGCACTAGTTCTAACACATATTTGTTTCAAACTTTCATTAAACCAGTAGCACAGCTCTTTAGCCAGGTAGATCAAGTGCACAGGCAGGACAGGGCAGGACTTATTTGACTTTCTGAAGCCAGAATTACAATGACACGTTGACATGCTGATCGATTTAACTCTAATCTCAGGTTGAAGCCATGGGCAAGTCATGGTCAAGCCAGGTTGAACACCTCCATTCTCTTGTCTTCTCAGGTGTGGACTTGCTAAAGGAGGCCCAGATATTGCTGTATCATGAATGGTTACCAGCAGACAACGGTTCATGTATCTTCAGTCCTGAGCCGAAGTTTTCAAAGTAAACTCCAAAACACACTTTCGATGTACTCTGTTGACGTACAGTGTGATTTTACAGTGACATTTCAGAGAAGACGCAGTTTTTTTTCTGAGCAGGTTTTTAAAAAACACAAAAAAAAACACACCTCCGGGATTCTTCTGATCCCGAGATGAACTTGAACCTGTGGTCCTTTTTGAATGCCAAAAGGATTTCCGTAGGCCGCAGAGGATCATGGGAAGTCTGATTTGTGTTTTTATCGTGGGTACAGCTGAAATGAAGCTGGACTGTTTGCCTTAATCGCATGTTCTGTCAGTGGGCTCTGGGATCGGACTCCACTTTGTCACCAAAACGTCTTTTTAATTAAGGATCGACGCCACACCGGAATCATGTCATGTCATAACAATTGTGTTTTTAATGCTTGTAAATAAGTCCTTACTTTTTTTGCTCATGGAAAGAGACATGAATTTTAACCTGGACCTTAAGGAAGAGAGACAGGAAGGGTGAATGACCCTGAGAGACCAAGAAAGCATGGCTTTCAGATGAGTGCTGATCTTTGCAGTGTTCTGCACCTACTGTATGGCTGTACTTCTGTAGGTGTTGGGGGTGGGGTGGGGGATGAGGGCAGAGTCCAGTGCCTGTTCATCATTTGCGGTTGCCATGGCAGTATTCTTCTCAGCCAATCAGTGCTGTGCAGTGCAGTGCTGTGCGGTACTGCTACTGACTTGTGATGTGGGTACTGGCTGTGTGATCTGAAATGCAGTTTTGTTTTATTTGTTTATTTTTGATTCATGTGTGCCTGCAACCAACACACTCCCAGTTACCATTTCCCCCTTGACTGTTCCACAATTACTCACACACACACATACACACACACACACACATATACACTCCGCCCCCTCCCTTTTTGCACCGGTGCACCTAAAGACTTTTTTGCGCTTTGAAACACTTGAAACACTTTGATCACCAGGGGTGGGAACCTGATGCCTCTGGAGTCAGAAGTGGACACTCTATTCAATTTGGCCACTCTATGACAATTCAGCTCTGGACTATATCAAAATATCAGTTGGCTTTGTTTGCTTTGATAAGTTGTAAGATAAAACATCAAGCAGCGTAAAATAAATCACTATCAGAATCTAGAAAAGGGAAAATAATTTGTCACCCAAGTAAGGTACATCGTCTAATGAAAATAAATTGATTGAATTTAGTTATTAACAATTTTCCACATAATGTACTGTAACACTAAAGAGAGGTATTGCACCATGTGTATGGGCCAACTCCCCCTTGTGATCACTGTGTCTGGCTTTCTCCACATGCTAGTATACACCGCTAATGTCTTTTGTGTTTTAGTTCCGAGTGCCAGATAAGCATCTTAAAAGCTTGAGTGCCATTTCTGCTTCTCGGGGGAAGGCCACGCTACTGCTGCTGCTACTGCTTTCTTTGAATTCAGCCTTTAAGAACTCGTTTTTTCCCAAGTGCGTTCACTGCATAACCGCCTTTTTCATCACAATACACACACACACACACACACACACACACGTAGATGTATATATTGATGTATATGGTATTATGCAGTATTTCCATGTCAAAGGTTCTATGGCTTTGCTCACTCTGCACCAGACCGTGTGCCCTCAGTTCTGTCTTGGTTTGCCCAAACGGGCAGTGCTGCCAGGCTAGGCGCCTTTTTTTTTTGTTGTCCCAGAAATGCCATGTGTCTGTCCGCTGTAAATCATCAGTATGCAAACCTTTAAGAAAGTTGCAGCAGTAAGGGTTTTGCGGGGGTGGGGGGGGGGGGGACAACTTGTACAGCGCAGCCTGTTGTCAGAGCAGTGTGTGTGTGTGTGTGTGTGTGTGTGTGTAAAATCTCATCAAGCCTCATTGTCAGCTCTGAATTGGCGTCAGATTGCTTTTAATGTAGCGAGAGAGAACGCCATGTTCTCTGTTCAGGAGGTTTGCAGTGCTGAGGCAACACGTACACGTGAGGTGGACATGGAGCACCAGGCACCCTTGGGCCTAATGGCAGGGCTGTAGCAGCGGCCTGATGCTGTGATCTATCTAGTGGTGGTGGTGGAGGGTTCGATCCTCCGACCCAGGCCCTTCCAGATGCCTGAGGCATGACACCAAAGTCTGGGAAGCTCTCGACCAGGCGCAGTGGGGGTTGGTTGGTTGGATAGATGGATGGGGATTGGCTTGGCGCTGGGGCAGGGTGAGCAGCACAGCCTTGTATGGGAATGTTGCAAAGTGTACTTGCTCTTGCTGTGCCAATGATGCGATCCAGCCAGGTTCCTTTCTCAGGCCTTGAGCACCACCAGCTCAGTCGGATGGCTCCAGCAGCCTCCTCAGCCCACCCCACTCAGAGGACGGATGGGTGGGGGTGAGTGTGCTGTGGAGTGGGGAAGGGTGGGAGACCTGCTGGGGCTCAGGGTTGGGTTTTCTCTTCTTTAACCACCAGGAAAGAAAAAAAAATAAAACAAAAGCAGAACATCACTTGTGTAAAGAAATATGACAAGAAAATCAAAACAAATTTGAAAATAAAATCATGCAAGCCTGATTTTACCATTAAAGCATTATACGTTTTTGAAGTGGTGACCTGTGGTTATTTTGACTGCATTTGTTTTCTAAATGGGTTTGTCTTGTCACCTCCCACCCAAGTAGAATAAAATACAACTTGGAAGCCATATAGCTTGCCATTGTGAGCAAACCAGCACCCCCTAGTGTACCAACAAAGCATTGATTTGTATATCAAATTTAGAGAACACCATTGTAGGCACCACACAGGAAATAGGGCAGTTACGTTGAGGCTGTAATTTACTTGCTTAATACTGAATAAAAACAAGCCGACAACAAGCAACTGCTGAGCTGTTAGACTTGATGGAAAAACAACTTTTTAGAAGACAGCTTTTTATGTCTGTAGGGATCTTTATACTATAAACAGGCTTGTACACAATTCAGAATTGAATTGAGAATGACTCATAAATTCCAATTCAATTCTTGAATTTGAATTGAATTTGAATTAAGGTCAAAAACAGGATGTAGAATTACTATTCGAATTTGAATTTAAGGAAAAAGAATTAAAATTCAATGAAATTCGAAGAAATTCATATACATAATTTAAGGGTAGTGTTTAATCAATGAAGCTTCACAGTATATGTCTGATATGATTGCATTAAACACACAACGTTTAACTTAAAACAGTAAGAAATTACATTTCCACACTGTAAAACATAATAGTTTTACTTACTTAAAATGTTCTAGTAGAATTCAGGTTTTGTCTTTTGAGATTACTTGCGTAAAATCAGTGTTACTTAATTTTGAGGTAGAAAAGTAAACATGCAAACTTATTGTCCTTGCAATTGCCATTCCAGATTTGTCTGTAATGTCAAGTTGTGCAAACAGGTTAACTTAGTGTAGTGAACTTACAGTACACAGAATTGCTATTTCAACTAACTTGGTCATTACAATTACAAGTAAAGTATACTGCATGTTTATTAAACACAACAGGTGTATTGAAGTTGTGCTAACTAATGTCACAATTCAGGTAACTGATATGACAAAATTGCATTTCCAGAATGCCACAGGCCTGGCCTACATATTGTTAAAGGGATCACATATTAATCTTTACTGAAATTCAATCCTAAGTTACAATAACAAAGTGACAGTGACACTAAAGGCTATATATACTGTTTATATTGATACATCACCCCATCAATGACTATCCAAAACAGACTAATCATGTGAACTAGTGCTTACAGTTATAGACAGACTCAGATCTGTAGCTGGAAAACATACATACAGGTACCCTGTCTCTGCTAAGTTACTGAGGCTAAATGTGAGCTTGATTAGGATTTTTGGGTGATCTCCTTGCAAACTTATGTTGCTTCTAGAAATGGTGGTGTTAGTGGCTGTCCATTAAATGGCACTCTCCTCTCTGGTCAGGATATTAATATCAACCCCAATGCCTTCACAATATCATGTATACACTGAACTGCAGAAATCAGGCCTTTGAATGCAATGGTAAAACAAAGTCCTGACTCACTGTGGACATCAAAGATTAGGGGGTTCCCTGAACCGCTGGACAAACCCAGATGTGTGCCACATATTGGTGGTACATAGTGAGGTTTCCCCTTCTCTGTACAGTACTTTCAGAGTGTAAAACAATATATAAATAAACGTAACATGTTGCTGATGTTCTACCCACAGCATTAGAGTGTTTTGGATAGTCATCTACTTGTGCGATGCATCCACATAAATTACACACCAACAGTATATAACTGTTAGTGTCACTGTCACTTTATTGTAATTTAAGATTGAAACAAATATGTGGGTCAGGGCAGTGGCATTCTGGAAATGCATTGTGGGAAATGTAACATCAGTTAGCACACCTTGTGTTTAATAAACCCACAATATACTTTACTTGTAATGGCCAAGTTATTTTAAAAAGGTGTAAGTGTACTACACAAAGTAAGCATTTGTTTGCACAACTTGGAATTCCTTTTCCAGATTAGTCTGTAATTTCAAGACAATTGGTTTGCATGTTTTTTTAAACTAAGATTAACTAACAGGTTAAGTAAGGTTAACTAACTGACCAACTTCACAGTGTAGCAAAACTTAAGCAATTCAAGTATAGTTTACTTGATTTAAATGATCATGTTAACTTTTCCACCTCAACATTAAATTACTCCTTTTAGCCAAGTAATCTCAAAAAGCAAAATCAACATAATCAACAAAAGACAAAAACTGAGTTATACTAACTAATAATTTTAAGTAAGAATAGCTATTCGATTTTACAGTGCAAAGTGACTTTCCCAAAACAGAATGCATGTGAGATTCAACACATTCTTCCTGTTGTGTGACTGTGGAATTACTTTGAATTGCCATGAATTTAATTCCACTTCCTGTCATTCCAATTCCAATTCAACTTCCTGTGTGGCGGAGCCAATTCAATTCAAATTCCAGTTCGTGAATTCGGAATTTTGCACAAGCCTGCTATAAACCCCTCAAAAGCGGTAGACATCTAAAAATGTTAATTGCTCTGTTGGGATCTATATACTACAAACCCTTAGAACATTCCCTCCAGATAGGTTTGTCCACTGTATTAGAGTATAATTAAATACAACACCGCCTACTTCCTCTTAAATTAACTCTGAGGAAAGAGACAGCAAGCAAAGGGTTTGTAAATAACATTTATTTAGAGCAGATGGTCGTTGATGCAGTCACTGCAAGCACACCACTGTTCCCATTGCCAGCCACAGTAGGGATCATACAAGTCAATGGCAGAACGTCAACACAAACCCGCACACAGGAGCAGTGCAGAAAAAAATCTTTTTTTGTTGTACATCTCTGCAAACAGGATAAATTGAAACAGCTTTATTTTTTATTTTCACTAACCAAACAATATCTCTCACCACAACAAGTTTTGACCATTGTTTTCATGATTTTCAACGTTTCCATTCTTTTTTTTCTCATTATGTTTTCCATCCCTTAGAGGTTGTCTCCAAGGGAACGAGCAAACAAACAAACAAAAATAGACAATAAGAAATTGACTGAAACTGAGGAATGAATGAACAGACACATTTGTTTTTTTTTTTCTTAAAAAAGGGGGATGAGGGTCCACAGTGACAAACATCCATCTATATATATATACACAGGAAAATTGAAGACAGAAGAGCAGTGATGGTTGGATGAACAAGAAAAAATAAAGGCAAAGTCCATTTCATGTTTAGAGCTCAAACCGTAATGAGTGGAGAGCTGGCTTTCCAGGCTCTCACGCCCTTCTCTCAAGCGTAGACCTAGGGTTAGTCGACCCACGTGTGGGAAAAGCGGCCAACGAGCTGACCAGAAATGTCCAAAACAGTTCCTTGCCCTAGTATACACGCACGTATGTACATTATTAATGGACTCCTTATGAGACGACCATTGGAATGAGCACAAATGAAAACACAAAGCAAGGCACGTACATGTTCTCAAAACGTAACATTGCATAATATACAACTTATCATGAAACTACGTGAACATTTGACCACAAATAAAACAAGAAAAAAAGGAAAAAGAATATAAAAGTGTTTTCTTGTACAATGTATTTACCTTAGAACACAGGGAAAATCTGACAGTAAAATTCATTTAGTTCATTTCCCCCAAATATCTGCACTCTAAAAGCCTTCAGGTTGCTGCACATAATTATTAAATACTTTCTTTTTTAATTATTAATATATAATTTATGTTTACATAACTTAACATATCACAAACATTCTCTCAGCCTAGCTAACTAGAAAAAAAAGCATTTCTGGAACTATTGCAAGAATGCTGAGCCATGGAGCAGACCTCTGGAATTTTCCTACGTGGTGGGTTTGTTTTCACTTATTTATTTTTCATGATTTGGAAATGTTTGGCTTGTCTCCTTCCCTCTGGGGTCCTGTTCCTTATTCTAGTCACACACTGATCGCCGTAGGAACATCTCTTGGATACTGTGGCAATTAAAATAATGAGCTCAGTGATTGTCATGGCAACATCAGAGATGGTTAGCAAAATAATGAGGCTGTTTGAGTGCTCTGCTGACGATGAGATAATGACATTCAGAGACTATGAAAAAGTGTTGAGGTGAAGGAGGGCAGAAGAGAGAGAGAGAGACTAAGAAAGAGACAGATCTGTTGATTTTGTCACTCAGGTAACGAAAGGAAATGGTTCACAAGCTCACCTGAAAAAAGAAGGGAAGAAAGAGGCAGGAGAGAAGAGAAGGGGGGGAAAAAAGAGACCCAGCAACTCAAGAGTGCTTAGTCTGATGCTGCTCAGACATCAAGTGATCCATCACACTGCTGTCCGTTAGTCTGATGCTGCTCAGACATCAAGTGATCCATCACACTGCTGTCCGTCTGCTCTCAGCGTGCTCCCAGGCGCTCTCGCAGACTCTCACCCGCGGTCCATCTCAAATTTAAAACTGCTGCTACTGCAGCCTTGACTGATGGCCTTTCTTATAAATAGGAAATACAGATAGAAAGAAAGCGAGCATGAGGGACAGGCAAAGAGAGAGAGAGAGAGAGAGAGAGAGAGAGAGAGAGAGAGAGAGAGAAGCAGAGCAGTGGTTTGGGCCATAATGAGCTGGAGCAGCAGCAGCAGCCATCCAGACACTTCAGAGAGCTGCATGAAGGATTGACCGTCACAGCCGGCCATTCCAGTGAAAACAGTCACTGCCTCCAAACGGCACTCCTGCCTCCTGAGGCTGTCTAACAAGCTCCAGAGCCTCAGGATGGGGTCCACAGAGGATGACCACAGATGAGGCATCACACTGCCCCACGCCACTCTAGACTACACCACACCACACCACACCACAGCCAGCCAGGGAATAAGGAGCTACACAACATCCATACACACGCGCTCACTGGCCTATACGTCAGGAAACCAAAAGGTTAAAAAAAGAGACCATCTGTCCACTAACATTCTCAGCCAACCGCCGTCACACCGAAAGTCAGCTAGCCACTTGCACTTGTCCCTCGAACCTTCCACCTCCACCAACCGTACAGAGAGCCGCTCCGGAGAGGAGGCCATCTTTTTTTCTTTGTGCTTTTCCATGAGAACCCCGAGCCCTACACACAGCACTTCAACACACTTCCTTTTATGCACTCTCCATTTCACAAGGGGAGGATGGATGAGGCATAACGCCCGAGTCTGAATCCAGGTGCATGCTCTTTGTACATGCATCAGACCCAGGTCAAAAAGGAACCACGTCGTGTGTGATTTGCTTTATCTTGGAGTGTGTGTGTGTGTGTGTGTGTGTGTGTGGTCTTGTTAGCAGCGCTAAGGTCACCTGTCACTTTAAGGCACACAGGACACTGGCCAGGACAGGGAAATCGGGCGGAGCAGGAGGTGGAGAGGGTGGGGAGTGGGGGGGGGGAGGCAGGGTTACAGATTTGGGGGCTGAAGGACGGTTGTAGATAGGTGGGTGAGAGGGAGGTGGAAGGGGGGCCTGTGCTTGAGAACGCAACGGATTCGTGGATCTGCACAGCGGGAACGGTGACTGAGAACTGGACACGCAGTTCAAAATAGGGGCCCAAAGCAAGAACATGAAGCAGGGTACACTGCCACTGCAATGACTTCAGTCAAAATAGCAGACAACACTCTTCAGCAAGGCAAAACTAGTGCCTCAATACATCAAGGGACTGATTATATTTTGTCCTGTTTGGTTATATATATATATATTTATATATATCTATGTATTTTCTTCTTTGTATCTGTCATGAAAGGTCCATATTTTTAAAACATGACAACACTTGGAACATTGAACATTAAATTAAAAACGTAAAAATGTTTTATATATATTTATATATTTATATATATTACTGTACTAATGCATGACTCTCACTATGAGATTTTCTTTTAGATATAAACTTTCCTCATGCTTACAATGTACACATACCATATTTTTTTTATCATTTATTAATGTCATCATTTCATATTGTTTTGTATTGTTTTTGCTAGTTATCTCTCACAATAGCTTGAAATATTTAAGGGACTCTGAATTGTACAAAAAGAAAATAACCCAAAACCAAGTGGACAGACAGACAGTTCTTTTTTGTTTTGTTTTTTTTTGTTTATGCCACTGTGGTGGTGAGGCTTTGCCGGCCCTGCTTCGCCGGTCCCGCTCCTTTTGACGTGACGAACTCTCAACGTCTCTCGAGGAGCCGTGATCTAGCCCTGCAGTCCTGAGGTACTTCATCAGGGAGTTGTGCAGTCTGACAGGGAGGAGAGGAGAGGAGAGGTGGTTGGGGGTGGTGCCGTCTGTCCCATGATTTTGGAAATGAGGAAATCAAGGAGGACAGCGAAGGGGGAGGGAGAGTGTGAATGAGAGAGACTGGAGGTTGGGGACCTATCGTTTTTAGTCGTAATAAATGGTGGACTGTGGTGTTTAGGGGCCGGAGGAAGAGGGTTTTGGGAGGGTAGGAGTTGGTTGGTCATTATGACTGGTTGAGTGCAGGGTTTGGGGTCCGGGTGGAGAGGGGGGGTGGGGGGTCGTGGGAGTCGGTTGGTCGTCATTGTGCCCTTGTGCCCTTCTGGGGTCCTGAGGTGTTGCCGCGGCGACGCCCGTCTGTGCTCTGTCTACTCCAGCATGGCGTCCAGCTGGTCAGCCAGGTCGTCGAACATGCTGCCGATGTCGTCCAGGATGCTCCCTGTGCTCTTCTGCTCCACCACCGAGCTGCACACAAGACATAGGACACCGTTAGGGTGGCATGGAAGAGGCATTCACTTACAGGTGAAGGCACATTCACACCAAGAACGATAAAAAATAACGATAATATGAATGACAACGTCCAACATAAACTATTTGATAACAATACTAATATTGTTAAATTAGTTATCTTTATAGTTATGGTATGAAGTTATGGTGTGCCTTTTTTTTTTTTACAGGTAACATTAACTCCGGTAAAGTATCACAATCCTACTGTAACCCAAACTGAAATGAAATCGAGCCTAATCTACTCTGGCTGTGGTTGTTTGGGTCTGGGCCGGTGCGGCGCACCACTCACTCTTTGTGCCCTTCCTCTTTGATCTTCTCCTCCACAGCCTGCAGCGCTGCAGCCAGAGACGCGCTGGTCTCCTCCAGCTTCTGATGCACGGCCTCGGGCACCACCGCCGCGGGTCCCAGCGTCCCGGGACTGGGCGCTGCTCCGGGACTTGCTGCAGCCCCCGGCCCGGGTGTGTTGGGCCCTCCGCTGGCCGCCGCGTCCATGGACACTCCGCTGATGGAGGAGCGCGGAGGCTTGACGGGCGGGGGCGTGGGCAGGGGACTGGGTGACGGGCCGGGGGTCTGGGGCGTCTGGGGGGTTTGCGGGGTCTGGGGCGTCTGGGGCGTCTGCGGGCTTTGGGCGGGGGGGCTGGAGGGTTTGGAGGGCGTCGGTGCGGGGATGGCAGGAACAGGGGTGGGAGAGGTGCCCGAGATCTTGGGTGTTGACGCCGCCGGCACCAGCTGCTTGGCCGGGGAGGGCGTGGGAGTGCCGGGGCTGGCGTTCATCGACGGGAGGACATTCTTCGGCTTTGGGGCGGTCGGCGGCGGAGCAGGTTTGGGCGAAACTGGAGGAGGTATTTTCTTTCCCTCGACTAGGTGAAGGTCAGGTGAGAGAGATGGAGGGAATGGAAAGAGGGACAGTGAGAAAACAAGACGGAGAGATGCACATGAGAGCAAGACAGTAAAATATATGACACTGAATTCGCACGTCAACAAAAACAAAACAATACCTCATCTGTCATTGTATGAGAATCTTAAATGACATTTACAGAAACAAACCAAGCATGAAGCCAACTCTGAGTGTGTGACCTTACCTGGACTGGCTGGTCCCCCGGGTCCAGGGAAGGGGGCTTTCTTTGAGGTGGCAACTACTGCCCCCTGCTTCTTCATATGCTGGGCGAGCACTGGCTTGGGGGACACCGGAGGCTTGACCTTGCGTGGGGTCTCGGCACCCTGACCACCCAGGTCAGCACTGCCTCTCCTCGGAGGAGCCCCGTCGGTACTGTCCTGTGGTCTTGGCTGTTGCTGCTGCTGCTGCTGCTGTTGTGGTTCACCAGACTCGGATGGCGGTCGCCTTTTGATGGTGCCGGTGCCGTTCTGGTACACCATGGGCATCTGTCCGTTCTGCATGTCCTCGGCGTCCTTGTCTCTGCTCTTGGGCCGGCGCTTGACCGTGTTGGACTCGGTCAGGTGGAACTTGGCGCCGTTGGCGTGCTGCTGCTGCTTGCTCCGCACGCGCCTCTTGAGGGTGGCGGTGGCGTCCACGCGCGACAGCTCCGCCTGGGGCAGGGAGTAAACGCTGTCGGGCATCTCCTCTCCGTCACCCTCTCCTTTTCCCTGCCTCGGACGCTGCTTGATGGTCAGCGTGCCTTCCTCAGCGAAGGGCAGGTTCTCAGCGGAGCTACCGCCGGAGCCCGGTTGGGCCTCAGGGCCTGGTCTGGGGTCAGAGGTCGATGCCACGGGTCCTGGTCCCGGTCCCAGGGCCAGGCTGGCCTCCCGCTGGCCCCTGGCGGCTGCCACCAGGTCAGTGACTGGTCCACTGATGGTCCTGCGGCGGTTCACTACCTCACCATCCAGACCAATCGCATCGTGCTGCTTGCCCACCTGCAAAGGCAAAAGGTTTCACACTAGAGTATCCTATATAAAAAATAAAATAACACTCATGCGTAAGATATAGACTTCAGTGACGTCTAACACCTAATCAGTCGGAGAAAGTAATTTTATATCTGCCTTTATAGCTGTGTCGTTCTACATAAGGTGATCCTTGCTAAGGTTACTCCTGGCAACCTGTTTATCTGACATAGAACAGGTAATGGCCATTGTTTTGCACATCTGTATTGAATGAATATTGTATATTGATGTATTGGAAATATTGATATGTATTCTTGCGTGGATATGTTCACTTACAGATGGGGACTTCTATCAAAGGATCTGTTTATGAATTAAAGGGACTCATTTTAGAAGCACATTGTTTGATGCATTCCTCAGCCTCTTGGCTGGTTTACCTGTAGGTAGTGTGGCGGTGCTTTCTGCAGGGCCCGGCCCTTGGCTCCTCCGCCGATGGACGACATCTCCAGCATGGCGGCGATGCTCCGGACGCTGCCAGCGCTGCCCGTGTCCACGGTGCCCCCCAGGTCGCTGGCGCGCCGCTGCGGGTGGTAGTTGACCTCCAGGAGCGGGCCGCTGCTGCAGGGCTCGACGGGCACCTCGGTGAGGTTGCTGCTAGAGCTGGAGATGGCCGAGCTGGAGCGCTTGGGCGGCGGCGGGGGAGGGCCCTTCTTCTTGGGCCTCAGCGCGAACGACTGGCTGCGGTTGACGTTCTTGTCGGCCTGCCCGCGCATGGAGTTGCTGCGGCCCACGCGGTTCTGCACCGTGGCGTACTTTCCCCCTCCGCCGCCATTACCACCACCGCCGCCGCCAGCAGGTACGCCGAGCTCGTCCCGCTCCTGCTCGCTGTCGGACGCGGCGTATCGGTTCAGGCTGTGCGCGCGCTTCTTGGGCAGGCCCTGCTCGTCCTGCTCGCAAGGCTCGCCGTCGCCGTCTGGTGGCAGGCAGAGGAGTGGCACGGCCACGTTCGGCGCGGACTGCTGAGGGGCCGGTGGTGGGAGGACCTCCGTGGGCTCCGGCGCAGAGGTGACGGCCACCGCAGGGGGAGGGGGCCCCGAGTGGGCTGGCGGCGGGTGACCGCTGACCCTGTGCGTGGGCGACTGGGGGAGGGAGCGCGGCGACATGGGCCGGTCGCCCTGCGAGAGGAGGTGCGGACCAGGTTTGGACTTGGCTGGCGAGCCCGCGGCCTGCTGGGCCGAGCCCTTGGTCTTGGGTGTCTGCGGCGGGGTGTAGGGGGGCCCTGCCCCCTGCGGATACGACCGCGGCTGCTTACCCTGCGCAGACGACGACGACGACGACGACACGCTCCCCCTCTGTCCAGCCGGCTGGCTACTCTGCCTCATGGTGCGGGCCTCTTTCCTGGGCGGCCCGGGGTGCGAGGGCTCCTCGCCGTCCCGGCTCTTGCCCAGACTGTTCTCCTGGACGCTGCGGGACCGCTGGGCCGCTGCTGGGTGTGGGTGGGCACCGCCGCTGTTGGGGCGGGCCTCGGGCGGCCCCGGCTTGGGCTCACGTTCGGCGGGGGGTCGGCTGAGGGCCGCCTGCAGCTCCCCGCTCAGCTCGCTGTCCTGGAAGGTGCTCATCTTGGGCGACATGCACTCCCCGCCTTCGTAGGGCGGGCTCTCGATCGACATCACTTCCTGCGTGGGAGGGTGCTTCTTGCGCGGGGAGCCGCGACCCTCGGTGGCCTTCTGCAACTCAGCCAGTTTCTTCACGGCCAGCATCAGCTTCTTTTGATGGCCTGTGTGTGTGAGGGTGGTTTGTGTGTGTGTATGAGAGTTTGTGTGCATGTCAAAATGAAGGGTAATCCATGAGAAACTCAGAAGCAAAAAAACATCACAAACCCAGAAACAGTGCATTTCAAAACAAAGCAATTACAGAAGCAATGGCACCAGCCTCATTAAGAAACCTACTCAGGCAATTGAAACATTCCAGACTGCCCTGAAATTAATCACTCTGCCACATTGAATACATAATGCATGATTAATAACTCATTAATTAATGTAGGCAGCATTTTCTAAGCCATTCCTACCTAGCTTGGTGATCCCAATCTCCTGCAGGTCTTCCCACGTGATGTCGGTGATGAATTCAATGTTCTCATAACCGTTCTGGACCAGGACCTGGTAGTACTGACTCAGTCCAATCATAGATAGCCACTCTGCCAGATTGGCCTAGAAGTAAACACCCACAGACAGGGTTTAGAGTGGCCATGAAATGCATGGGTGCTTGCATGTGAGTAAGTACATGAATGTGAGATAGATAGATAGAGAGAGAGAGAGAGAGAGAGAGAGAGATTGTGAAAGAAATGGAGAAAAAAAGTAGTAATTTTCCACTCAGAGAGAGAGATGAAGAGAGAGTAGCGGTCTCCCACTCACAGGTTTTTGCTCGGGGAGCCACTCCGTTATACTGAGCTTGTTGATCTCAGAGGTCATCTTCTTGCGGTGACCTGGCTTGGTCACACCAATGGCCGTTAGATCCTGGAGCAAACACACACCACACACACACACACCACCGATATCATTCCCCTCATCAGAGACACTTCAATACACATGCCATCATATGTGCACATACACTAATATATGGACAAGACACAGACACACATTAATACACATTTGGTAAAAATAGTTGCATATGCACACATACTGTACAGACACACACACTTAAATACAGACAGACACACAGACAGACACACACACACACACACACACACACACACACATAAAGACTGGGTTTCTCTGTTCTCTGAAATGATGAGGAATGCAGTGAGAATCCCAAAAGAAATGGAGAATAAAGCAAAAAAAGAACAATTGCTCTAGGTGACAGAAGAAGCCTTTTCAGAGTACCCTTCAATAACAAAGCCAAACACATCCAAAGTTTGCAATAGTTCTCTACACTTCTCTATGTCTTGCTAATCAATCTATTTTCTTTCAGTGCTAGAAGACTCATGTAATTAAGGTGCTATTGAATTTGTCTAAGAGCTAAATTGCTAAATGAGACTGAACTGATTGCGAATAAAAACTAATTTGCGCTTTGCCTAATTCTCCTATGAAAGTGAAGCCATTGAGAAATAAAATCAAAAGATTTAATTAAAAAACGTCCACACAATCAATAGAACAATTTGCTTTTCTCTAGCCAGTTTGCCTCTTGCCATCATACGCCCTTTTTCTACTGAAAGAATTCATAGATTAATTTACTTTATATAATTATTGGATTTAGATCAACAGTGATCTTCAGTCTAAGTTAAGATCATTAGTCATTGGTCCCCATCTTTGCGGTCTAAGTCTGGACAGTTTCATTCTGCTCTGTTTAATTCTCTCTGTCTGCACAGACAGGAGGAGAATCTCATTAAAACATAGCTTGTCTTCATCAGTCGCCACCTGTGCAACAGCTATGAGTAGACTACCACAGTGCTTATCTCTGTTTCACACAAGTGAGCAGCACAGTAGGACTGTACAGTGAGAGTGACACATTTTCTTTTCTGTGAGGGAACAGCATATCCAGGACTGTCTTTCTTCTCCTTTTTCTTTTTTCTTTTTGGCAGAGACAGACTGTGACCAAAGTGTCTAATCCCTCACTGAGAAGTCAGCTGGCGACAAAATATTGATTTTCCCAGAAGACAAAACAGACAATGGGGAGGAGGACACATACTGTAGACGACACAGACAAACATGGCGGCAGCAGCGACCGCAGTAGCAGGTGCGTGGTGAGGCGGGGTGGGGCGCGGTTAGTGGGAGCATGCCGTTTGGCGCTCATGGTTTGGCTCAGGGCTCACGGTGACAGGTTGGGAAAGATCTTCATCGTGCCCACTCGCGGGGTGGGGGTGTGCCTGGGGTGGGGTGGGGTTGGGGTGGGGTGGGGTGGTGGTGGAAGGGAGCAGTGTGGCCAATCAGATTTGCCGGCTTTTCCAATCTGGCCCACGCACAAAACTCAACCCACTGGCGACATCCAGCAAAGGGGCGTGAGAGAGGACAGTTTGGAGTGTTGTGTCATTGGGTCAGCTTATACTTGGCTGGGCACTGGCTCATGCTGGAGGTCTGGTGGTGATATGCTCACGGAGGACAGGGTTGTCATTTTTGTTTAGTTTATTGCTTTTTTTTTTTGGGGGGGGGGGGGTGTCAGAGGGGTTGGGGGGGAAGTTGTTGTAGCTCTTACCTCTGGGGTCATACGGCTAATGGTGGCAATGTCATAGCCCGCGCTGATGAAGTTTGGAGCGTAGACTTGCAGCTGAAATTCGCTCAGCCATTGGACAACAGCCTCTGAGCTCTAGAAAGAGAAGATAGGCGGCAGTCTGTCACTGACTCTGTGCGACGCGGCCAGGGGGAGGGAAGAGAAGGGAGGGAGGAGGGGGGAGGAGGAAGGGGGGGGGGGTTAGCTTCTGAGGACGGAGTGAGGCCAGTTGTCAGGAGGAACGTCTTACTCCTCCACTGCCCCAGGAGGAGCCAGACCAATGACCTAATCAGTGACCTCAACACTCATTTCTCTCTCTCTCCCTCTTTCTCTTTCTCTCTCTCTTTCTCTCTCTTTCCCTCTTTCTCTCTCTCTCCCTCTTTCTCTCTCTCCCTCCCTGTCCACTCTACCCCACTCTCCCTTGGCTCCTCTCTGCCCTGCTCCACTGGTCGGTTTGGACAGCTCCAGACTCTCTGTTAGCTCAGGGGGGCCTGACCAGCATCACACATGAGGCTGTGCTCAGTAAAGGGCAGTGAGGTGTGGGACGGGCCCAGTGTGCTGCTGTGGGGGAGTCCAGTAGAGGAGGGCTGCCTGCCTGAGAGATCTTTGTTTATTGTGCTAGCCTACAATGCTAAGGGGGTTGGTCCATTAAATGTACTTTTGTTAGTTATTATTATTATATTTTATGTGCTGGTTAGGTTTATAGTTTTCTTTCCCCCTTGCTTAGAATAATTTACACTGTGCCATGACTAGGTGGATGGGATACTTTATAGCAAATCTACTGAGCACACCGTTCCCATTTCTCATGTACACAGCTACTGTGCTGTAAATGCTAACAAGCTAAAATAGTACATGCTAATGAGCCTCTCAACATTCAGCATCCTGCCAAGACCTTTAAGGCTGGCAACAGATGAAAGGCCCTGCCTGCCTGCCTGCCTGCCTGCCTGCCTGGTGAAATGCCTCTCCTCCAGACGTGGGAGGATGCAGCTCATCATGCGAATGGAGCCAAGAAATAGACGAGGAGGAGGAAAAGGAGGAAGAGGGAATCTGTGTGTGTGTGTGTGTGAGAGAGAGAGAGAGAGAGAGAGAGAGAGAGAGAGAGAGAGAGAGAGAGAGAGAGAGAGAGAGTGTCTGGGAGAGGAGTGGCAGATGGTCCAGCTCAGTGGAGCCGGGATCCCAGCGTACGGCCAGCAGCTCCACCGGGCCCTGCTGGGCGCATTCTGTCCACGGTGCTGCTGAGTGACCAAAACTAGCTCACTCAGTGGTTATTACGCTACACCAGTCATGCAACAGTAAGCATGTTTCAGACAAGAGAAGCAGCTGGTAGCTTTCCATCTCAACCAACTACCGGGAGAGGTGGTGATAACTACTTCACGCTGTGAAGACGCCCATAGGGCTGCATCATCCAGACCTCACAATAAGACATTTCTGTGTGTCACAGTGACCGGTGACATTCCATCACATCACAAAGATGTTGGTTGTTAATGTTTGTAAGCTTTCAGCTGTCTGGGTTTAGTTTTGTCAGGTGGACACTCAGAACCACGTGCTTAAGTGTTCATGAGAGCAGTTGAGGGGTTTGACCAGTCTTGACCAAACCATGGATCACAGCGCCATGCTACCCACACCTCAACATCCTGCCATTTTTGTTTGTGTGCTTGTTCGTTGGGTACTCTTTGAAAAGAAAATACTCAAAGCAAACGGTGACAACAACTGAAAGACAATCAAACACGGCAACTGATTCAACAACATAAAGCAACTGCAATGGAACTCCTGAAGCTTAAAAGAATAGCAAAACAATAACAACAACAACGACAACAACAATCAGAAATGAACATGCCCAACTTTGAACCACAGGACAGCTGTGTGTCTTTCTCAGTTAGTGAATCTGACAGAAGGCGAGAAACACAGAGAGACAGATAGCCAGAGGTTTAGAGAGAGAACAGAACCAGAGAGAGAGAGAAGGAAAAAGAGAAGAGAGGAAGAGGAGAGGAGACCGCGGAGAGGCGAAGCGAAGCCCACTCACCGAATCGTGGCTGCAGCCGAACGCCCGCAGCACGGACGAGGCCAGCTGGGAGAGGAAGTGTTGGGGCAGCATCCTCAGTGTGCCACCTCAGAGTGTGTGTGAGACTGTGTATGCCGGTGGGTGTGTGTGTGTATGTGTATGTGTGTGTGTAAGTGAGTGTGTGTGTGTGTGTGCGTGAGCTGGTGAGGCGAGGTAAGGGTAAGGGTAGAGAAACTGTGGTCCGTGAGGGAGCCACTTACCTTCGGCTCCGATGGCCCCTCCCCTTTCCTCGGAGGACCCGCCTCCCCGTATGGCTGCTCGTGGAGGGGACAGCTCGACACACTCTGACTGCGTGAGGAGGAGCCTACGAGAAACAAACACGCGTGTTACACACACACACACACACACACACACACACACACACACACACACACACACACACACACACACACACTCACACACACACACACACATTCACACATTGGCAGACCACAACAAATCACATTCGCTGCCTTGTAACCAACTAGTCCCCTCAACCAATCAAATCAGAGCTACGCTCCCGCCCACACTGATGGCTGCTAGTGTGCCATCTGCCCGCGAGGAACTGCGGCCAAGTCCACTGAGCACCTCAGGGGACGCTGATGATGACACATCTTACATCATGTCCAGTGTGTTCTGGGATGTAGGTGAGAGAATGTAAGATAAGACCAAATCGTAACACACACACACACACACACACACATACACTCACACACACACACACACACACACACACACACACACACACACACACACACACACACACACACACACACACACACACACACACACACACACACACACACACACACACAATTCTTCTATGTCTTGTGAATCATACTAACCCTTTAAAGTGCCACCTGATGGCTGATCCAGAGACTTGGACTGTTCCATCAGGTGCTCCTTGGCCTTTGCAGATTGGGACAGGACCGTTGCCAGAAGCTACAGGTGGCACCACAGAAAAATGTCATCATCATGAACACATTACCCAAGTGCTTTGCTATACTGATAATATCACTATAGTGAAAAAAATGTCAAAGCCCAAGGTCATCCAATAACAATGTGCTATTCAACCCCCTGAACCTATGACTTTAAGATGGTTAGTGTCTTGCTCTGCTGGAGACAATGGCGTCGTGGTTCAAGTAAAGAAGTAATACTGAAGATATAATACTGCACGTCCCGCTGAAAGAACCCAATTATTTAGTGATTGCTTAGCATCGAAGCATTTTACAAATCATTTGGACTCGACTAGTTATCTGTTGTGTTGGTGGTATCATTGCACATTACACATTTTGCTCTCCCTGTCGTCTCAACACAAACTCAGAATAGATCAGCACAACCTCAAGATCACTATTGATCAGTAAGGAAATCCATAGAGTCGACATCCCATACTAAACAGGATTCTTACTGTAATACATGAATCTTTTATTGTTATTTTACCTCTGGTGTGTGTGTTTCTGTGTGTGTGAGTGTTTCTGTGAGTGTGAGAGACTCACCTTGACTCCCTCTGCCTGGGCGTGGATGATGTTGGTGCTGCTTGCACTTTGCCCACTGCCAGAGGAACGGGCACTAGCCACGCTGCCCGAGCTTCCCACACTACTGCGGTCGCCACCTGGAACAATACGACACACACACACGCACACACACACACACACACACACACACACACACACACACACACACACACACACACACACATCCACATTCAAACGCACATGCACCAACACACATATTCACACGCACACATACAGAGACGTACACACACACATTCACACAGATACACGTACACACACATTCATAGTCAGTGCTGGCAGTCTTTCATTTAACCACAATACAAACTCCAAGCCTCATGCTGCATTGCAATGCACTGAAGGTCCACCACACACAAACACACACGCACACACACACACACACACACACACACACATACAAGCCAGGGGCGTGAGTGGTGTGGAAGTGAACAAACCCACGCTCACAAATAAGTGCGCCCACACACACACACACACAGTCATGCACATCGCTCTTGACTTGCTGACTGATGCAGAAAATGGACCTAGAGACAGACAGCGTGATAGACAGATGAGCTAGACGGTGAACGCCTCACGCATCAGTAAGGCTCAGACACTGTATCACATGGCAGAGTGCAGACAGCGTGGACATGGCACACACACACACACACACACACACACACACACCAGGCAGAAGAGGGCAGACTAGGCTTGCGGGCCCAGGCCCAGACACACACGCACACATACACATACACACACCAAAGTGGACAAACAGACCCATAACACTGCCTGACTTTCTGACCCTAATGAACTGCTCATCCCCTCCACTGGGAATGCCGGATGTGTGTGAGCATGTGTGTGTATGCATGCATACACTGTGGCTATTTCTGTGTTTATGGGTCTGTCTGTAGGGGTGTGTGTGTGTGCATTGAGAAGTTGTATGAGTACGCATTTTACATGAGTTGGCATGAGCTATGTTTGTTTTTGTGCACATGTGCTTATGGACTATAAGGATAATGTGTGTGTATGTACTGTATGGCAGTGTGTATGGGTATGTGTGTGTGTGTGTGTAGCATCTATGTGTAGGTGTGCATGTGTGTGTGCGTGTGTGTGTGTGTGCATGTATAGCACGTGTGAGTGGGTGTGTATGTGTGTGTGTACATGTGTGTCTGTGTGTAGCATCTGTGTGTGTGTGTAGCATCTGTGTGTGTGTGTAGCATCTGTGTGTGTGTGCATGTGTGTGTGCATGTGTGTGTGCATGTCTGTGTGTGTGTAGCATGTGTGAGTGGGTGTGCGTGTATGTGGGTGTGTACAGTATGTGTAGTAGGTGTAGAATGTGTAGAATGTGTGTGTGTGTGTGTGTGTGTGTGTGTGGATATGTATGTGTATGTGTGTGTGTATGTGTGTATGTGTGTTTGTGTGTGTGTGTGTGTGTGTAGCATCTGTGTGTCCACACGCACTGCTGCCGATGGCCATGATGTCTGATGTCAGTGGAAGCCAGCAGGGCTGATGGGAGCTTGGCTGCGACCCCGGCCGCCAGCCGCGAGCGAACGAGCCAGCGAGCGAAACGAGTGAGGTCAGACACGCAGCAGCTGCTCACAGCAGGCCTCGCCGTGGGAGGAGGGGGGGGGGGGAGGAGAGGAGAGGAAGAAAGAAGGAAGGAAGGAAGGAAGGAAGAGGGGGATAGAGAGAGGACACCGACAGAAGCAGGCTTGGGTCAAGTATGTATCTAAGGCACATGGCAGTGGCCTCACTGTGCCAGGGCTCGGACTAATGACTCTATCTGCCACAAGTGATCTCCAGGCCACAGCCACTGAGAACAAGCTGGGCTGTTTTTAAAGAGGACGAGGTCCATGGCTCACCAGAGGCAGACATTACAGAATGAGTAATCAGACACCACTTAATTCTCTTATAGAACTACAGACATTAGGCAATCTTCTCCCTGTTGGAAAAAAGGCCAATTCTTCAGACACATTCTAAGACATTCACAGCTCGCATACACACATTCAAGGAGCTGCGATTGCTTCTGGAGTGTCCTGATAGGGAGATGGAGAACGTTTTAGTTTTCCCCCTGTACTTTTACCCTACCCTAGATGTGGAATAGCGATTTAGCAAGTAGAGCATATGCTTATGGATACATCTTCAACCCAGACCTTTAGACCAAGGGTAGGGGGGGGGAGGTGCATGGTTGAGGAGGAGGAGGAAGAGAGATGGGGGGGGGGGGGTGGGCAGGGGGAGCAGGCCTGCTGCCGTTACCTGCCACCGGTTTGCGCAGCACCCAGATCTCCTCACTGCTGCCGCCCTGCTGGCCGCCGCTGGGAGTGGGCGAGCCGTGAGGGCTGGACTCCGAGCCGCGAGAACCTTCAACACAGAAACCAGCGTTAACGCCGCCGGGGGCCCAGTGGCCGCTCACCGCTCAGGCTGCACCCCCTGACGGGCCCATGGATGCCCCCCGCCCCCCCCCCCCCCTCCGAGGTACGCCACCGCACCCCCGACACCCCATGGGCCTCCCGGAGCACCCCTCCGAGCCTGGGGACCACTTATGCGTGGCCCGCAAGCGAGAGGTACAGAATTTAGGCAGGGCAGGCGCTGAGGAGACCCACCAGTCCACCTGGCAATATTCTTATAAAGATTAGCGCTTATCTTATTGTATCGTATCTTATCTTATCTTCTTATCTTCATACACACAGTCATTCTTTCTCTCACACACACAGTGCATGCCACACACACACACATATATATTGTATATTCACACATATATATATGAGAAACATTTATATACAGTTATACACAAATATAATATGCATGTATATCAACATATACATACAATATATATACCTCAGGGAACAGGTGTGCAAGGAGAGGAAACATATATATAATATATACAGATATATTTATATATGTTGGTTATTTTGTTTCAGAGGAGAAATTGCAGTGCATTACAAGTGCATAACCCATCTGGAATCTCAAGGTCAATAGAAACTGGTGAAGAGCATTTTGGGGTTTATTAATGTGCAAGGATCCCAGAAAAGACAAAAAGATTAATGACCAAGCCTTTGTTGATAAACAGATGTCTATTTTTACCTGAAATAGCAACTGTTTTAGAGATGTATGTATAGATTGCCCTGGTACACCCAGCAGAAATATGGGCCTGAACCTGCATGGCTTAGATGTCCTCACTATGTTGACTAGCTTTTGGGCACTGTTTACTTGATTCACTGATGTCAATTAGTATCAGTCTACCAACAAGAAATTAGAATTCTATATTTACAGGTACTCTCTCAACAGTTGTAGTGTAAATAAAGAAAAATAAAGAAATAGTTATGAACATAACTAAATAGTTATAAATGAATCTGCCAATGTGTGACAGCACCAATCTACCACCATGCAAATAAAAAATGCTAGAGCTTCTGTGAAGACATTAAGTGACTGAAGTTCCTTCAGTGATTTAAAGCGTTCTGTTCTTTGTTCTTCAGATGTGTGAAAAGGCTTAGGCTTTAAAAACAGGCAGCAGTCAGCAGGTAACTCATTTTGAGTATTGTCCAGGCAGCAAGAGCTACGGAATTGATGCTTCAGTGACAAAGAGAAAAGCGGCAGGCAAAGCCAGTCCGAAGCGTAACTTCCAGATTGCACACGACCATTTGTCACTGTCAGCATTGAAGTCAAGTGCAAGTCGGCTTAAATTTGGAGAACTGCACAAGGCCTCGGGATTAAAGAGACATAAAGCAAGACAGATTTATGAGAGGAATAGATTAGAGGAAAAAGATATACACACACACACACACACACACACACACACACACACACACACACACACACATGTTCACAGAGACGTGGCATACAGAGACACTGGAGGACTTGATGCATTCACACACTGATGGGAGATGTCACAGGAGCTGCACTTCCTGGATCGTTAGCGGGCAAATGGCCATGCATTCTGTCAGTCAGTCTGGTTTGGAGAGAAGATTTGGATAGAAGCAAAGCTGTGGGAGAGAGCACCTCACATACGAGCGCACTACCACAGCAGAGAGAGGGAGAGAGGGAGGCAGCGGCCAGTGGTGGACACAAGTACAGAGGGAAACAAACAAATAAAAGAAAACAAAAAATCCTTTCAGAATAAACAGAGCCCAATAGGTTCTCCCCTTTTCCAGCATTAAGGACACTACTCAAGTGGGTCTCTGTTTTTTTGTTCTCTCGTCTGTGTTCTGATGGACAGACTTGGTATTTGAAACTAGAATGGCTATCTATCTATCAAACGGATAGAGAATAAGTCTTGTTAGGCATATATTGATATTGTTAGAAAACAAAACTACTGGGGACCGGTCTAAGAATTGAATAAAAGAGACAACGGAAAAAAAGGCAAACACACAAAAATACCATATAATTAATAAGCAAAAAAAAGCTCATTCAAAAAGCTCAAAGGAATGTCTGTTTTGCCACACCAGTGAACAACTGTAATTTTGTGAAATGATGAAGTGATCTGACGGATAAATCCAAATTTATTGACATAAAGATCATTCCCTCAAGCTTAGTGAGTAATAATAATAATAATAATAATAATAATAATAATAATAATAATAATAATAATAATTTTGAAGCAGTGGAGGCAGTATTGGGGGCCTGTACCTTGTCCACAGGGCAGATCTCCTGAGGTGCTTTCAGACCTGTTATAGCCAAAGGAAGTGAAAAGGGGCTGATGGGATTGATGATGGTTGGGCGGAGGTGGAGGAGGCGGCAGGATATGATACTGATGGCACGACTCGCCGTTGACCACGGCTGCCGGGGCGCTGGCTGGCGCGCTGGCTGGCGCGCTCAGCTGTATCTTTTGATACTGTTGGGTATTAATGACTGTGCTCCATGAACCTAGATACGACAACAACAACAACAACAACGACGACAACAAACAACAAGCGACGAGAAGGACAACACAACAGAAAAGGACAAAGAAGAAAAGAAGAAAGGAAAAAAGAAAACAAAAAGAACATGTAAGAGAGAACAAACATAAAATCACAAAATTAAGAAAACAAAACACAAAACAAACAAACAAAGCGTTCAGAAAGGGTTAAATGAATGAAACATAAGTAAGTCAACATAACAACAACACAAGTCAACGGAAAATTACGGAGGGAAATTAAAAGTGTTAAAAAAAACAAATCAGCTGCCATCTGATTCTGTTCTCTTATTCTCTCTCCCTTGATCCAAAATATTCTATTATTCTATTTCTAAATAGTCATTAATCAATAATGTTGCATAATATACATATGCATGCTCACTGTATCATCTATGACGAGAGTGGATGAACACATATATATGTGCGTCCACTTACATTTACATATATATATATATATATATATATATATATATATATTTATACAAAATAATGGGGCTGATGTGAATGGCTGGCTATCTTGCCAGGGTTAAGCGTAATCGTGCATGTATTTAATATAGATATGATGTTAAGCGTAATCGTGCATGTATTTAATATGGACATGATGTTATCTATCTATGGAATATTCATCATGTCCACTCTGTGTTCTCTATGCAGAAGGATACGTAATGGACCTGATCGTAGGTCCAGAGACAGAGCTGTCTATTTCTCTCTTGCATTGTGCTGCTGCCATGCACTCTTACATTCTTAGCATGTGTGTATGTGTATGTTTGTGTATGTGTGTGTGTGCATTCCTCTCTGTGTACATGTGTGTGCCTGGTTTGGAGAATGAGTGTCTGTGAGAGAGTTGTCTTTTTTTCATGGCCTGCGGAGTGCTGAGCGATGACTCACGCAGCCCTGTAGGAAGGCTGTGTACTGTAGATAAAAGCCAGCCATCTATCAGCCTAGTTAGCAGTGAAGTACACTGCACGGCGGACATCCACCACTGCCGCCTCCGAGATGTGAGTGTGGGTCTACACACTCTTCTGGCTTCCACTGGCTTCATCACCTTGCACATGTGGAGTGTGTATGAGTGTGTGTGTGTGCATGCGTGTGTGTGTGTGTGTGTGTGTGTGTGTGTGTGTGTGTGTGTGTGTGAAAGTGCACTGTATGACGGTGTGATAATTCTACATAAAGTGAGCAACAGATGGGAGAGGGTGAGTGTGGGTTAAGTGACTGCTGAAGCGCTACTGAAGCGAGCACATATAACACACACACACATTCACAACCACACACTCACACATGGCCACGCAAACTCTCGCTCTCTCACACACACACACACGCACATACACAGAGGAGGCTCTGCCAGACTGAAGCATGAGATATATACAGTCATACACAGATGATAACACTGAAAAAAACACCCTAGCCACCTTAAGCAAATGACTGAAGCGACAGCACTGGGCATGCTTGTGGTGCTGTTGTATTTGGGACGCTTCCTCTAGAGCGAGCGTCCTTTTCACGGTTGAGCTAAAAGAGCTCCGGTGAGTCATCTGACCCCTCAGGTCTGTCTGAGTGGAATCAGGGTGAGAGGGAGGGAGGAGGAGGAGGGCCAGCGATCCTCTTCAGGCACTGTGGTGCTTAGAAAGTGTTTCTCTCCCTCTCTCTTTCTTTCTCTCTCTTTCTCTCTCTCTCTCGCTTTTCCTTGGCAGGAGAGGAACGGGGGGCTCTCTCTCTCTCTGAATAGCTGTTTTTCATCCCTCTCTCCCTCCCTTTATTCTCTCTCCAGCCGGCGGAGATTCTGAGCACGTCGGCTGTCCGTCTCGAGGCTTGGCATCCCTGCTGAGGGGTTCGGAGTGCGCTCAATCGCTGTCGTCTCCTCTGCAAGAGTCTGACAAGCGGGAAGTGTGTGGCTGTCTGCCACCTGCTCATTACTGTCACCTGGCATTATGCAAACACACACACACGCACCCACGCACACACACCCATACGTGCAGATGCACACTTACAGTCATGCAAACACACTGACTCTTATTTTGTCTCTTTCTTTGCATTCAGCACCTCTATGATTTGATTTATGGCCCATCATCTTAACTTCCCAGAATGCAGCAGACTCAGTCACAGACGTGACCCCAATCTGACCAGGGCTGCCCTGCCCTGCTTAAAGTCAGACAATTGTCTCGCATCCCCCTTGAAAAATCCTCCTGGATGTAAATGGCCACTAACTGGTTGCGGTTGCACAACATGATGCCCTTCCCCACATAATGTAAAAGGAAATGAATGACAATAACAAAAATCAAGCCAAATGTTTTTGCCTCGGAGTTTCATTAAATTAGCCATTGTTTTCTAACCAAATAATACTAATAGTGAAAAATACACACTGAACAGATGGGTAACTTCTTCAGATGACGTCCACTACTGAGCGCCATCTGTAATCGGAAAGCTAGCCGCAGATGTTGTGACTGGCAGCGCCACTTCGCTCTGGCCTAAAGTGGTGAGTCAGTGCGAGTAATTGTGTCACGCTGAATCGCAGCGTTTCCCAGACGCGCCCCGATCCTCCCAGCCTCCTCTAGGCATCAGTGCAAATCCTGTCAGCTGTGCTCGCCACTCACGTGATGCAAACATACATTATCAAGCAGCCAGGATTTTGCAGTGGCCGTCATGGAGGTTGTCATGGTAACGCCGTTGGGAAAAGCTGGACTGTGTGTATGTGTGTGTGTGTGTGTGTATTTTTCTGGCTGTCAATGGCTGCTGTTGCCCCAGTAGAGAGCAGACAGGAGGCACACACACACACATACAGGAACACATTGTGTGAATGGTGGGACTGATGCATTGATCACCAGCAGAGGGCGACCTTTCAACCTTACTGAGGGATCTCTTAGCTGTCTAAAATCCCAGAAGGTTGGAGAGAATACTACTGACACATAGAGAATACCAGCGACATTTGTGCCCCATATATCACTCTTGATAACACTACCATTCCTCAAGTGACTGAGGTAAGAGCACGTCTCTGGAGACAATTTTTATGAGCATCTCAACCACACTCAAACCATTATCACAATGTTTCCGCTAGGTCCATCACAGAGGCGTCTTGGTCTTTCTGGAAAATTCCATGAACATACAAATACACCTGCACAGGAGAGAGATCCATTGCATGTGTCTATATCCATCTTTCCCGTTCTACATAACCTATCCTTTCCCTGTGGTCTAAGGGAGAGATTTTCTCCTGCTCTTCCCCTTTAAGCTAAACTCACCTGCGTCCCTAGCCCACAACTGACACCATGTACCTGTTCTCTTGCTGATCACCTCCACCAGGGTAGAGGGGAAATAGCCCACTCTGTCATTTCCTGTTCGGTTGTCATGAATACAGCCTTTCCACCGGCCATCTGTGTGTTGTTCCAGCACCTTCGATCAGACAAACATCTCGTCAGACATACTTTCAGGGTAGCATTTCCGTACACACAAACAGTGGCTTCCAATTAACTACTTCCTAGTCCTATACCTTTGTCATAGATGATGTAGGACATATATGCACACATTATATAAACCACTTTAGGCTGTATTAACAGTCTAACGAATGAAACTATGGATTACAGCACCATCTACAGATGGAAAGGTATAAAACCACAGAGAAAAAAGAGCCCTGCTATTAGTATCACTGTGATTTGATTAGAAGTAATACTCTTCAGTCACTAGGGAAGAGAATATATATATGAGAACTCAGAGTTGTAATCTATACTTGGCATACTTTTTTATATATGTATACATTTATATTTTTTATATAAAACATTTATATTTTTTATATATAAAAAAATGATGGCAAGTATAAATTGCAACTCTGAGTTCTCATGTCTAACATGACTCAGTAATGGTAGAGGAGAGGTGAGGAGTCTCACGGTAATGACATCTCCGGCTTTGATGTTGAGGCTGGTCAGGTCGTAATTGTTACAGTAGTCCTGCAGAGCTCTGACCTGCAGTGCTGCTGAGGCATCTGGAGACACACATGCACACGTGCACATGCACACACACACGCACACGCACACGCACACGCACACGCGCACGCGCACGCGCACACGCACACGCACACGCACACGCAGACACAGACACACACACACACTCGCACACACAAACAGACACAAACACAGACACAGACACAGACACACACACACGCACATACAGACACAGACACACACACACAAAGAAATACAACAACTTTGAGGACACAGTTTAAACATAATAATTAAATAATTTAGCTTAAGAATCACTCAGGTTTTAATCAAACGTTGAATAAAGAAACCTAAAAATAGCTCAATCCATACACACACACACTCTCTCTCTCTCTCTCTCTCTCTCACACACACACACACACCAAACCCAATTAACCCCAATCTTCCCTTTTCCGTCACTGACCTTCCACCCCATCTCCCCCTGGCTCCAGCATCTCACCTCGGAGCATCTGTTTGATCTCGCGGCTGGCCTGCGTGGCTGTGAACTGGTACACAATGTCCAGTGCCGTCTGGCTGTATGTGTTCCTCACAGACGCGTTGATGCCACTCTGAGAGGGAGAGAGACGAGTGCAGACGAGGAGAGACAGAGGAGGGGGGGGGGGGGTCAGAACAAAGTTCAAATGACTGGAGTCCATGGCTAAGTAAGGGGGCGTCACCGTTGTGAAACCAGCCATGCTCCAAGTTCCCTTTTGCTGGAAGGAGGGTGACTCGTGACCCAAGTCGAGCACTAGCTACAAGGAAACCGATGGGAAGCCATGTCCCTGTCCTTGTTCACTAACTGAAAGCCCACATGCATGCCTCTCCTAGCAAACGCATGGCACATGTGAGAGTGAGAAGGCCGAGCTGAAGAATAAAGATGGTGGAGTAGAGACAGAGACATCAAGATCGGGCTGATTGTAAACTGACGGCAGTGTACTGATCTAGAGGCCCGAACTTCCACGGGACAGAGCAAAAGAGTGTGGCATTGCATTTAATTGCAGGTGTTGCAGGGCAGGTGTGTGTAGGAGAAAGACATGACGTGCATAAAAATATTAATGCATATATAAAATCAAATCCCACAGTAGATTTTTGCTATCTAATACAACAGAATGTTATTCATGTTCGTATGAGAGCGGCAACAAACCCACCCATATTTTACATACATGTACTGTACACAAGCACATGGTTACTGGTTTTCAGACACGACCTATTTTAATGGATGTTGACAGGAACAGGACTGAAAACTCCATCCAGTGTAAACGTCCACCTTCAGGCTGGGAGCGAGACGAAGCATGACAGATGCATGAGGGAGTTGGACAAAACATTCCTCGGATTTGCAGGAGCTGGTGGGAGCAGGTCTAGGTCTTGTGGGAGATTGAGACCCCTACGCTGATCTAGCTCTGGATCTGGAGTCAGTTCCCCAGAGAGTCTCTCCCTGTTCAGAGCCTGGCCTTCTACTGAGAGTGTGAAAAGCGTCTGAGAGAAGAGGCAGGCTGTGCGAGGAGGAGTAAAAATCTGTTTAAAACGAGCACATTTCACAACCCTACAGGTGGCATTCCAACAGGGACCGGGCTACTGCTCACGGGAGTCTCCTACACCCAAAAACACAGATGCATGAAGACTTCAAGCTCTAAAGACTTCTATTTTGAGAACACTTAGGCATTGTAAGTCAATTCAAGTAGACCCTACATTTTTTTTAATTATAAACAGTAAAATAACCATAATAGGGCCTCTACGACTTCTATGGTCTCTACTGGACATTCACTGCAATACGAATGCTCTTGGCCTGTGGTCAGTAGTGTAAAACTACTCACATCAAGGAGGAGTCGCACCACGTCGGTCTTCCCACAAAGGGCAGCCTCGTGGAGGGCCGTGCCCGCTTTGGTCTGCCTGTTTATGTCGATGCCAGCCTGGATCAGCAGTCTGTTAATGGGAACACACATGATAGAGGGGTTAGAAAGAAGAACACGCTACATTTATATAGCACTTTTCTAGACACTCAAAGCACTTCACAGTGAAGGGGGAACACCACTAACCACCACCAATGTGTAGCACCCACCTGGGTGATGCACGGCAGCCATTATGCAGCAAACCTCGAGGAATGGCAATAGTTGACTTAAGGGCCGTTCACACCAGGAATGATAACTATAACGATAACTATAACTATAACAATAAAACCGTCCACACTGACCAACAGGAAAGTTTCTCTTTGTGTTGATCAATGCTAATGATAAAATGATACATTTTGATGGATTCTGATTGGCTGTCAGCTTTTTATCTTTCTCAAAATCGCTCTGAAAGTGATCCCCAACTACATTGTTCTTCATGTCATTATAGTTATAGTTTATGTGTGGATGTTGTCATTTATATATAAAACAGGTTCAAACGTATTCAAGTCTATTCAGAATTTCCAAGGTTTTATGTTATGCATATCCATCACCTGTGGGTGGCAGCATTGAGGCCTCAACCAGGTACTGCACACCATTCAGATCCATTTAAATAGTACACTACTGGCATCACTCACTACCGGCCTCTTCTGTATGTCTGTCCAGCCTGGTCACCTCACAATACAACATGTGCCCTTAGCACTTAGAGACCGACTGACCGACTGGCTCTACACTGAATTCAGAGACGAAACTGGGTGCAGTGAGAGAAGAGAGAAGATGAAAGGGGGAAGGAGAAAAAAAAAAAAAAAGAAAGGGGGAAGGAGGAAGAGGAGGAAGAGGAAAAAGGTAGTTGAAATAGTTTTAGTGCTATTTAAGGGTGGGAAATATGGGATGCAATTGTCTTATACAACCTATAGCCTTAGGCCAGTATGCATGTGAGCACAGTACATGGACTTGTTCCTGTTATGCACACACACACACATATACACATGCACTCACAGAAAAACGCACGCATGCACGCACGCACGCACGTACACACGCACGGAGACAGAGTCATTCTCACACACACATACACACACAAAGAAAATGAGCAAAGCAAAGGCTTTGGCTGTAATACACCACATCCATCTGTGTCAGCAGCACACCTCACAGAGCAGGCAGGTACGTGACATTTGACACCCGCAGCCCCTGTGCTCTTATAAAGGTGTGCAGCCGGCGAACGAGCGAGTGGAGAGGGGGTCACTGACCAGCAGAGCTCTAAATGAGGCGTGAGCTCAGTTCACACTTCTCGCTGATCAATGCTCTCCGCCAGCGCAGTGCGGCCAGTACAGTCCACTCTGCCTGAAGGGCTAATGATTTAATTAGCAGTGGTGGGCTAGCCTCGCCTCGGACGCATATCTGTAACATGTGGATGCCAATGCCCCCCCCCCCCCCTCCCCACCCCGGCCTTCTTTCACTCTTTTTCTTTCTCCCATTTTCTACCATTCTCTGCTTTTCCAACTCTCTCTCTCTCTCCCTCTCTCTCTCTCTCTCCCTCTCTCTCTCTCTCTCTCTCTCTCTCCCTCTCTCTTTTTCACAACGATTTCTCATGGCGGAAGAGTAAGAAATCACGGTGCAGCTCTGCTCTCCCACTGCTAATGCTGACTGTGTGAAAATGTGTGTGTGTGTGTGTGTGTGTGTGTGTGTCTTGCAGGGCCATTCCCTGTGATCGCTGAGCCATGCGGACAGGCAGTGATTGACAGGTGTGGTGTAGTGTAATCACTGCTCCGTCCGCGGCTGACGGATGACACTGGCCGCTCATGCACAGCAGACCAACACAGCCACAGCTCCTACATCTGACCACAACACACTCAAGACCAACAGCTTTTCCTCTTGACAGAACCATGGATACACACGCACGCACACATTTAAAATGCTTTCCTTTGGATTAGAAAAACAAAACAAAAAAAAAACAATATACACACACACATACACACACGTTTAACATGCTTTCATATTTGGATTAGAAAAATAATAATAATTAAAAAAAAAAATATATATATACCTTCTCTCTCTCTCTCTCTACAGTATATATATATATATATATAAAATACATATATATAAAAATAAGAACACCTACACACAGTACATAGGAGACAGGCGATGAGCTTGGAGCATGGAGCACTAATAACTTCCATAGAGGAGAATCAGTGGCTGCATCAGTGTTCATTCAAGGCCAATCTATACTGTGATGGAAACATTCCCTGTAGCCAGAGGTCAGTGCTGCACCGGACCTGCTCATTGATGTCCATACAGGCCTCCCACACTACCGCACCAATCTAACCTTTATACTCTTCACAGTGCAGGCTGAGAAGCTCTCTCTCTCTCTTTTTCTACATCTCTCTCTCTCTCTCCCTCTCTCTCTCTCTCTCTCTCTCCCTCTCCGTCCATCACACTCTCAATCTACCTCTCCTTCTCTCGCTCTTGCTTTTTCTCTCTCGTGCTCTCCACACTAGTGGCTCTCTTACCCAGAGTCATTATAGGAGCAGCCCAGCAGGAGGCTAGCGCCAGCACAGAGACCACTGAATGGAGTCTGAGGGGACTCTGTGAAAGCCAGTGCTCCAGGGGACCGTGTGTTTTTGTGTTGTGTGTGTGAGTATGTGTGGTTACTAGTGTGTGTGTGCATTGTGTGTGTGTGTGTGTGTTCATGTGAGAATGACAGAACTGAATGCAGACTTTGTGCCTGTGTGTGCCTGTGTTAATGGTATACAACAGAGTGGTAAATAAATATATATATATATATATATATATATATATATAAATTTGTACATGCATGTTAGGGTGGTTCACAATATAATGGTATGACCAAAAGTTTTCCAAATTTTGCCAGATCGCATTTTACCTTGTTCCTATTGACATTTTGAACATCTGTACCAAAAATTGAGCCAATAGGACGCCAGTAAAGGGTGGCACACTTTTTCACAATTGCTCAACCTAAAAATGCATAACTTTCGCAGGAACCAGAAACATGAACAAAA